>NW_022987733.1:2309355-2557494 GCF_902827165.1 Trematomus bernacchii
AGATGCCAAGTATCTGGCTTGAACTAGCATCACAGAGCAGCACACTGAGTTTACATGTTTCCTTCTGCACTTTGTTTCTTGCGTCAACAGGGCATGTTTGGTTTTCTCTTTGAGGGAAATAGTTTTCTTGAAGCTGTTGTTGGCCTGTGGAGAAATGTGATCATAAGAAATGACTGAGGAAAAGCTGCAGATCGAGCCATAAGAAATGAATGCAACTGATTATTTAATGTTTAATGTTGTTTTTATAGGCAATCATTTAAGCTTTGTTAGTTCCAGGTTTAATATGTGCAATAAGTTCATTTCAATAAGTTTTGCAATAAACATTGAACCAATCCTTTAAAAACGGGGCACACTGAAGCTAACTGTGGTTTTACCGTCTTGTGTAGTCAAATAAAACAGTAGCATTCAGGTTTCCAGCTCACGTTTAGTTGGGTAAAAGTTCAACAGATTTTATTATTTGTTTGTGATTTTTTTTGGTTGAGAAATCCCCCCGAAAAACGGCATCATCATAAACCCTAATCCTGCAACGTTCTCCAGCCGATACGCCGTTCTTATCGTTTGATAGGAATCAATCATCTTTCTACAAATCCCAGATCCCAGAATTATAAAACCCTCAGGTCAGATTAGCATTCTGGGAAAACAAGATTCCCCCATCGAGACAGACCAGATGGGTGTACCCCCCGAAATAAAAAGAATCAGCCACTTCCCCTGCAGAAGAGGGAGAAGAAGAGGAGGTTCAGGCCCTCCGGGGAAGATGAAGGAGGGTTTGAGACAAGAGTTAATGCCGTCAGTTTAACAATGGCCGCCACCGCCGTCGAGGGCATGAAGGAGCACGGGAAAAGAGCGGAGGTCAAGGGGGACGGGGGGTCAAGTTCAAGGCCACTGTCACTGTCTGCATTTTAACAGCCATGACACACCCCTCCCCGCACTTATACTCACATTTGCAACAACAACCACACCCACACACACACACACACACGCACACGCACACACACACGCACACGCACACACACACGCACACGCACACGCACACGCACACACACATACACAAACCATGTATACATCACTTCAGGGGACATTACATTGACTTACATGCATTTCCTGGAGACTTATCCTAACCTTAACCATAACCAACACATGCCTAACCCTAACCCTAACCCTTACCCTTACCCTAACCCTTACCCTAACCCTAACCCTTACCCTAACCCTAACCCTTACCCTAACCAAGTCTGCACCCTAAAATTAATGATTCCCCTCATGGGGAACTCCATTTTGTCTCCATAAGGGAGGCGAGTCCCCACACGTGACTGTGTAAACAGATTTAGGTCCCCACAAGTATAGTAATGCTAGGCCACACACACACACACACACACACACACACACACACACACACACACACACACACACACACACACACACACACACACACACACACACACACACACACACACACACACACACACACACACACACACACACACACACACACACACACACACACACACACACACACACACACACACACACACACACACACACAGGCTTTTGTCTCACTATTGGGCCCAGAGAGGGAACATGGTAAAAGCAGCAAAGGAGAGAATGGAGATGTTTAACTTGTGAGGGTCTCTGTCTGGTGTGTCTGGTGTGTTTGGCTGTGGGTGGTATTGTTGGTGAAGCAGAGGAAATGTTCAGTGACTTGCATGAAATGTGTCGGGTCCGTCTGGTGTTTGGAGGCTTTTGTTGCATTGTTTTAGACTTTAAATCAAGACGGATCTGAAGCTGAGAGAAGAAAGATGCAAATTAGTGTCACTATTTGGTTCAGAGACGAGAGTTACTCTGATAAAATACCGTATAAGTCCATTTTGAACCCTTTAATAAAGAGTTTTCTGCTTTTGTTTCCCCTTAAATAGCTTTTGGGGGTTTGTTACAAATCCTCTAAAGCCCTGGTATATTCATATTTAGCCATTTTAAATATATCCAGAAAGTGAGCATTGGAAAAAACGATATGCAGAACAATGGCTTAATGAGATTTTTAAAGTTAATTATATCGATTATTTCTGCTTCTCTCTCATGTCAAAGGCTACATTAGGATGCCAGAACAATTGAGCATGGACGGAAGAGATTTAATCTGCTGCAACCTTGAAATACGTCTGGAGTTTTATAATACTACGGTTTCTAGCATATGCAAATAAAGTACAATTTTGAGGTACTTGAGTGTTTCCATTTAACGCGACTCTGTACTTCTCCTCCACTACAGTTCAGAGGTACATGGTGTTCCTCCACTACATGTATTTAATAGCTTTAGTTACTTTACAGATGTGGATGAATGATGTGAAATATAATCAAGTGTTAAATCAGACTTTAGTTCCACCTGGAGTAAATTCACAAGCTACCCTGCAGTATACAAAGTCATTCAAACTAGCTGCTCCTTTACCAGCTTTGAGAACACTTTCATGATCAATCATTATAAAACATATCATATATATTATTCTGAAATGGACCAATCTGCACAATCACTACTTTTACTGTCGCTACTTTAACTATATTTTGATGATAATACTTTCCTACTTTCACTTGAGGAACATTTTGAATGCAGGACTTTTACTGTAACAGAGTATTCCTACACTCTGGTACTTCTACTTTTACTCAAGTACAAGATCTGAGTACTTCTACTTTTACTCAAGAACAAGATCTGAGTACTTCTACTTTTACTCAAGAACAAGATCTGAGTACTTCTACTTTTACTCAAGAACAAGATCTGAGTACTTCTACTTTTACTCAAGTACAAGATCTGAGTACTTCTACTTTTACTCAAGTACAAGATCTGAGTACTTCTACTTTTACTCAAGAACAAGATCTGAGTACTTCTACTTTTACTCAAGAACAAGATCTGAGTACTTCTACTTTCAGGGTGACATCACATCTTAATCTTGACCACGGAGCAAGAGTTCAGATCCATGAAATGAAGTGGAACAGCTGATTTAGAGTCCATTGAAACAGAACATATGTTTGTTGTGTTTCTGCGACCAGGCAGAGGTCTCGCCCCATAAAACACTGCCCCCCCCCCACAAAGGAAGGTCAACGGGTAGGAAGTCTGTGTCCTCGCGTCTTTTTGTTGCCCTCAAACGGACCAGAGCGACCGCAACATGTCCACAGGCCGACCTTTGACCCCCCCTGACAGCGGGACGTCCCAGAGGAGAAATAAATATCTGAAGTGAAGCCGAGAAGCTGCTCCAATCATCACAGAGATATTTTATTGAATATTTTATTTCTTGTGTTTGAATAAATATCTATGCTTTACTTTATATATATTTTTTGCAGATTCTCACTTTAACTATGTTTATATAAATATGTTGATTTTATAGTTGTATTGAAAACTTCTTACTTTCATTTAAATTTTATGTTTAAAAAAATTATATTTTTATTTTGACTTCTTATATTCATATTTACGGAGCCCCTAAACAGTGAAACATATTTCTACCGTGAGTTCTGTGCTAAGTGCGTTAGCATTTTTTCGCTTAGTGCTAATTCAGAGGCTTGGTATTACCCTTGTGTTTCGTTTAGCTATTATCCAAAGCGACTTACATACATTCGGTACTGTGGGCAATATTTGAGCTCAAAAGGGTCTGAAACCTACGTACAAATCTACAGCTTTACATGAATCAAACCAAACGTACAGAATTCAATATATTTGATGAATTCCTCTTTGTTTCTGGTGCATCTCAACATGCTTTGAAAAGGCCTCGAATGAAATGATGTCACCTTTATCAGTTCCAGTTTTAACACTGAAGGATATATGTAAATGACAGGAGGGGAAATGTGTTTCCAGCCATTAAGCTTCTTCTAATTATTCAATTTAAAACGCAGAGTGTAGCGGGAAGAGAAGACGCTAATGGACGCGCCGTCTTCTGTTATTTACTCTCTGGCTGTTAATGTCGTCGCCCCCCCTCCCCCGCCTCATTACGGGTCAACACAGAAATATGCACAAAAACACACATAACTGCATCACCTTCACACACACTCTCACTCTCACACACACACACACACACACATGGTGGCAGTTGCGTGTCAGACTGGTGCCATGTGCCACCTCTCATGCTAGCTCCTTGTTACCTTGGCAACTGGCTTTGTGTGTGTGTGTGTGTGTGTGTGTGTGTGTGTGTGTGTGTGTATGTGTGTGTGTGTGTGTGTGTGTGTGTGTGTGTGTGTGTGTGTATGTGTGTGTGTGTGTGTGTGTGTGTGTGTGTGTGTCCACATTTCCTGCTCTCTGTTTCTCTCTACACGTTGGAAGCTGCACACACACACCCATGTTATGTAAAAAAATGAAATGCATGTAATTTCTTGCTAGTGTGTGTGTTTACGTTTGTCCATTTGAAATTAGGGGCTAATACCAGGACAAAGTACACAAAGCATGTTGAAGGTATGACGTTGTTTGATTAAGTGCGTTGTTTGATTAAGTGTGAAATCACATCCATATGTTTAAGTTGTGTAACATTGGAAAAATGGCTGTACTGAAATATGCTCTCAGTGAGGTCAATTAAAGGTTTTTACATGAAATGAAAGGCAGCACCACTAGCAGAACTGTGCCAAAAGAGCCTATAAAGGGGTCCTATAAGAAAAAGAAATACAAAAGATTAAACACAGTAGCTTGGTCTCCTAAAAGTTCCCATAAAACTGCATTGTCACTCTTTTTGGGGTGGATGGATCAGGGTGGCCAACCGGTGCAAAAACGCTACAACGCTCAAGCTTAAAAAACAATTACAAATATAAAAACACAAATGTTCGGAAACACATGCAGAAACATCTTCATCAACAACACATGCAGCTTTTAGAGAACATTCAGCAACTTGAAGAGACATGCGCAGCGTTTAGTAAAAGCTGCAGAAACCAAACGCTGAAGAAGCTCAAAACACAACGGAGACCAGGGGACACTAAAGAGTGACGCACACAGCTGGGAGACCAGGGGACATTAAAGAGTGACGCATACAGCTGGAGACCAGGGGACACTAAAAAGTGACGCACACAGCTGGGAGACCAGGGGACACTAAAGAGTGACGCACACAGCTGGGAGACCAGGGGACACTAAAGAGTGACGCACACAGCCGGGAGACCAGGGGACACTGAAGAGTGACGCACACAGCCGGGAGACCAGGGGACACTAAAGAGTGACGCACACAGCTGGGAGACCAGGGGACACTAAAGAGTGACGCACACAGCTGGGAGACCAGGGGACACTGAAGAGTGACGCACACAGCCGGGAGACCAGGGGACACTAAAGAGTGACGCACACAGCTGGGAGACCAGGGGACACTAAGGAGTGACGCACACAGCTGGGAGAACAGGGGACACTAAAGAGTGACGCACACAGCCGGGAGACCAGGGGACATTAAAGAGTGACGCACACAGCTGGG
Organism: Trematomus bernacchii; assembly: GCF_902827165.1. Taxonomy (NCBI): domain Eukaryota; kingdom Metazoa; phylum Chordata; class Actinopteri; order Perciformes; family Nototheniidae; genus Trematomus; species Trematomus bernacchii. Next base: position 2,314,767 of record NW_022987733.1, read on the forward strand.
AGACCAGGGGACACTAAAGAGTGACACACACAGCTGAGAGACCAGGGTACATTAAAGAGTGACGCACACAGCTGGGAGACCAGGGGACACTAAAGAGTGACGCACACAGCTGGGAGACCAGGGGACACTAAAGAGTGACGCACACAGCTGAGAGACCAGGGGACACTAAAGAGTGACGCACACAGCTGGGAGACCAGGGGACATTAAAGAGTGACGCACACAGCTGGGAGACCAGGGGACACTAAAGAGTGACACACACAGCTGAGAGACCAGGGTACATTAAAGAGTGACGCACACAGCTGGGAGACCAGGGGACACTAAAGAGTGACGCACACAGCTGGGAGACCAGGGGACACTAAAGAGTGACGCACACAGTCGGGAGACCAGGGGACATTAAAGAGTGACGCACACAGCTGGGAGACCAGGGGACACTAAAGAGTGACGCACACAGCTGAGAGACCAGGGGACATTAAAGAGTGACGCACACAGCTGGGAGACCAGGGGACACTAAAGAGTGACGCACACAGCTGGGAGACCAGGGGACACTAAAGAGTGACGCACACAGCTGGGAGACCAGGGGACACTAAAGAGTGACGCACACAGCTGGGAGACCAGGGGACACTAAAGAGTGACGCACACAGCCGGGAGACCAGGGGACATTAAAGAGTGACGCACACAGCTGGGAGACCAGGGTTGCGTTCGAATACTCCAAAAAAACAGCTCCTAAGTTCTAACCCTATCGTCTATTCCTTGACCTCGGAGTGAAACGTCACGGGGTTAAGGGATAGTGGATAGGAGAATTCAAAAGGATTTAGGAGAAGAGACTGCGGCACTTTAGAGAATCCGACTGCACTTTCACTATCCGACGTGTTTATGATGCGCCAGCAGAGGTCATAAATGTGCGCCTGCTGCTGTGGGGAAACTATGGAAACTACAGTTTTCTATACAGCGGACTACAACATGGATGTTTAATAAGAACGAGGGACTACTGTAAACTCATCTAGAGACTCTGCACCGTGCTCTGATGCTGTTGTTTTATGCTTTATGAACGGGGACAACAGAGAAACATATTCTTCATGACCAAAGTTGAAATTGAAATAAAAAAGGAAAGTGAAACTTATGCTCGTCACCCTCTCCCTCCGGTCCACATTAATACAAATGATCCCAATACATATGATTGTATGAAAAGATCTTAAAATCAATACAAATGTATTTATTATAAACGTTAGTCCTTAACATCTATCACTGTGTATATCACCATTCAAACATCTTTTAAAAGTTGAACAAACCCCACACAGCTCAGTAAAGCCTGTGAAATGTTGACTTTATTTGATCATTTCAGTAAAAACTAACGTTCATATTTCTCTTTTTGATTATAATACTGATGAACGTTCAAAACAAAGCACTTTGGCAACTTACCACATACGTTTTAAAATGCTTAATAAGCACCGTAACTTTCATGATATCATTTCTCGTTCATAATCGGTTGTTTCCGTGAACGGCCGACTGTTGTGTGACGGCAAATGCTGCGGCTGCAAGGCATTGTGGGGCAGCATTTTCTCCTCTCCTTTCGGTTAGGGAGGTCCAGTGGTTCCTAGGCTAAAGGAGGTTATAAAGGAAGTTTGAAACCTCCTTTCCTTTTAATTTAGAGAATTCGAACGGCACTTATCATGGCTGCCACTGAGGGACTTCCGGGTCATTTCACTCCGTTAGGAAGGTTCCTAAGCTAAATGGACTATTCGAATGCAACCCTGGGGACACTAAAGAGTGACGCACACAGCTGAGAGACCAGGGGACATTAAAGAGTGACGCACACAGCTGGGAGACCAGGGGACACTAAAGAGTGACGCACACAGCTGGGAGACCAGGGGACACTAAAGAGTGACGCACACAGCTGGGAGACCAGGGGACACTAAAAAGTGACGCACACAGCTGGGATGGGGCGCTTGGTGACGTTCAGGATTATAAAGCTGAACAACTGTCTCTGTTGTTGGAAACTTATCTAAAATGTTTTATGGTCTTATTTTAACAATGTGGTCACATGACTCCTTCTGATGTTACTGCAGATCTGCTGTAAGCTAGCTAGCTAACGTAGCTAACCTATATTCATTTAACGTCTCCTAATGGAAGTGTTTCGGTCGGCCTATGCAAAAATGTGCTATGTCAATCATCCTCAACCTTTACAGAAATTGCCCCTTGTGCGTTAAAAACAGGAGAAGGCGTTGTGCCGTATTGGAAGAAAAGACATCGTGTGAATGAAGCTGAAGTTGAAAAGGTTTTATCTGTCTGTTTTAAATCACCGTCACTCCCTTTAAATCCAACAGGGTGTTTCCAGAGGCGCCATTTATTCTACAACTGAAGCCCCATCTTTTTACATTGGCTTTTGTTTCTACTTGAGATGTGTGTTATGTTTGTTCCTTTTGGGACTCAGTGTTTTGTTTTTATGTTAACCTTACATTTCTGCCTCATGTTGTTCTTGTATTCATGTTTCTGTGGTCTTAATTTTAACTTTGTTCTTTCTTGTGAAGCACTTCAAGGTGCTATAGGCTACTAAATAAACGTTATTATTTATTATTATCCACCGTATCAGAAGAAGCCTGATTTCTTTGTGGCTTTGTCTTTGACTCTGGCTGTAAACACCTGCAGCCTCAGAGCTTTCGGCTAATTGCAGTTAATTGCATTCACCTGCTGGCCCAGTGTGACTCAGTCCTAATGAGAGGCTGCGAGTGAGAAGCTCTGCAACCTTGAGAGGTCCGACCTACATAGTGAGCCACACTTAATTAAGGGTTTTCACACTCAAAGATATAGATTAATTGTATGGATAAGGTATTTTTGTGTGAGAGCTTGTTGAGTTTGACCTTAGAAAGGGGGAGCTTTATTTCCATCATAGGCAGACATGGGAAGCATTTCAGTCATGTCCTGTTTAGGGCCACAGTATGTTTCCTTTGTCCATTAAAGGGGCCAGTATGTAGTGTCTCTACTTTAAAGAGTCCTCTCCTGCTGATGTTCAGGTGTATATCAGTATGTAGTGTCTCTACTTTAAAGAGTCCTCTCCTGCTGATGTTCAGGTGTATATCAGTATGTAGTGTCTCTACTTTAAAGAGTCCTCTCCTGCTGATGTTCAGGTGTATATCAGTATGTAGTGTCTCCACTGGAACATGTCTCCATGCTTTAATGTTCAAAAAGCTCTTTATTTTTCTCATACTGCCTGTGCTGCAGCACCTCTTTTCACCCTCTGTCTGAAACCAGAGCCCAGTCTGCTCTGATTGGTTAGCTGGCCGGCTCTGTTGTGATTGGTCTACCGCTTAGAGATGTACCCCCCTTAGCCTATCATGTACAATGTGTTGTTAGCCAATTGGAGTGTGAGTGTTACGTAGTGATGGGAGGGTGAGTGTGTGGGAGAGAAAGGGAAACGGAACACAGGGATTTTAGCCTTTGTAGACCATTACATTTAAACCTACGTATTTAACACACTCCAGGAAAGGCATTTGTTTGACTGGGTTGTTTTACAGCATCACAGATGACAGATTAAAATACACCTTGTTCAGGGGGATGTTAGACGCCATGCTGCGAGAATCCCCACAGAAAGCTGAGGCATATTGAGGGAAAGGAGGGAAAATAAACCACAAAACCTCCTACAAAAACCTCACAATTTGAAGGTCTAAAATACCACATATGTGTTCCCTTTGTGCTGCCACAGTCTAATCTCTTATTACCAGCTGACATGTATTTTCTGAGCAGCCAGGGGCAACAGAGGGGCCCTCTTTCTGGGAGGGACACAGTCAATTTATTTGATCCCATAAGGTTAGTTGTTGAACACCTTAATCCACATGCACGCCTCCTCCCCCTTTCATTCAGCAGCTGTGATTGGATTACACAGCTCATTCCATGTGTGTGTGTATGTGTGTGTGTATGGGCATATGGAAGAAAGGAGGGAGGGCATTTACAGAATGATATGTGTGTGTGAGCGGTATTTAGCTCCTTTCACACACATCCTTCATTCCCTCCAACACTTTCTCCACAACGAGGCCGTTTAATAGCTCCGTCTTTAGCAGCTGATGTGATTTAAAGTCACATTTTTAACATCGAATGCGTTTCAGTTGTTTAAGCAAAGATTTATTTTCCTATATATATATATTTTTTTTTTCAGTTGTTGCTGAATCACACCATCACAGCTTTAAGGTATCATACAGTCCTGTTTTGTGCTTCAAAATATAAAGAAAACTCTTTCCAGCGAAAATAAATGTTCGATTTTTTTATATTAAAGAGTCAATATGATCAACTATCAACTATCACTATCAATTATCAAAATAATCATGCAATTAAAGCACATCTTTTCATTCAGAAGAATCCACAATAGTATGTTTACACAGTTCCTCGGCTCATCTTCTGAGGGACATTTCTTAAAGGGGCCCTGTTCTACTAGGGAACGCAGGGATTTTAGCCTTTGCAGACCATTTACATGCACTAAAACCTAAAGAACACACTACAGGAAAGGGAAAACCCCCAAAAAGCAGAATAGGGCCTAAAAACAAATCTTTGGAAAATATTGTGTATAATTTCATGTTCGTGCAAAATAGTTAAATTAATGTTTTTCTAAAGCCCGCGTCACACTGTCCCGAAATTGACACCCGATGGACAAACGAATATGGAATTATGAATTTCGCACGAAGATGGCCCCGAACCACACACGAAGGCAACATTTACATTACATTTAAGAAATACAACTGCAACGAAAGTAACAAAAACAATTATGTTAAAGTACTATGATACTGTACTGATATTTTCAGACTTTGTTCTTTACTTTATCCGTCTTTATATGTAGAAGATATTAAGTTTTCTCCATAATGCTGTTTCCATAGCAACAACAACTTCCCGTCAACTCGCCTTCAAAATAATATATTATATCCTATTCAGTTTCACAGAACACAAATTGGGTTATTTACATAATATGTTTACATGATTTTGTTGTGCAATAAAACAACCAGATGGACACATGATAAAGGAAATGTTCAAATTCGGCTCTGATCGTAACATCGGGCCATTCGTGAGGGCATCTTAAAGGGGACCTATCATGCAAAATGCACTTTTGTACGTCTTTTATACATGAATATGTGTCCCCGGTGTTCCAGGGAACTCACCAAGTGTCAGAAAACACAACCCTCTCTATTTTCCTCCATACACAAATCTCTAAAAAAGGGGCTGCAACGGATCTGATAAAAACTGATCCAGATTTGAACACTGTCCTGACGTCAGGACGGTGGCGCTACGGCTATTGGGCCAACTCTCCACCTATCAGGGGAATGTGGGGTTGGGCCACGGCCGGCCATTGCCGCTCGAAAGCGCTGGAGACGCTGTAGTACATATGCCAAGCCTGTAAGTGGCGCTGTAGTCTGCCACAAAAGCAGCGAAGAAGACTTCCCGCGCATGGTTGCCATGGTTACCCTTCTGTCTATTCTCCGCTGTGGCTCTTTTTCTCCCTCCCCGAGGCAAGCGTTTGCTCCCGCTGCTTTAATTCAATGCAATCCCTCCCCATCGAGGCAAGCACTGTAATTCTCTCCGGTTAGTCCACCAGCAGATGACAAACACCCACCTCTCTGCCTCTTCCAAGGAACGAGGGGACCGTGCGGCAGAGTTTCAGTCCGTTAAAGTTTAAATCTTCCGGACAAAATTAGAAAAGTGCCGGCCAAAGGTCTTCTTTGTTATTTATTGAGCTTTAAAACAAATGAATAACGACTCTATATAATAATATATTAAAACACGGAGGACGGAGATCTATTTTTCTCCCCCTCTTCTGACTTGATCAGAGCACGCTCCCCTCTCCTGCAGGGGGGCGTGGTAAGCTGCAGCTCACAGAATCAGCCCCCTGCAAAAACAGGGCTGGAGAACAGCAAATAGAGCGAAATGAGGCATGGCTAAAATGCATGATCTGTTTGGTATTTTGAAAACAGAAACGTATAAATATACCTTATATAGGTATGGCCCTACAATATATCATTTAAATATAGCATGATTTAAGCCATCGTATGACCGCCGGTGGAGTTTCTCAGGCTCCGGCAACAACTTCGTGAGCGGTGGCAAAATCTTTGGCATGCCAAAAAATTACCGAAGGACCTTGCGAAGGTTCATTTTCGTGTTGAATTTGTCTGTCAATTTTGCACTTCGTAAGGCCATCGTGAGGGCATCTTGTTATCATCGGTGCCATCGGGCATTCACCCCGATCAGAGTGAGGGCGAATGCCCGATGGCACTGATGATAACACGAAGATGACACGATTTGACAAGATGCCCTCACGAGTGCCTTACGAAGTTGCCGCTCACGAAGTTGCTGCCGGAGCCTGAGAAACTCCACCGGCGGTCATACAATGGCTTAAGATGCCCTCACGAATGGCCCGATGTTGTTACGATCAGAGCCGAAATTGAACATTTCAATTCGTCCATCGGGTGTCAATTTCGGGACAGGGTGACGCGGGCTTAAGTAAAACCCATTTTGTCTGAACAGAGAGTGAAAACACCACAGTGGAGAAAAGTCACACGATACATTTCTTAGATAAATGAATACAAAATATAAAAACTGCAATATGAAATGCGGCTCTACTGTTTCCTCTGCATTAGCTGTTATGCACAGCGGAAGGGAATCGTCGTTGGTTAGAGGTGACGCATTATTTCCTAGTGAACCTCACATCTCCTCTTAGCATTAGTCATTAGTGTGGATTTTACATTTAAATCCACACAAAGCAGCGATGAAATTTGAATAATGGCATTTTAAAAATCCTCTTTGAAAGTAGCAGTAAACCCTTAAGTGCTTAACATAAAGTGGCTCCAAACTGTTTTCAAATACTCTGAAATCTGATATATTTGCATGTTAGGGTTAAATAACATGCTTTAGTTTCTATATGAACTTTACAGACAGACGGTGAGGAATAAAAAGAGTATATATATTGTGTCCCAACAGTTATTGAAAGAGACAGAAAAGGGAATACAGGCTGAAAAGAGACTGAAAAGTGGTTTTGAAGAGAGTTAAACTCATAAACGCAGCTCAGTACAGACCGTTTTATGACTTTTGTTCTCAGAGTTTATACAGTTTGGCGGAGTCCACAAAGTATTTGTTCAACTGAAAGCTCTAACGTGGGCCGTGCAGCTCAATTGTTGCACATGGTTGCCTGGAGATAAGATAAAGCTGAATAAAAAGAAGAACGACTGTGAAGCCCATAGAGCGGCTTTCCTCCGTGAAAGTATAAGTGAATAGGTTGTCAGATGCATTGTTCTTCACAAAGCAATAAAACACAAAGTGCTCTTCAGTCTGTGATTCCATTTGAAATGTCTGTTTATAAAAGACCGTCATGATGCTGAGAGGCAGCGCGTTTCTGCTCTTAATGTTTCTTTATTAACTGCTGTTCAGACCGTTATGCTACTTCTTGCATTGGACAAAAAAAATCATGGAATATTGTGAATTATATCACTTTCTGATAAATATATATGTTGCAGAAATTAATCTCTGTGGCCAACAAACGTTATAATACTGCACGTTTTATTCTCTGTTCAAATGTGGCCTGAAGTACGACATCTTACAATACCATACAATGGAGAATTATACGATACCAAAAGAGACGATACAATGCGAAACTATATGATATCATGATACGATGCGATGCGATACGATCAATACGATTCGATACAATGCTAAACGATACGACACCATCAGATACGATACAATCCTATATAATATAATACTATATATAATTATTATATGATAGGATACGATACAATGCTAAAATATACGATAATAAACAATTGAAAACATAGGATGCGATACGATGCAAAATGCTACGATACAATATGATATGAAACGAAACCATACGAAACGATTAGATACAATACAATGCAAAACATTACGACACCATCAGATGAGATACGATGCAAAACGTTACGATACAATATGATATGATACAAAACTATACGATTCGATACAAGGCTAAACAATACGACACCATCAGATGCGATACAATGCAAAAATATACGATAACGATTGAAAACATAGGATGCTACACGATGCAAAATGCTACGATACAATATGATATGATACAAAACTATACGATTCGATACAAGGCTAAACGATACGACACCATCAGATGCGATACGATATAGTACGATTACTATATGATACGATGCAATACAAAATGATACGATACAATACAAAAATATACTATAATAAACGATAGACAACATAGGATGCTATACGATGCAAAACGCTACGATACATTATAAAACGGACAAGTAAAATCAAGCAATCTGATTGGTTCTTAGCCGTGGTATACTGAGCGTATACCACGGGTAGAATTGTAAGTTACTTTTCACAACAAGTCAGTATCCCTCCGCGTCTGAGATAAACAGTATACAGCAAGCAGTTTGCTTTTCAAACTGGAACAAGAAAGCAGCGGAGAAGTAACGGGGCAGAAACCCTCCTTTTTACGCAACGGTCCAGACATAGACATCAAACGGCAAAAACATATTCAGTGTGCAGTTCCTTTGGCATTAGGGCAGGGATATTTAGATACTTTCCAAGGTTTGACATAATGAATTGTGCTACTTTTAAAGCAAGCAACGATGTTTTCAAATCTGTAATCAAAAAGGTCCGCAAAAACATTTAAGATCCTCCGGGGGGGTGGGTCTTACTATGGAGGAGTGGATTGAGGAGTGCCTATCTCCAGAACAAAAAGCACCTAAACGACGACATGTAGAGCTACGTGAAGAGCAGGTAGACCAACTGGAAAAGTACCACCATTCAAAAGCTTTCTGATGCGGGTCTTGAAACAAAGCAGAGAAATTATGACCGTTAGTGGCCACAGGTGCGAAAGCTCTCTCCAGAGCTACTGGAAGCCGAATCTCGGGGACCGGAGCAAGTGGAGCAATATTCTCGCCACGCCAAGCAACAGCCTAGAACAACCTCAGCCTATACAAGTAACCACGTAAGCCATGCTACTGACGCTGGACAGTTTTTCAGTGGGTGCACAATAAACGGCAACATACACATTAATGTAAATAAATAGCCAAATAATGGATCAACGCTCTCTGTCTAATATGTTCGCTCGCTGTTGTTAGTGTTGTTGCATAGCAACCACCTCGCACTATGTTTCGTGCATAAGGCAACAGAGGGACTATTTTATTTTGAACATCATTATTTACTAATAAAAACTATTTAAATTAGAGTGTGTATTTTTCTTTCATATTGCCACACTTGGTAACCGTTTTATAAAAGCAATAGCTCACTTCAGGCCGTGATATATGCTCATTATATCACAGCTAAGGGGGTTGTCGACCCTCCGCTTCGCGTCGGGCCGAACCACGCCCCTTAGCTGTGATATAATGAGCATATACCACGGCCTGTCGTGAGCTATTGCTTAAATATAATATGATATGATACTTTACGATACAAAAGGATACGATGCAAAATGAGACCATACAACATGATACAAAACTATATGATACGATACAAAAGGATACGATGAGATAAGATACGATGCAAAACGATACTATACTATTTTGTCCGATCAAGTTTGACATGTTTCTTGCATCACATCATCTCCATTTGCCACATCATCAAGGTTTAATATTAAACATACTATGATTTAGTTATGCGAAAGAGAAGTTACCGGACATAATGGGGCTGTAATCTTGGGATTGTAATCTAGGAAGTGATGATATGCAGACATTGTGACGTACGAGGTCACCTGTGTTCAGCCTTCACTCTGCTTCTTCCCATCAGGTCAGCACTTTGAGAAGGTCTTTAGTGACGTTTCAGTCCGGAGTCATGGCAACCCCACCATTTCCTCCATTGCAGATACACACACAAGATGGTGATGTGCATTGTACCTCCATGAGACCTCCAGAAGAACTCCAGGCCAGGTCAAGGCCGGCATAAACACTCTGACCCCGGAGAGATAATGGGGCGAAGGTGGAGGTGGGCTGCTGTGAATCAAACCCTTCAGATCACAGCAGAAAGAGGAAGGAGGGAAGGAGTCTCAGCGTGTCTCTTGACCTCTGTGACTGACTGTCCTACAGGGTAAGTATGAAGGCAGAGGACAGAGTCTTGATGGCCTCCTACATCTGGACAATGAGCAATCAGGAGTAAGTGTCGGTGATTAGGGCGACACTCAGAACCTCCAGCATCCATAGCGTCAGCCTCCAGAAGCTTCTCGATGTCTACAACTGAGAGAGGACGGTTTTCCAAAGTCTATAGCGAGCATGGACGGCTAAAGAGTTCTGGGAAGTGAAGTCAATGTTACTTAAAACGTGCAAAAAGAAGTCAAATTGTATAGAAGTCTATGAGAAAATGACTACTTGTCACTTGATTTAGTAATGATTTAAAAACAGCATCATTGTTGGAGCAACTATCCAGAAACATGCAAACAAAGGAGCGTAGTCCAAAGTTGAGAAGCTTAAGTTGCGATATGGTGTGTTACAATATAATGCGTCAAGGCAAGTTTATTTATATAGCACCTTTCAACACAAGGCCATTCAAAGTGCTTTACAAAAATGAAAGCATTAAGAAATAGTGCGGTGGAAACACGTTATAAACATTCAAACACAAAGATAATCAAACATGAATAACACAGGTACATGAATACAAGTTACAGTGCAGTGTGAAATAGTTCAATTGACTTGAAAAGTTTTCAGCCTGGATTTGAAAGTAGTAAGAGTTGCAGCGGACCTGCAGGTTTCTGGGGGTTTGTTCCAATATCCCTAACCAAATGTTAACATTCCTCTACCCCTGGTCTTCCCGTGAAATTATAGTTCTTTTGACATTTTTCTAACCTTTTATATTCCTTTCATTCAACAGAAATGACGGCTTGCATACTGACATCCAAAAAGTTAACTTGTGAAATGAAAACTGCTTCTTGTTCAGGCATTGAACTTCGGTATTAGGCGGCAGAATCTGCAGATATTAATGTAATGATACTACAGAGTATTACTCTTAGTTTTACAAATACTAAGCCAACGTCTTCATTGGCTGAGAAGGCTGTTGTCATAGAGGGAGACAAATTAACAAATGCAGCACAGTCGCTTCTCAAGACATTCAGAGTGATGCCATGTAAAGAAAGGAAAGAGAGCTTGGGAAAGAAGTTGAAAACCGGATATATGTTCAGAAGATTGCAGGACGAAACCCCCCAAAATGTTTCTGTTCATGATTCAACTTGCACTTTCTTTGAAGCAGATATTAAGAATTTGGATGCACATGATTTACACTGTGTCAATTTGGAGATTTCAATTTGGATCCTTGCAATAAAAAGGATAACGTATCAAAATCGGATTATTTTCAAGCCATACAATTAAAATAATCTGTGTCTATTGAGGACTGTATATTCTCACTGAGGTGGGAAAGCCTCTAAAACATGACTGAGACCATCATAGCATGATAAAACTGTTCATTTATATCAATACTAAAATGAGTTCAGGTTTAGCAGCTCTTAAAGGACTCCCGACCCTCTCATACTCAGGTATACAATCTCAAATATGGGATACATGACTGCATTTGTAAATAAATAAGGTCAAAAAAGGAAAAGAAAAGAGTTTGCAGGGACAACAAATCAGCGACAGATGTCTGGATCATGGTGAGATTATATAGTATATGGATGTATTTCTATATATTGTATACTGTGGTGTTTAATAAACATGTGTATCTGGTTCTGCATTAGGTGTTTACATGGTGACACCAGAACATGACCATCCAACTGTCCAAAGAACGAGTCAATTATGTATTGTCATACTGATATTCTGTACAAACTGTGAAGTCCACTGAGACAAATGTAACATTTGTGATATTGGGCTATATAAATAAACATTGATTGACATTGATTGATGTAATATCTGTGAGTATATAAAGAGATTGGATTGGATTTTGAGGCCTTTCCTTCGAGTAAATGCCCGAAATCACATGCTCTTGTTTCCAGTCTTTTACTAGAGATATCCAGAAATTAAAATAATCCACAGTAGCTGAAGGTAGATAAATGATATTCTCATGTACACAAGTCCAAAAAAATCCTAATAAACAACTGAAAAGTAAGTCTTCAAAGAAAATATAGGCCAAACATGATTACTACCGCAGAGCAGACTTCTTCAGAAACCCACATCATAAATCAGTCTGCTTTGAAACTCACCACTTTGTCTTTATGATAATTAGATTTTGCATTAAAAAGAAGCGCATATCTGTAGGCAACAACAATCTGAAAACAACATTGTTGTAATCAAAAACCCGCTTTAGTGTTGAAAGCAGACGCAGCGATGACCATATGGCGAACAGCACAAAGACCTTCCCAGGCTCTGACGGTAAAACAGAGGACGCCATTGATGCCGCTGTGAATGCGATGCGCCCGTAATATGCCGCATATGTTTCTCATCCCTTTGCAACTCTATGGGATTAAGCCTCGGAAAGCCCGACACAGATATAGAAGCATGCAAAGTGGCTCCTGCGATCTCAGGGTGCCCCTCATCATGGCCCCCTCTCTTCATTAAAACTCAGACATGAAAAGGGGCTTCAGACAGGAGCAGGGTGCAAAGAAAGGGTCCTCCAGCCTGTCTGCTGAGAGTGTGGGAGCGTGTGTGACGGTGTGTGTTTTTGGGGGGTGTATGGGAATTGACTTTACCCATTAAACCTGATTGAGAGACACCCAGCGAGGGAGCCGTACCCACCACGGCTGCAATTTGCTGTCTGGGTGGCACAAAGAGGGGTTCAGAGGTCAAATAAGTGCAGTGAGATGGACGAGCTTTCTCATGGTAATGCCGCCACAAACTGCTCTGCGTCATTGCAGGGGTGTTATAGGACGGAAGACATTTCTGAGTATGATGGTTGTTATAATGAACGACACCCCTTGGGGAATCCGTGAAGAACAGGAAGTGTTTACGTGAGTGGGAAACAACTGTGGCGCTGATTTTGGCGGAGATTTTTAAAATATAAAACCTGAAAAGTCTGCTCTTGTAAATCAGATTTCTGAATCAACCAAAGCTGTCAGATTGGAGTGTTTGAGTCTTGTTGCATTTCTTCATTCAGGTGAGAATAACCAAACCACATAGCCAGTGGAGAGCATGAATTAAATACACAGTTTCACCTGGAAGTGAACAAAGACCCGGTTTGTTGTTGTGGATTTCAAGTGGCTTGTAAAAACGCACTCACAGAACAATGGTTTGTTGACATCTGTTTGTCAGTAATTACTCACACTTGAAGCTGACAGTAATGACCTCTGGATAGACTGCCAAGTACGGCACAAGTCCTCCAAATTAAAAAAGGGAAACAATAAATAGTTTTAACAAAATGTATAAGTGCATTAAGGCATGGGACAACAGCATAGGTCTCAGGGATTGTTGGAAATCACAGTTTGAAAAGGAATCTGTTTTATGACGTGACGATGCTATGGTAAGGTTTGTATTGTGGCTTAAAGCAGTCCAAAAAAAGGCAGTGAGGGGCTCAATACAGGACGAAAAACACTTTGATTCGCTCAAACAAAACCACTCCAGGAAATAGAGTACAATTGGTAGGAATAGTATAAGTGCGATGGCGGATGTGATGGTGATTGCGGTGGAATATTATGAAGAATTGCATTAAAAATCACAGTAGAATAGCCGCAGAAAATATAGTCAACAGGAAATGAGGTCTCCTGAGTCCCCTTCTCTCTTTTTCCATGCAGAAACACCAGTGAGCAGGTGAATGCAATACCAAAAATACCACATAGAAAAAACAGAGACCTTGAATGTGGCTCCCACAGTTTGGTTGAACCACGGCGTTACGGTTGGACAAAGTTGTCAGGAGGAAACAGAAAAAGAAAAGGGAACTCGTCCTAACCTCCTCTTTTCCTCCGAACAAACAAGAACGTCATTATATATCTGACTTTTTCACTTCTATGTCAACAAGCTCCCTATGGGCTGAAAGAGCACAGTCAATAAAGTTATAGGGAGAAATAACCACTGTGAACGTGACTGAAAGATTCCCAAATATATAATAAATATATATTTATAATAACAGATATGCAGTTTGCATTTCCATATATTATTTTTAGTAACTGAGATCAGCTTTAAAAGTAACAATTGCTGACTGATGTGTCTGTGTGTATAAATGGTGACTTCAATTCATATCTAAAACAGCAACCGAGAAATATTCATCTTCCAAAGTATTATTGTGCCCAGTAGTTATGTGTGTTGGATTATTCTTATTACTATTAACTTATCTCATTATGTCAAAGTAACAAATATCCCTATAGCATTAGGATGAATTGTAAATCCTAGAGGGATATTTAAGCTCTTTGGGGTTTCCTAACGCTCCTGCACGATCTATGCTGTGTTTGATGTTATATACTTTTGTTTGATCAAATCAAAAGTTAGAACTTCATGCTAAAAATGTTACTAAAAACGAAAAACCAACGGCTCTAGATGAAATGACCTGATGTGATGTGAGCGTAGAAATGATTGTGCCAAAGTTAATTCAGATGTTCTGGTTTCTTTTGGTTTCCTTTTGACTAATTGTTGAAATATGCTAATGCCGCGGAAAACAAAGCGAGAAGCAACAAAGTCAACTTTTCAACAACAGGACATGGTGGATCGCACACTTACCCCACGCACAACACACACACACACACACACACACACACACACACACACACACACACACACACACACACACACTTTTGTTTGTGGCAGGCTGCCTCTCAGGAGGAGGCTGTGGGAGCAGGCAGACCCTCTGAGGGGCCACGGAGAGAAAGAGGGGCCCCTCCTCATGCAGACATGAAGCTTTATGTTTGCTGTCTGGGTGGAGAGGCTGTTCAGATTAATGGCCTCAGCTCAGGAATGTTTGTTTAGCATGTCTGCGATGTTCAATGGCTGACAAATTATACTCCACACGCTGAAAAAAAATCAACCCAGACGATTGAAATAAAGACAGAAATTGCACCTAAAAAATGAATCACATGACGTCAAGTTTGCCGACAACACTCAATGCACAAATGAAAAACGAACGTGTCTCTTCTTTAGGGTTACACATTTCTTTAATGGCAGAAAAAACCTTTGGCAACTAGGATAATCAGAATACCTCACAAAGGGGACATTTAAATGTTACAGCAAGTAAAGAGTCAAAGATAGCTAGCATGATGCTAAACAGCTAAGAGTAGGAAATGGATATCAACCCACGAGATTAAAGACCAGAGCATTCACTGCAGAAAAACAAATAACACTTTTTTTGGGTCACAAAACGTCTTAGATGGCAACAAACTCTCCACAGCTTTAGCCGCTAGCATGATGATAGTTGATAGCATTAGAGTTAAAGTGGAAATCAAACCACAAAACTGAAAAAAGATAGAAATTGCAGCCCAAAAACAATCCTATCACATCAATTACTACTGCCACACACTGCAGAAATAAAAACACTTTCCTTTCTTGGGTTACAAACGTCTGTAATGGCAGATAAGAACGTTGGCAACAAGCCGATGCTAGCATGATGCTAGTTGATAGCATTAGAGGTCAAAATGGAAATGAACCCCCATGATTGGAAATAAAGACAGTATTTGAACCCCAAAAACAATCACAATACGTCGAAGATCAACTTTTACAGCCAGACCATTCACTGCAGAAATAAAAACCAAATGCTTTTATTTTTTGGGTTGCAAACTTCTGTAATGGCAGCAAAACTCTGCACAGCTTTGGCAGCAATATTGCAATTGATGGCATTTGAGTTACAGTACAAAGATGGAAATCAACCCACAAAACTCAAAGAAAGACGGAAATTGCTCCTGAAAACAATGCCACACCCTGCAGAAATAATAAACCAAGCAACTCTTCTTTTTTTGGGTCACAAAACATTATAAATGTCGACCAAAGCTCCACAGCATTAGCATCTACTGTAGCATGATGCTAATTGACAGCAAAATAAACAATCACTTGACTGCGAATCAAGTTTTTCTGCCACCCAAATCACTGCAGAATTTAGCAATTAAGATAGCCAGCTAGCATGAAGCTAACTGATAGCCTTACAGTAATTGACAAACTGTGGGTGTTTCTCAATGTCGAGGAAGGATCCTCCAGAGCCACTATTTCAAAGATGCTACGTCATCGAGTGCCGCCGAAGGACTGTTCCAATGTCCAGCATCCTTGGAATTCTACCGAGGCCGGCGTACTTCGTTGCGGGAAATTTCGAGACTGCACATGTGTATCCTCCGCGGTCTTAAAATCCCCACAATGCTTTGCGCACGGACCAATTTCCAAAGTCTTTGGCGGAAATCGCGCTCCATTTAAGGCGGGGCCTCGCATATGACGCACACCTGCACACCTGTTAGCCTGTTCCACAATTCTTCGTTTTCCGAGGCTAGGAAGGATTCTTGCCTCGCTTCTGAAGGACCTGACTCGGAAGACATGTGCTACCAAGCAAGCGTCCTCGACATTGAGAAACACCCACTGACCTGAAGCAGAGGATTTCCTGTTGTGTGTTTGTTCTTCTTCTTTTTTTGTATTATCCTGTTTGTAAGAACGTCTTCCCTCCATCCAAACAAATCAGCAGCCATGTGATCAGGTGAACAATATTGTGTTATTGCCCCCTATTGGCTTAAAAACACACCTGCAAAAAACCTCAATGAAACAGTCAATTAAATCTGAGTTTTTCTGGGATTTGTCTTCTCGGGCTGTCTTTGTCTTATTTGTAACTGATTAAAATAAAAATAGATATATAATCTCTCCTCTTCATGTACTCAAATGAAACCATACTTTAATTAAACTCTTAAGCACTGAGCCTGTTTTTCAGGTCTCAGGCTCGAAAATGACATTCCCAGAACAAATGACCATATCTTCCCTTCTAAAAGGGTTAAATTAATAATCTTTTTTCTCAAAGTAATGATAAACCTGTGAGTTGGATGTAGAAAAGTCAGAATCAATATAGATGTTTTTTATTTTAAAGAAAATTCAGATTGAACATAGTAAAAAACTGTAAATTATAGTGTCCATCCAAAAATTCCTTTTTACTTATAGTGAAAACTACCCTTGGATGATGGGTTAGTAGACTAAAAGCTTTAGGAATCCAAAGTACAACATATAATAAGTACCCTGTATCAAGATTGATGCAAAACAAGTGAAATTTGACCTTTTTAGAGAGATTTAGTCAAAAAACCCCACTTCTGGGGTCATTTGAGTGGATTTGACCTATCTCTGGCCCCCCTTGCTCAATTTTGATGAATGAAATCTCTTTATAACCGCTAGAGCCAATGGAATCGAGGGAAAGTTATATTCACACCAACACATTAACAAATAAGGAGTGAGAGTGACGCGTGGCCAAAACCGGAAGCTGCATACACTCTGGTAGCTACCATTAGCAGCTAACTTTTCCGCTCCGATCTTTACAAAAAAAATTGAATTATGGATTATAAATAATTTTTTAAAAGGCACAGGTACATTATCAACCTATGGATCAACAGTTGGAGCATTTTTTTCTTTCGTTTTAATGCCATTGAACACGTCTTTTGACCTAATTGACAGCTACGGTGAGACGATCTGCCGTAAAAGCTCCGTAAAGGTACGTGTTGTGATGTCTGTGTTTGCTTCCCCTGTCGCAAGTTCGGATCGCTCAGTGATGATACTATACCTAAATAATCAGTGGAGTCTCAGCTTTAATCGGCTATATTGTATGTGCAGCTACGATAAGTAATAAGGGTATCTTTATCTTGAATTGTGTGCCGCAGTGCGTTAGAATTGTTTCGCTCAGGGGTCATTTAGACGCTTCTTATGAGACTTGTGTTTTGTTTTGGTAAAAATGGTTCATATCTTCAGTTAGCTGAGATTCTTCCCGTTAATCTGGTGCTACACATTAATAGTTTCATAAATGTTAAGAAGCCCTGAGACATTATCTCGAAAAAAAAAACGGTGGGAGGGGTCCAATGGGGGGACCGCCGTGCTTAAAGCTCCCATGTCATGCTTTTCCGGTTATTACCCGTCCCCTTGTGTGTTATGAAGGTTTGTATGCATGTAAACGGTGTGCAGAGTCAAAACCCTCAAAGTACACCCTGTAGCGAGTAAAACTCTAACACAGAAAATACCTCCCCAAAACGCCTCGTTGGAGATACGTCACTGGCCATTTGAGTCTTCCATTTCGTTCCGGGTACGGCATGATGTCAAGCGGTACCCGGAACGAAATGGACCAATCCCGAAGAGCCGTTACGTTACGTCCGCGGAGCCGTTACGTTAAGCCCCCGCTGATTGGTCCAAATTGACCGATCCACAGACTTCCTCACACACACATCTGTGTGCAGGGAGCAGGCAGCTCAGCTGATTTCTCCTCCCTGGCTGCAGGCTGATAACAGACAGTTGGGATCGCGTCAAAATTCTCTCTGCAGACCCATTCTCACAGCGTTTATCAACCTTTTTCTTACTCAATATCAAGCCACACTTATTGTTTTTACTTCGGATGTGAGTTTGTGTGTGCTCAGGATGAGTTTGGCTGTGTTTCGCTATGTATCCTAAACAAGGAAGCAACACCTCCACGGAGCTCAGCGCGATTCACAACGTCCCGACCAATCAGAGCACACTGTGCTCACAGGGAGGGTGGGGGCTGGAGCTTTTGGAGCTACAACGAGCCGTTAAAGGCAGAGAGTGAAATTCAGTGAATACAAATAGTTTACAGAGATGCTGTTTGAGAAACCAATGTGAGTTTGGAGAGATGCTGTTTGAGAAACCAATGTGAGTTTGGAGAGATGCTGTATGAGAAACCAATGTGAGTTTGGAGAGATGCTGTTTGAGAAACCAATGTGAGTTTGGAGAGATGCTGTATGAGAAACCAATGTGAGTTTGGAGAGATGCTGTATGAGAAACCAATGTGAGTTTGGAGAGATGCTGTTTGAGAAACCAATGTGAGTTTGGAGAGATGCTGTATGAGAAACCAATGTGAGTTTGGAGAGATGCTGTATGAGAAACCAATGTGAGTTTGGAAAAATGCACAGTATAAATCTATTTTAGTATACCTCAACAATGGAATTATGATCAGTGGAAATGGCCATGACACCTCTCCTTTAAGAGTTTTAAGGGTCTTTGTCTTCAGTGTGTTGCTTTCCTAATTCTCTGTTCCCTTGCTTCTTCATATCTGCACTTGTTGATATTGCTGATAAAATGCTGTGTTTTTCAATGTGATCTATATACAAACTAAAAATGAAACTATATATTTTTTAAGGAATTAACTAGCTTGGGT
Source organism: Trematomus bernacchii (assembly GCF_902827165.1). NCBI lineage: Eukaryota > Metazoa > Chordata > Actinopteri > Perciformes > Nototheniidae > Trematomus > Trematomus bernacchii. The sequence goes on from NW_022987733.1 coordinate 2,333,973, forward strand.
TTAAACCATAATAATAGTGATGATAATAATAATATTGTGATTTTTCCACACATAATAAAACACGAGTTAATGAAGTCTTTACTGCTATTTACCTTTTCATTTCTATTATTTAAATTAGCTTTAAATCCAATTGTCCTTTTTACATTTCCCATTTTTATTCCCCAATATTTTTACTTTTATTATTATCATTATTAAAAGAGCATATCCAGCACATTTCCAGGAAGGTTTCTCATTTCTTTAATTCCCCTCCTCGACTCCCCTCCTCGACTCCTATCCTCGTGTCTTAGTCCCGCCCACGGGAGATGCGAGCGGAGGAGTCGAGGAGGGGAACCGAGGAGAGAGGAGGGGAAATTAGTGAAATGAGAAAGGGCCTAGGTCTAACAGAAATCCTGTGCAGTAATACAACAGGACCTCGCTCACATTATTCACACGTGGTGAGTCATTTGAGTCTAATTGCAATTTAAAGCGTGAAGTCATCCCATAATAATCAGAAACTCATCCGTTCTGCTGCAGCGGGACAGACAGACTGCAAACAGCATGGAGACAAAAAAAGAGATTGATGTTAAAACATTGGTTTATTTTTTTACATGAAATGACATATTAAAATCGCCCTATGCAGCTCCATGAGCGAAACAGCTGAGCAGACTATAAGTACAGTGTAGAGCCGATGAATGGGAGTCGGAGGCGGCGTGTTGAGTATGGAACTCCAACCTTTATTTTCCATTAGATTGACAGAAGGGAAGAATAACTTGCATACATGCTACTCAAGCTAGAATGATAACAACCACCAGGTATACTCTCTAACAGGTCCGTGGTGCAACACACACTATACCACAGTGAATTATGTCCCGTATTGTTCCACTACAACAGCTACGTTATATAAGCACAATTCGTTAACTGTATTCAGAAAGTTGACGGACTTTTAGCCATGTTCTACTCATTTAAATTACATGAATTCATATGTATCGACCTGCAGGAGTCCTGGCCTGAAATTCCGATTATAAAAAACACTTTAAATAAAAAATCTACTAAATTATTAATTTTTTTCGATCCCAAAAAATGTGTTTTATTGGGAAAAACTCATTTTACAAGCTGCCAGATTATTACACAATACATATGTAATATAACCCGCTGGTTTAAAGTTTAAACATATGGTTTAACTTGTATTCATTGTTATTAATTTACAATGATGGCTTCCAATTCAGTCGTTGTAGATTACATGTTGCAGGCGATAAATGTCACGTTTCAAAATCAGGATCGGATGCTTTAACTTGAATAAAGGAGCAGAAAGAGAGCTTTTATTATACATCAATAATTGTGGTTTTTTTGCCAGTATTTGCATGTTAAATCTTTGCATTTATTGATTTGGAAATATATATGTTCGCCCCTTTTTCACGAAAAAATGCTCTGAAGTTCCCACTGCAATCTTGATACGTTCTTTAAAATACTTTTACAACTTATATTCAGTTGCAAGATAATTGAATTGAAACACTAGATTATGGATCGTTAGTCTATGCTGCATAGTGGCCTAAATCTCCATAATATATAGTGAGATAATAAATATGATGCCATCCTTAAAATAATGATAAAAACTGCCTACATTTCATTCGATATTTCCGCGGATGATTGGATGTAATCATGACTTGGCCCTCAGTGGCCTATTGCATGTAAGAATAATCACCATAAATCGCCCTATATATTATAATAAAGCGTATCTAAATCATGCTGTATATTGTATATGATGCAAGGTGTTTAAACGATCCAAAAAGTGGGTTAAATTGATACGATTTTAATTCTATATATATATATTTATTTATTTGAATGTCGATTTTGTTTTTGTATCCCTGCAGATCCATAAAAGTCATACATTTGATTTAAAAAAAGAGCTCTTTATAACACAATGTCTCACAAAGCACAAGAGAGTTGGATTCTTTTTTTTTTACACACTTATTTTTAGATGCATGTCAATGGCTCTGCTGTGACAAGTGTTTTTACTTTCAGCTAGATTTCTTTGCGGGCCTCCGTTTGTGGCGATGCCCAGGCAGGAGCTCTCTTTTCCGGGCCTAGTCTCTCCCTCTCTCCCTCTCTCCTCTCTCTCTCTCTCTCTCTCTCTCCTCTCCTCTCCTCTCTCCCCTCTCTCTCTCTCTCTCTCTCTCTCTCTCTCTCTCTCTCTCTCTCTCTCTCTCTCTCTCTCTCTCTCTCTCTCTCTCTCTCTCTCTCTCTCTCTCTTTCCCTCTCTCTCTCTGTTCTCTCTCTCCCTCTTGTCTGCAGAGGGGAGTCTAATCAGGGAGACAAGTGCTGACGGAGTGACGAAGCTTAATTGGCATGGATTCGTGGGAACGCGTAAACAAACAGCTGCCATTTTAATTTTGTCCCTCTCTTCCTCATGATTAAAGAGGAGGAGGAGAAGAGGAGGAAGAGGAGGAGGAGGAGAAGAGGAATACATTAGCCTCACTTTAATCCACCTCCTCCAGTGATGGGAGGTAAAACGTAAATTAAAAAGTACTTTTAAAACGAATAAATAAAGAACAACATGTGTTTGTTTGTGTGAAACCGCTCAATGAACTACATCTCCCGTCTCGCACCACACACCAAGACGGCCGTCACGTTGGCACATTTCACTTCTTTCTTTCAGAATGAGGCGAAAAGTATTAAAAGAGGTGAAAATCACTCCAAGTCTGGGCATGTTGAGAGCTGTACATACACACAAGGGGAGTTAGTCGGTTCCGTAAGAGCCAGCATGCGGGACCCGGATTCTGGGATTTGTAGTCTTTCTAGTTGCGTATTTTTCATAGTCTTATATTTCAACAGTTTTACGACAAACTGTGACTTTTTTGACATGGAAATTATTTTTTAAGATTGACAAACACGGGAGAGAAAGATAATCTTTCTCTCCCCATTGACATCAATACATAATTTTTCCGAAATAAGGTCCCATGGGTCGGAAGTAGATGGGCGGGACTTCGCCTCTCTATAGTTGTTGATGATTTCATGAGATTTGCTGTCTATAAAGAAATATACAGAACATGCTCAGATGTATCCTTTCAATTCTCTTCACGTGACCCAGAGCGACTCCATAGGCAATTCTATTAATTATTGGTAGAAATCTACTGTAACTTAATGATCCTTTATTAATTGAACTGTGAATGAAGCAAGCGTATATTAAAGTTAAAACAGTACGTTTAAAAACCCTTTTCATGTCTTCATTTGGGAACTGTTTTGACGCTCTAATTTAACGTTGAAATGTGTTATTCAACAGACTCCACATTAGCCGCTCTTCTTCTTGATTATATTCTTATTAGCATTTCATTTTCAGCATTTTAATCCTTTTCATATACGTCCTTATATATGCTGAGCAGACATTAAGATTAAGCCCTGATTAGAAAGGAGAATTAATTAATTCTTTTGAAGTTTCCTCATCGGCTGCAATACATATTTCTATAGCAGTTAATCGTCTCTGTCACGTGAGATCTGCTCTGACAGACAATAATGAGGCCTCTATTTTAAAGAGTCCTCTCCTGCTGATGTTCAGGTTTATATCAGTATGTAGTGTCTCTACTTTAAAGAGTCCTCTCCTGCTGATGTTCAGGTGTATATCACTATGTAGTGTCTCTACTTTAAAGAGTCCTCTCCTGCTGATGTTCAGGTTTATATCAGTATGTAGTGTCTCTACTTTAAAGAGTCCTCTCCTGCTGATGTTCAGGTGTATATCACTATGTAGTGTCTCTACTTTAAAGAGTCCTCTCCTGCTGATGTTCAGGTGTATATCAGTATGTAGTGTCTCTACTTTAAAGAGTCCTCTCCTGCTGATGTTCAGGTGTATATCAGTATGTAGTGCCTCTACTTTAAAGAGTTCTCTCCTGCTGATATTCAGGTGTATATCAGTATGTAGTGTCTCTACTTTAAAGAGTCCTCTCCTGTTGATGTTCAGGTGTATATCAGTATGTAGTGTCTCTACTTTAAAGAGTTCTCTCCTGCTGATGTTCAGGTGTATATCAGTATGTAGTGTCTCTACTTTAAAGAGTCCTCTCCTGCTGATGTTCAGGTGTATATCAGTATGTAGTGCCTCTACTTTAAAGAGTCCTCTCCTGCTGATGTTCAGGTGTATATCAGTATGTAGTGTCTCTACTTTAAAGAGTCCTCTCCTGCTGATGTTCAGGTGCATATCAGTATGTAGTGTCTCTACTTTAAAGAGTCCTCTCCTGCTGATGTTCAGGTGTATATCAGTATGTAGTGTCTCTACTTTAAAGAGTCCTCTCCTGCTGATGTTCAGGTGCATATCAGTATGTAGTGTCTCTACTTTAAAGAGTCCTCTCCTGCTGATGTTCAGGTGTATATCAGTATGTAGTGTCTCTACTTTAAAGAGTCCTCTCCTGCTGATGTTCAGGTGTTAATGTTGGGCTATAAAGCCCCTGTCCCGAAATTTACAAATGGACACACGATAAAGGAAATGTTCCAATTCGACTCTGATCGTAACAACATCGGGTCATTCGTGAGGGCATCTTAAGCCATGGTATGACCGCCGGTGGAGTTTCTCAGGCTCCGGCAGCAACTTCGTGAGCGGTGGCAAAATCTTTGGCATGCCAAAAAATTGCCGAAGGACCTTGCTAAGGTTCATTTCCGTGTTGAATTTGTGTGTCCATTTTGCACTTCGTAAGGCCATCGTGAGGGCATCTTGTCAAATGGTATCATCTTCGTCTGATCATCGGTGCCATCGAGCATTTCTCGCCTCACAAAGGCAATACGAAGGAAACAAGAAGCTGCCCGATTGTCTTAGGAAGGCAACACGACTACGTGAAGCCCTCGCGATGACGTCGTGTAGCCATCGTATTATAGTACGATGACATCGAGATTGCATTTATTGCACAACAAAATCATGCAAATATGTTATGTAAATAACCCAATTTGTGTTCTGTGAAACTGAAAAGGATATTACATTGTTTGTGTTACTTTCGTTGCAGTTGTATGTCTTAAATGTAATTTAGGTTAACTTCCTGTTTTATTTAGATGCTTTTATTTTGAAGGCGAGTTCACGCTGTTGACAGGAAATTGTTGTTGCTATGGAAACAACATGACGGAGATAAGTAATATCTTCTAATCTACATATAAAGACGGAGAAAGTAAAGAATAAAGTGTATGTTTAAATGTTAGTGCCCTCCGAAGAGGCACAAGCTCTTACGTTGAGTCTGGATACATTTTAAATCATCAGTAAAGTCTACGACCATATTTCCGTGTGTGGTCTGGGTGCCATCGTGTGGCCTTCTGTAGGCATCGTACTTGCTTCGGCTGTTGCTTGGCTGTTGACCAAGTTTGGGGCCATCTTCGTACAAAATTCACAATTCCATATTCGTGTGTCCATCTGGTGTCAATTTCGGGACAGTGTGACGTGGGCTATAAAGGAACTACAGCACAGTCACATGACTTCACGTCACCACCACTAAGTTAAAGGTGGCTAACATTGGGCTATAAAGGAACTACAGCACGGTCACATGACTTCCCGTCACCACCGCTAAGCTAAAGGTGGCTAATGTTGGGCGTGATGACGTTTAGTCGTCTCATTTAGACACTTGTTAGCAACCACCATTTTCTAACTTATTTCAAGCTTCTAACTACAAACATGTATAAAAATACGTTCACAAGGGAACCCAAAGTGGTAAAATTCTAAGTTTTTTCCAAGTTTTAGGGCTCGTTTCTGCAAGACTCCATTGAGAAATGTGTTTGAAATGGAGTCCAATCAGAGAGCGACGGCCTCCCGCCTGAAGACAACAATTGGTGGGATGGACGGGGGGGCGCTCCGCTCAGCTGGAAGGATTTAGGCATTTTAAAGTACCTTTGATATGTGTCTTTGAATGAAGGCCTGTCATTTCCTTTTTTTGTTTCCCAGAGTGGTATAATAGAGTACGGCAGCAGAGCCACATATAACATCATTTACAGAGTTTCTTGTATTCTCCGCTCATGAGAAGACGTGACGTTGGGAGAAGAAAGCACTCCGGCCACAATTGGGCCAATGAAGCATATCACGCGCATTCACTTTGCATTTGCCACTTCCTTCAAGACTTTTCTTTCTTTCATTTCTTTGAGGCGCTGCGGCACTCCTCACAGGCTAATAATAGACTTGTCCATCAACTGTCCCCACCCTTGGAGTTAATTGGCGCTGAGCAAAGGGAGCCAGCGCCGCTCTGAAGTCGGCCCGTCATTAGATCAGTGGATGCTGACCGTCACACACTCCTCTGATCTGCACACACACTCCTCTGATCTGCACACACACCCCTCTGATCTGCACACACTCCCACCTGCTCTCTCAGCACGCCCCCCTCCCTTTATCCGTCTTCTCAGAAGGTCTTGAGAAGGCCGACCTGCCTCCTTTCACATCTTCGTCTCAGAGCCGATCGCTCAGGAAGTGAAAGAGACCGCCCTCAAGCTGCAACCTCCAAAACGAGCAAACATTGCAGTGTGTGTGTTCGTATCTTTCAGGCTTTGTCAGGTTCAGATTTCCCTGTGCATTCATCGCATGTTCCTAAAATGTGGTATCCTTCTTTATTCTGCTGAAGCAATCTGCCCTATCCTGTTTCTTAAAAATAAATATATGTATCTTTAAAAAAAATGTGTAAGAATAAAGAAAACTATAAAACATCCCCAGATTAAAACTTATTCTTTGACTAACGATCCATGGAGGTATCAGCCCTCTAAGAGAACTTTGGATCAAATATCAAAGATCTTAAAGTATCTTTTGACCTCCACAAATTTAAAGTAAAAACTACTGGCTAATGCTGATATTAGCCAATCGCTCTGCTCTCTATAATTCACAGTCCTTGGAGACAATAAGGTCAAATTGCAGGGTGGCACAAAGATTACTACCAAGAGGATTTCGTTTTGAACTATGTTTTGACCTGTACTAATTTAAAATAGAAAACCACTGGCTAACATTGAGTTTTTTTTGCAGTATGATCCTCTTGTGAGAAACACAGGGCCACAACAGCATAGAAACAGCGAAATCCTCTGAAACCCTTGCAGAAACAAGTGGGACATTGCAGGGTTGCAGAAGGAGCTGTAACACAGTTTTGCAAATACATGTGCCAATAACTGTTTTCCATTGTTATAGTTAGTAGTCTTGTTGATGCTGTGTACATTACAGTATCTGTTTGTCTTCGCAAAGGTTTGACGCATGGATCACAAAGATATTAGCCATTCAAATGTGGTTTTGTTGGATGTTTATAAAGGCAGCGTTGTGGACAGTGCTGACGTAGTTTCAGTGTACATCCTGCCAAAAAGGGCTTACATTTAATGAAGGATTTATGCAGCGTCTGAATTATTTTCAGATGCTCTCACACTTACACATCTTTTGTAATATTTCAACAAATCACATGAATAGATGAGTGTATCCAATGTGTGTACATTTAAAATGACATTAAGAAATAAAAGAAAAAGCAGATTTAATTCGATGTTTGGTGTTTCAATTAGCTGTTCAAGCCCTACATTTTATTGTATTAGCTTTGAAAACACACACACACACACACACACACACACACACACACACACACACACACACACACACACACACACTCACATACACCACACACACACACACACACACACACACACACACACACACACACAACACACACACACACACACACCACACACACACACACTCACATACACACACACACACACACACCACACACACACACACACACACACACACACACACACACACACTACCACACACACACACACACACACACACAACACACACACACACACACACACACACATACACACATACACATACACAAACACACAAAACGCATGCATCATCCTGTGTGTGCGAGAAAATAAATAAATGTGTCCTTTCGGGAGTGTGTTTCTGTATATGCACAGTTCAGAACACAAAACGCCGCCTCATGCCCTCCTCCCCACCCCTCCTCCTCCCTGGCAGATCTCCCATGATGCCCCTGCCCGCGGCTTCCTGCCTCTAATGGCCGCCTCTGTTTGCCACCTCGGGAAGCCTGACATCCTCCAGAGGGCCCGGCGTTAATGGAGGCCATTGATGGGCGAAGAAAGGCTCCTTTGTGGCGCCGTGGGCAAGCGTGGGCACCCGTTTGCTCACACACAGCTTCCCCTCCACACACACTGTTTCTCCTCCACACACACACACACACACACACACACACTGTTTCTCCTCCACACACACACACACACACACTGTTTCTCCTCCACACACACACACACACACACACACACACACACACTGTTTCTCCTCCACACACACACACACACACACTGTTTCTCCTCCACACACACACACACACACACACACACACTGTTTCTCCTCCACACACACACAGCTTCTCCTCCACACACACACAGCTTCCCCTCCACACACACAGATTCCCCTCCACACACACACACACACACACACACACACACACACACACACACACACACACACACACACACTGTTTCTCCTCCACACACACACATATTCCCCTCCACACACACTGTTTCTCCTCCACACACACACACACACACACACACACACACACACACACACACACACACACACTGTTTCTCCTCCACACACATAACTTCCCCTCCACACACACTGTTTCTCCTCCACACACACACACACACACACACACACACACACACACACACACACTGTTTCTCCTCCACACACACACACACACACACACACACACACACACACACACACACACACACACACACACACACACACACACACACACACACACACACACACACACACACACACACACACACACACACACACACACCCCTCCACACACACTGCGCCTCGTCAGAACTGAGTGCCAACAGCGGAGATTGAAAGACAGGAGCTGCAAAGTGCCTCCTTACCGGGGAAATGGCAGAGAGAGAGATGGGTAGAGGGAGGGGGAGGGTGAGTATAGAGAAAGGGAGACAGAGGGTGAGTTGGCAAAGAGGAAAGGATGGTGGGGGGAAAGAAAGGCCAAGAAAGAGCAGGAGAGATTAACCGAATAAGACAAATTCAATTGGCGCACAGGACGTGAAGGAAATGGGTTACAAACCTCGCAACCAAACACAGAAAAGAAACCCCGGAGAAAAGGGGAAACTGAGCAGGAAAAACAAAGAGGTGGAGATCGCCCACGTCAAAGGAAGCTGGGTGGCCCTGGAGGATAAACGTTGGCAGGGTGCTGGAGCTCTCCCTCTGCCACTGTACAGCCTGTCAGACGCTCCCCTTTCGCTGATTTATAACACCTGAATTGTTCCCCTTTAACAGAGCGGTGAATGGGAGAAAGAGAGGGGGGCCGCCGCATGCCAAACACTGCCGTCGCTATTGATAACCAAACAGATGTGGTCCAGTTTGGAGCGAAACATCTGACGCTAAATCTGGGCTAACGGTTTTTGTTGTCAGGGAAATACTGTGCGCTCAATGCCGACTCCGGGTTATTGTGTGTGTGATGTTTTCATTCAGTGTAGAAGGAGACGTCTCTGCATTGTTGGCCGCGTGAGGGCGGGAATCCAAAACATACCTTTCTGATTACATTCATGTTCCTCATGTTTGAATGCACATTATGAGGATTATGGGGAACAAATAAAAGGAGCAGTTTCCTCGACTCAACATCGCCACCTATTGTCGTGATTTCTTCTTCTTCTTCTTCTTCTTCGTCGCCTCTCGTCTCGTCTCCATTGTTCCCGACGCTAATTCATCCGAGCGCGCTCCTGCTGCTAATTTCCAACCGCATGGCAGCGTGCCATAGCCGGAAATCGCAGCAAGTGTTACCGCCCCGTATCCATGCGCCACCGTGGGAGAGCGGCGAGAAAGTAGTGCCATATTTGTCCCAGTATGTCATCTGTTCAACACGCCTGATTGGCTTTCACAACGGAGCCTCCGGATTAATATGCAGCGAGCCGCCTCCCCTCGCCGTGAGCTAAGACAAAAGCGTATTGTGTGAGCACCTCCTGTTTTAATTACGCTCAAAAGGGAGCCGTGTGAGGGCTTTCTGTGTGTGTGTGTGTGTGTGTGTGTGTGTGTGTGTGTGTGTGTGTGTGTGTGTGTGTGTGTGTGTGTGTGTGTGTGTGTGTGTGTGTGTGTGTGTGTGTGTGTGTGTCATTTACGAGTGCATGAGCAATGAATGCGTGTAAGTGCTGTACACAAACGTACAGTATGAGCACCGAGGGAATCGTAAAACAAGCACATTCATCGCCATGTCGTCCTGCACGTATGCTCCTGTGTGTGTGTGTGTGTGTGTGTGTGTGTGTGTGTGTCCTAAAACAAGAAGAATTGCACTGCCATTGCTAGGGGAGGACCCGCCGCCGTCCTCTCCCACAGGAGGGGGGAGATAAAGAGTTGTTGCTTGTTGCCTTTATGCAAATTGGCATCCGATGAAGGTTTTTTTGTGAGCGCCACAAAGAGGGTTTGTGATGGGAGCGCCGGGGAGAATGGGAGAGGTTAGGAGGGGTTATGGGGAAAAGACAGGGACAAAATTCCCATCGGTGCACCCAGAGACATCGTGTTACATTCCTCTTTTCATCCCTCTCTTCCTCACATCCATGACCCGGTTATTAATTTGGCGGAGATTAGTCGCTCGTTAATTAACGCATGCCCCCTCTTTCTCCTTCGATTGTGTTGGATTCTGGGTATTTTTTTTTTGCCTAGCTCTTTTATCAGTAGCTAGCCTTTTAGTCTTTTCTGTATTTTTTGTATACACTGATGACAATGAGGTAATGTGCAGAGAGAGGATTGGGTGTCTCCCCCCCCCCCCCCCCCCCCCCCCCTCCATCCCCTCAGGGCGCTTCTTTCTCAAAGAGCTTAACGAGTGGATATGACGCTCTTAACTCTTGAATTAATTCATAATTTCATGGCATGTATGCAGTCCAGATCTGGATTCAGCGCTGATCTGTAGATCTCCTCAAAACAACCTCCAAGAGTTGAGTCTTCTGGGTCATTTCACACACTTTCAATCCCCTTCGTTTCTTTTGCTGAGCTGCAAAGACTTATTTGTTTGAGTTATTGTTTTAAGTGTACTGGAGTCAAGAGGGATCATGTGATATGGAGACATACCATGCAATGAGGTTTAAAGGACGTGTTACATTACATTACATTACATTTGGCTTTTATCCAAAGCGACTTACAATAAGTACAAAAACCATAGAGATCCAAACTCCGAACAACAAGGAAAGTGCAGCTATATTCACTTCAAGCAAGTCATACCATAGTAAGTGCTGGTGAATTAGGGACAAGGCTAACTCTTTAAAGTTATTTAAAAAGTTTCCGTATAATGGAAACAGATGTGTTTTCAGTTTGCGACGGATCGTATGCAGAGTTTCAGATGTCCCGATGTCAATGGGGAGCTCATTCCATCATTTAGGAGCCAGGATAGCAACCAGTGTGTTTTTGAGGTGTACCTGGGTCACACTCGCAGAGATGGAGTAGCAAGCTGATTGGCTGACGCCGAGCGAAGTGCACGTGGAGTTTATGGTTCAACCAAGGCCTGGATGTAGGAAGGGGCTGATCCCCTCACAGCTCAGAAGCTCAGGTGTTGACATGATTATTTGGACACTATTAAGTTCAAGTATCAACGAAACAGCTACATTTCAAGTCATGTATGGGGCGTTGTGAATGGCAACATATTCCTCCTCTCAACTGATATTTAGCACTTCAGATGATATTTCTAAACCATCATTCCTATGTTCCAGTATTCAGTGTTTGACGTTTAAAATCCTACCCCGCTCTGAAAGGAGATAACACCATGGCTTTTTATGTTTGTTTTGAGACTAAATACAAACCTAAACATTTTAAAATCTTTACCACTGTCTTTTTCTTTTAGTCCCGCATTTGATATGCCCCTCTCATAAAATAACTAGCCCTCAGAAATATTGGTCAAGAACCGCCGATGTTTAAAAGCGTTATTCTGAGCATCATGGTACAATAAAAGTGTTAAAAACAAGCAAATTATTTCACTGTTTGCAACTAATCAGGCGAGATGAACCACCACTCGCTGTTTCAATGCATTTCATTCATTCATTTACACCAAAGCAGTACTGGTAGATCAAAATAATACTCATTTTACGGGACTTAGTTTGATCTTAAACCTGTGACCTAAGGCCATGCGGGATAAGACAATCAGATGTATTTCGAGAGATGTATCTTTCGTAAATGAAAGTCTTCTGCAGCTCGAACTGAGAAGAAGCCTGAGGCCGGTTCTCAGACTCCTCCTCAGCGGGTTCAGTTTTCTGAGTGTTGGATAAGCAGCATTTCTAAATGTGTGTGAAGAGATCATGACCTCATCTCTCTCTCATTGTGAAATATCTTCATTGGCACCACCCTAATGACATCATAGTGTTATCAAAGCATGGTACGAATCATGACGTTTACAACATACCTAAGATGACCCTTTGGGAAAATTCTGTTTTTGTTGAACACACACACCTGTATAAGAATAGAGATATGCACAAACACATGCATTTTATAAAGAGAAGCCTATATGTAATGCACCTCTCCAGATACAAGGCCACACTTCCCAACAGACCCTAAAAACAACAAATATTCGTACTCTTTGAGGCATTTGGAGCGACAACTCAAAAACGTAAACTCCGTGTTTAAAACTGCAGCCGTACAAAACATTTCAACCTCCAAATTCAAAATATAGCAACACAGTCTCACGGCATTTTGTGTTATAGTCACGAAATTAATCTATTGATTCGTGTTCACCAACACGATTTCCCCATTTTATTCGTGTCACACAGAACGATTTTAAAAGCAATGTAAATAATAACAAATTAGAAGGAAAAAAAGATAAAAAAAAATACAGATTTAAGTATTCTGACACAGAACGATTTTAGAAGCAATGTATTTCTATTGGTAGTAAGTTTTGTGCCTGCACCAAATAATAACAAATTAGAAGGAAAAAAAGATGACAAAAAATACAGATGTCAGTATTCTGAGGCTCTGAGCCATTTCTTTTCCTCACTGACGGCAAAAAAACTCAGACATTATACAATTTAAAATAAAAGGGTTAGGGTTAGTCTTACGGCCCGTCCACACAGCAGCGTTAAAAAATCTTGGAACGCTTCTGCCCATTCACTTTGAATGGGGTGACGTCACTTTCCCTCACTTTTCGCCTAACTGCATTGTGGGAAGCAGAGCGGAGATTTTCAGGATTTTCAGGATTCAAAGTTGAGCAATGTTCAACTTTTGAAGCTGAGGTGGAAGCGTCAGCCAATCAAATCCCGTGTATGCAAATCTGACAGTTCAAGCGCTAGCCAATCAAACCGCGTGTAAACTGGGAGAGACATACCGCAGTTCATTTCCTCATATTCCAAAAAATGGAGGAGAAATTAGCGGTAGGGAATCACCCGGTGCTTTATGACCAGTCCCTATTTACCTACCGGGATACAAACCGGAGGAGCCAGGCATGGAGGGAGGTGGCAGAGACAGTGGTAGGTTTTCGCCTGTTTGGGGAGTTTATATCCAGTTTACTTCGGGCTTTTTTGCTTCGTATGTCGGGGGCGGGAGATTCATGTGATTGGTTGTTGGTCGCGTTGCTCGCAAAAAATCCCCAAGCTTCAGATACGCCCACCTCCAAGATTTTTTTAACGCTGCTGTGTGGACGGGCCGTTAGGGTTATATATTGAGTAAGAACATTTTTTTATGAACCACACAGCTTCTGGTCTTCCAAGACCCGACCGGACAAAAAGACGTGTTGCAGGCACGAAACATACTACCAATAGAAATACTTTGCTTTTAAAATCGTTCTGTGTGACACGAAAAAAAGGAGAAAATCGTGTTGGTGAACACGAATCAATAGATTAAATTAATTTCGTGACTATAACACGAAATGCTTTGAGACTGGGTTGAATATAGAAGTGTTTAAAACCCTAATCCGGCAATTTTCTCAAGTTTTCACCAAAAAGAAAGAGAATAAACATGTACACACATTGGGAGTATATTGTGCTGTTTTTAAATATGAACATCTGTTTTTCTTTACAAAACATTGTCTTATTTTCTATTTGTTCTCCTCATAGCATTGTGAAGCACCTTGAGATGACGTTGTTTTTAAAGAGTGCTATTTAAATTAAATGTATTATTATTGTAATATTATTATTAATATCTTCTGTGTTTTCCCCCGTTAGCTTAGCATGACTTCCTAGCGTCTCCCCTCAGTTCTCTGCCTCGGCCCCCCTGCTGGGCCACATTCACCCTCAATGGACTCTTTCAATTAACAGGCCATGAAGCCCCCGACCTCTCCGACCTCCCCCCAAATCTCTGAGTCACGCCAGTGGAAGTGGATGGTCTCTGGTGGGGGGATTCGGGTGTTTGCAGGGGGGCGGTCAGTGCTCTTTTGTCCCGGTGGTGTCCAAAGACCCCCAGAGTCTTTCACAAGGAGTGTGTAATAACTGCCTTTGTTGGTTTTTCTTCTTGTAATGGGTCCGGTGGGAGGCCTCGTTAGTGCAGAGCCAGGGGACCCGGGATTACAAAGCTGCCCCCGTTCGGCCCCTAAACGCAGAGGTGGGAAGTAACTGAGTACATTTACTCAAGTACTTAAGTACAATTTTGAGGTACTTGTATTTTAATTGAGAATTTCTATGTTATGCTACTGTGTACTTCTACTCCTCTACAGTTCAGAGGTAAATGGTGTACTTTTACTCCACTACATGTATTTAATACCTTTAGTTACTTCACAGATCTGGATGAATGATGTGAAATATAATCAAGTGTTAAATCAGACTTTAGTTCCACCTGGAGTAAATCCACAAGCTACCCTGCAGTATACAAAGTCATTCAAACTAGCTGCACCTTTACCAGCTTTGAGAACACTTTCATGATCAATCATTATAAAACATATCATATATATTATTCTGAAATGGACCAATCTGCACAATGATTACTTTCACTGTCGCTACTTTAACTATATTTTCATGATAATACTTTTCTACTTTCACTTGAGGAACATTTTGAATGCATGACTTTTTGTAAGGATTTGGTTTAATACAGGACCCGGTCGCAGTCAAAGAGGTAATGAAGTTTAACAGATTCATTGTGGAATAATCAATATATATATATATATATATATATTAAGGAGGTATTGAATGGGAGGCTGGTGATGGTGAAAGGAGAAGCAAGCAGGCTGGCTGGAGGGTCTTTACTCAAGTACAAGATCTGAGTACTTCTACTTTTACTCAAGTACAAGATCTGAGTACTTCTACTTTTACTCAAGTACAAGATCTGAGTACTTCTACTTTTACTAGTACAAGATCTGAGTACTTCTACTTTTACTCAAGCACAAGATCTGAGTACTTCTACTTTTACTCAAGTACAAGATCTGAGTACTTCTACTTTTACTCAAGTACAAGATCTGAGTACTTCTACTTTTACTCAAGTACAAGATCTGAGTACTTCTACTTTTACTAGTACAAGATCTGAGTACTTCTACTTTTACTCAAGCACAAGATCTGAGTACTTCTACTTTTACTCAAGTACAAGATCTGATTACTTCTACTTTTACTCAAGCACAAGATCTGAGTACTTCTACTTTTACTCAAGTACAAGATCTGAGTACTTCTACTTTTACTCAAGCACAAGATCTGAGTACTTCTACTTTTACTCAAGTACAAGATCTGAGTACTTCTACTTTTACTCAAGCACAAGATCTGAGTACTTCTACTTTTACTCAAGTACAAGATCTGATTACTTCTACTTTTACTCAAGCACAAGATCTGAGTACTTCTACTTTTACTCAAGTACAAGATCTGAGTACTTCTACTTTTACTCAAGCACAAGATCTGAGTACTTCTACTTTTACTCAAGTACAAGATCTGAGTACTTCTACTTTTACTCAAGCACAAGATCTGAGTACTTCTACTTTTACTCAAGCACAAGATCTGAATACTTCTACTACTTCTACCTTGTTAGTTCTGAAACAGGAAACTTGGGATTAAAGATCTTCCCGTTCGGCCCCTCGATGATCCTTCGCCGTCACAATGGTCCTCAGTGCGGGGAACAATGTGAGTTCTTTAGACCTTCTAAATTGGAAAAAGCTTTTTTTGTTCCATGTGAGGGTCTTAAGGTTCTGGTCTGCTTGGTCATCTCAGGCATGATTAAGGGCCCAGTGTGCAGTTTGAGGACCATAATGAGAAGTGTGAATTACAGCGAGGCACATCCATGATATAATGACCCCAAAGGAAATGAATTCAATATAGACCTTAAGCATGAGGTGAGATGATTATAGATGAAGACACTTTCTTTGGGTGTTAAGATATCAGATGTGTTTATCTTGAATATTGAAGGCTTTTCATTTGGTGAAATATCTCGGTGTTAAATGAATCCATTATGTCGCCCTAATTTGGCAAAAAAAAAAAGTTTTTCCTTGTATGAGAATCACTTTAGTTGGGAGGGCAGCTTATCGTTAGGGTTCAAAAAAAAGAAGGCCTCTCTTTGACTTAAAAACAAAAAAATCAAGGTACAAAAAATGCAACGGTTTACTAAGTTGGGAGCTCTTTGCCACTCAATGGACGACGGAAATTAAATTTCAGTTAATAAAAAGACTACATAACAATATCAGAAAAAGATATAGGCAAAAAATTACACGATTAAACAAACGGATAAGAATTAAAAACCTTATATAGAAAAATAAGTAGAGAAAGACAGGAGAAAAACTTCTAGATGTAAAACAGTAATGAGTGTGAACCCACAATGTGAGTACGGAAGAGGATTAGGGACAAATGTACAAATATATTTTTTTATAATTGTGACTTTTTTTCTCAGAATTCTGACTTCTTTCTCACTTCCGAATATTTTATTCTAATTCTGACTTTTTTCTCAATTCCAAATATTTTTTCAGAATTTTGATATTTTTCTCAATTCTGACTTTTATGTCATCATTTTGACTTTATTGTTAATTTGGACTTTTTTCAGATTTTTTTTAGAATTCTTTTAATATATTATCAGAATTTTGATATTTTTCTTAATTCTGACTTTTTTCTTAATTTTGACTTTTTTCTTAATTATAAATATTTTTTCAGAATTTTTATATTTTTCTCAATTCCGACTTTTCCCTGAAATCTGACTATTTTCTCGGTTTACTTTTGTTTTGCACGCTCTTTTTTTTCCTACGGCAGAATACGTTTAAAACCCTGTATGATTTTCTCCCCATCCCTGTATATATTCTGGACAATATGTTGTGTTCAACAAGTCTTCCGTTGAGCTAGGAGGTCCCGGTGGACATCATGAGAGGAGCTTTCACACGCAGGAGGTGTTGAGGCAGCAATGAAAGAACATTGGACGCTCTGAAATGAACTACTTTTGTCGATTTGGCTTTCACACAACGAGCCATTTTCCATGGAGGAAATTCAAGTGAAGCACTCCCGAGTACTCGTGAATTTCCCCTCAGTCAAGTGTCTGAAAAACTCTCCAGCTGAACAACTTCCTGCATTTAGTCGCACCCCCACCTCGACACCCTGCTCCATCAAACCCTGTTCGCTGGCATCAGTCACAACCTCTCAGTACAAGTGATTCATTTCATATCACATGCTTAAGACGTTAGAAGAAATAAGGAAGTGAAATGGTGCAAAACTGCAATGAAAGAGGGACTGCAAAAAAGGTCAAACAGACAAAAAAGTCAAACCAAAAAATGACGGAGTAAATGTTTTTCTCCACGCAACATTGCTTCTGTTTTCTGTGCTTCTAACTGTGCATCTTAAACAAGACGTGAACATTTCCACCTTTTTATAGTTTCTATAAGTGTTCATTGGAGACGTGACGCTGCATCTGGAGTGACGGCTCCAAACTATTGAGAGGGTTAAATGAACTCTGATGATATTTATCCTGAGAGCAATTTACTCTGAGGAGGATCTCTGCAGAAACACAAGCGCACGTGGAATAATAATTATGCAGAGGATTATGTTGTGTGTTATGAATGCAGAGAAGTAAAGTATATATTTCCTAAAAAGTTTGGTACGTTAAACTCCAACTATGGGAGGTTTTGTATTCACACCTGTGTGCTAATTTAGCCACATTTACTTAATCAGGGATGGAGAGTAACTAAAAAACGACTTTACTTAAGTAGGTTATTACAACAGAGTATTTTTACACTTTGGAATAACTACTTATATCTACCTCGTCCCTCACTGGGTATCACATTTTATGAAGTGAAGGTCATATTGTAACAAATGCTAAGATGTTTTAGTGGAAATTAATTGTTCTTTTTTTTTACATTTATGGGTTTTTTGCATGAACCTTAGTTAAAAAAGACTATTAATGGGTCATCGGCATCTCATTGGTTAGAGCTGGTGGCCCATATGCTCTCTAAATCATTAAAAAAAGCCCCCAAAAATACCTATAAAACGTATAATAAAGAGGTTGTGTTGATTCTTTTTTGCGGTCGTACGTCAGAGTCATAAATCACGATAATCTCGACATAAAACGGTAAAAACATGCTTTTTTTTTACAAACTAAAACTGAATTGAATCACGCTCGGACGTCCTGTCAGAGGGTCAGATCCCCCGGGTGTTTCCTCCGCTGAGGGTCCCTCTGGGAGCCCATTAACCCTTTATGTTCCCCTCCAGAGCCGTGTCAGCGGGAACAATCACATACAAGCTGCAGTGAGGGGCCCCGGGGCACCCTTCCCATGCCATGCCTTGCTCAAGGGCCCAATGCATAAAGAAGGGGATAAGGTCAAGAGCGTAATGTGGCTTCACATGTCATACCCCACTGAAGGAAAGTGGGGAATTGGGTGTAAATACAGTGATAAAGAAGCCAGGGTTCATTCAAGAGAAACTGACTTTTTATTCAGAATTCAGACGTTTTTTGTCAAATCTGTCTTTTTTCTCAATTTTTATTTTAATCTCATATTTTATATAATAATGTCGATGTTTCAAAAGGTGCATGGAAGCAGAGAAAGTCCTTAAAGCAAGTTCATGTTGAAATCTTGTATCATCATCAGAATCAGAAACATGTATTTGTCCCGGGAGATTTTGGGTTTTGGTGTTGCTCCATTTTTAGAAAGAAAACAAAATGTATTGTAGTAGTGTAAATATTTATATGTATATGTATACATACGTAACAAGATGAAGTTAAGGGTTACGGTACGTCGACACGGAGGCAAAGCGACGCGACGGAACCACAATGCAGTTCGGCAAAGCGTGACGGAGAGCTGGAGCTCTGATGGAGTCAGGACTCAGAGAGACACGAGGAGAGCTGGAGCTTTGATGGAGTCAGGACTCAGAGAGACACGAGGAGAGCTGGAGCTCTGATGGAGTCAGGACTCAGAGAGACACGAGGAGAGCTGGAGCTCTGATGAAGTCAGGACTCAGAGAGACACGAGGAGAGCTGGAGCTTTGATGGAGTCAGGACTCAGATGCGGCTTTCACACCAGCGCTTTTCCCTTTCTAGCTCCTAGCGAGAGCTTTTCTGGTTCAGCTCCCGTTTCCCTTTTCAGCTCCCGCTCTGTTCACACTGCCCAGAGCTGCCGAGAGATTTTCTCCCACAACAACGGGGGGGGGGGACTGCGTCGGGTCGACGATCGTGTTGCTTTTAATCATACGAAGCCAGATTAAATTAAATAACGACTTCTCCAACCTTATACTTTTCTCCAGAGTGCCGTGGTTCATTGTTTATTAATGTGTTTCAGCATTTACCGACCGCTACAGTGCTGGCTGCTCTTCAACGGGAGTGTATTCTCCCGTTAGCTCCGGGTTAGCTCACACGGCTCTAAAGTATTCACTGTCTGACTGTCACACAAGCAGCTGATACATATCCCCAGTTCCCCTTAAGTGAATGTGTGTCAGTCTGAATTGACACTGTTTGGCATCACAACGCTGTTATGAAAGTTTCTCTGGTATAACATGGGTGATGTTAGCATAGCAACCGAAGCTAAACGGACTACTTGCTAAGCCGTTTTCTCCAGGCACTTTTTACCGGCGTATTTTTCATTATGATTCTACTTGTGATAGTCGGACATGACAACCTGTACAGCCCATGTATTAATTCCATCCGATAGCTGCTATAATAACAAACCAAACGTCTGCCTGCTCTCCACAATGATCAATAACAGCGAACGGATGGTCAAAGTAAGGTTTCCTGCACGCCTCGACGTAAGAGACGTAAGCGACGCCGCGTCATAGCTCCAAAGCTCTTGCCTCTGGACCGACAACTTTTTGGAGCTGGAAGTGAACCGCATTCCGGAGCTATGACGCGCCGCCGCTGCGGTGTGAACAGGAAAAACCGGCGCTTTTCAGGCTCTAGCTCCCAGCAGGAGCTGGAAAAGCGCCGGTGTGAAAGGGGCAAGAGAGACACGAGGAGAGCTGGAGCTTTGATGGAGTCAGGACTCAGAGAGACACGAGGAGAGCTGGAGCTTTGATGGAGTCAGGACTCATGCGGCTTTCACACCGGCGCTTTTCACTTTCTAGCTCCTCGCGAGAGCTTTTCTGGTTCAGCTCCCGTTTCCCTTTTCAGCTCCCGCTCTGTTCACACTGCCCAGAGCTGCCGCTGCTGCGTCATGACGTCACAGTTTACGTCGCTGATTTTCTCCCACAACAACAACGGGCCGGGGACTGCATCGGGTCGATGATCGTGTTGCTTTTAATCATACGAAGCCAGATTAAATTAAATAACGACTTCTCCAACCTTATACTTTTCTCCAGAGTGCCGTGGTTCATTGTTTATTAATGTGTTTCAGCGGCATTTACCGACCGCTGCAGTGCTGGCTGCTCGTCCACGGGAGTGTATTCTCCCGTTAGCTCCGGGTTAGCTCACACGGCTCTAAAGTATTCACTGTCTGACTGTCACACAAGCAGCTGATACATATCCCCAGTTCCCCTTAAGTGAATGTGTGTCAGTCTGAATTGACGCTGTTTGGCATCACAACGCTGTTATGAAAGTTTCTCTGGTATAACATGGGTGATGTTAGCATAGCAACCGAAGCTAAACTGACTACTTGCTAAGCCATTTCCTATAGGCACTTTTTACCGGCGTATTTTTCATTATGATTCTACTTCTGATAGTCGGACATGACAACCTGTACAGCCCATGTATCTCCACAATGATCAATAACAGCGAACGGATGGTCAAAGTAAGGTTTCCTGCACGCCTCGACGTAAGAGACGTAAGCGACGCCGCGTCATAGCTCCGAAGCTCTTGCCTCTGGACCGACAATTTTTTGGAGCTGGAAGTGAACCACATTCCGGAGCTATGACGCGCCGCCGCTGCGGTGTGAACAGGAAAAACCGGCGCTTTTCAGGCTCTAGCTCCCAGCAGGAGCTGGAAAAGTGCCGGTGTGAAAGGGGCATCAGAGAGAGACGAGGAGAGCGGAGCTTTGATGGAGTCAGGACTCAGAGAGACACGAGGAGAGCTGGAGCTTTGATGGAGTCAGGACTCAGAGAGACACGAGGAGAGCTGGAGCTTTGATGGAGTCAGGACTCAGAGAGACACGAGGAGAGCTGGAGCTTTGATGGAGTCAGGACTCAGAGAGACACGAGGAGAGCTGGAGCTTTGATGGAGTCAGGACTCAGAGAGACACGAGGGGAGAGCTGGAGCTCTGATGGAGTCAGGACTCAGAGAGACACGAGGAGAGCTGGAGCTCTGATGGAGTCAGGACTCAGAGACACGAGGAGAGCTGGAGCTCTGATGGAGTCAGGACTCAGAGAGACACGAGGAGAGCTGGAGCTCTGATGGAGTCAGGACTCAGAGAGACACGAGGAGAGC
The DNA here is from genome assembly GCF_902827165.1 of Trematomus bernacchii. Lineage (NCBI taxonomy): Eukaryota > Metazoa > Chordata > Actinopteri > Perciformes > Nototheniidae > Trematomus > Trematomus bernacchii. The sequence goes on from NW_022987733.1 coordinate 2,355,679, forward strand.
TGGAGCTTTGATGGAGTCAGGACTCAGAGAGACACGAGGAGAGCTGGAGCTCTGATGGAGTCAGGACTCAGAGAGACACGAGGAGAGCTGGAGCTCTGATGGAGTCAGGACTCAGAGAGACACGAGTAGAGCTGGAGCTTTGATGGAGTCAGGACTCAGAGACACGGAGAAGCTTGGATAGCTCTGATGGAGTCAGACTCAGAGAGACACGAGAGAGCTGGAGCTCTGATGGAGTCAGGACTCAGAGAGACACGAGGAGAACTGGAGCTCTGATGGAGTCAGGACTCAGAGAGACACGAGGAGAACTGGAGCTCTGATGGAGTCAGGACTCAGAGAGACACGAGGAGAGCTGGAGCTCTGATGGAGTCAGGACTCAGAGAGACACGAGGAGAGCTGGAGCTCTGATGGAGTCAGGACTCAGAGAGAGACACGAGGAGAGCTGGAGCTCTGATGGAGTCAGGACTCAGAGAGACACGAGGAGAGCTGGAGCTTTGATGGAGTCAGGACTCAGAGAGACACGAGGAGAGCTGGAGCTTTGATGGAGTCAGGACTCAGAGAGACACGAGGAGAGCTGGAGCTCTGATGGAGTCAGGACTCAGAGAGACACGAGGAGAGCTGGAGCTTTGATGGAGTCAGGACTTAGAGAGACACGAGGAGAGCTGGAGCGTTGATGGAGACAGGACTCTGTTACCTCATTCACACCAATGGTGTTTCGGGGCCGGTTCGGAGCTGGAGCTTGAAAAGCACCAGGTTTTCCTGTTCACACCGCAGCGGAGCAGCCTCTTAGCTCCGGAATCCGGTTCGTTTCAAGCACCAAAAAATTGTCCAGCTAGAGCAAAAGCACCGCATACGTCACGCTTACGTCGAGGCGGGGGCAGGGGCGGGATCAACTCCTGAACAACAACAAAAAGCCTGCGTTTTATCCAGTTTGTACACAACGATGGAGAAACTTAACAAGCAGCAGTGGTCCACTGAAGAGACCAGCTACCTACTGGGAATCTGGTCTTCCGAAGAGGTACAGAGGAAGCTGGAGCACAATCGGCCATTGTTGTTGTTGTCGGTGTGAGCTGTGAGGGGTTTCCGCGGGGTTTGGCTTTATGAAGCAGGCACGCAAACGGTTACGTCATGACGCAAACGATGACGCAATGACGCAGCACCAGTCGGACTCTGGGCGGTGTGAAAAGAGCCGGAGCTAAACCGAAGAACCGGTTCTGAACCTGAAAAGCTCTAGTACGGAGCTTGAACCGGAGTTGCGTTGGTGTGAATGAGGTAAGAGAGACACGAGGAGAGCTGGAGCTTTGATGGCAAACACTGACGGCCCGTCCACACAGCGGGCGTGTCTGAAGCTCGACCAACAACCAATCACATGAATCTCCCGCCCCTGACACACAAGCAGTGGTTTGATTGGCTAGAGCTTGTACTGGCATATGATTTGATTGGCTGACGTTTCCACCGAAAGCTTCAGAAGCTTCAAAAGTTGAACATTGCTCAACTTTTGCAGCCTGAAACGCCAGGAAAGCTCCGCTCTGCTTCCCACAATGCAGTTCGGCGAAAAGTGACGTCACCCCATTCAAAGTGAATGGGCAGAAGCGTTGGAAGAAGCTTCCAAAGCCGCTGTGTGGACGGGCCCTGACTGTTTATTTGGAGCTTCGGCCGGAGAATTCACAAGACATGTCACGGGCCGTGGCATAGGTCTGACCACACCGTAGAGATGCCACAATCAATTCTGAAGAACTCTCCTGCAGCTCAAGGTTTTAACTAGTTCAGAGTTTAATAATCAACATTCTTTATCAGTGAGACTAAACAATTATGGACCCTGAATCTAACTAGAGCTGTCGTCCATAGGAAAGAACATGCGCCAGGGAACCTACGTCCCTGAAAGAAGGGCCTCTAGATGTCTCTGAACAGTAAACGACCTCATGTCAGCTTGTGCTCGGTCATAAGCAACAACAAAGCGCCCAAGCTGCTCCTCCTCAAGAGAGATAGCAGCAGAACCCCAGGCCGTAGACCTATGCCGTGAGAAAGGAGACAGTGAGAAGAGAAAATGATGAACTGTTTCAAAGGTTGAATACCTAAGCAAATTATTCCCTAACACGAAGCAACAGTTAACATTTATTCTATCATTGAATGATAGCTGCAGTGCAGATTTATACATGTATTCTATTTTCAGGGCCTTCAACATATTGCAGGTGTGGTACCACCAGGAAATGTCCGGAAGACGTATATTAGACAATAGAATAATTACCATAATCATGATTATTCTCCCTCTGCATGTTAATTAGCCCGATGAAGCTCAATTAAGCTCTTCAGCTGTCCACCTGCCTGCTCCATGGGAACACGCTGCGGAGCCTGTTCACAACCCAGAGAGGCCTGGGGGGGTTCTGCAGCCTGCAAGGGGCCCTCAGGATGAGTGCAACAAATAGAATTATGTACCAGGAAGAGGGGGTCATATTTTGGATGAAAAAACTCGAAAAAATGAATATTTTCTGAATTTAAAGATGTAAATCAACTTTAACTGAACTCAGAGTTTTTGTGATAAAGTCGTTAAAAATTAATTAAAACAAATTAGATTCTCGCTGAGTTAATAAAATCATACGTTTGCAGGAAAACACTGAAAAATCATCTGATATTAAATTCACAATTTGTAATGTTCAAAAAGCTCTTTATGTTTCTCATACTGCCTGTGCTGCAGCACCTCTTTTCACCCTCTGTCTGAAACCAGAGCCCAGTCTGCTCTGATTGGTTAGCTGGCCGGCTCTGTTGTGATTGGACAACCGCTAAGAGATGTCCCGCCCCTTAGCCTATCACGTACAATGTGTTGGAGCGCTAGCCAATAGAAGCGCGATTGTTCATATAGTGATGTCATTATGTCCCTTCCTCTTCCTCCTCCTCCTCCTCCTCTGCCTTCATCATCACCAAAAGAGACATGAAGCTCCCTTTCTCCTAAGTTTTATAAAATAACTGCATCGCTATAGAAGCCTGAATAGGAACAGACTCCCCAAAAAACTTGAATTGATGAATTAGTTATTTATTTGTAAATTATTTCTGTAAATATTGTGATTTCTGGTGATAATTGACTCATGATTTTGATTTGTCCCCCCCCCCCCTCCTCATATTACAATATATACTTTACTGTTTAATGAGACACATCACACTTGAACTGTTTATTTTACCAAATCTACGACGGCCAAAATTAAAAACCTATTGCTTTCTTTATTTTGTATTTCATATCTTTATTATAACACACAATTACAATAAAAAACGGCACACAACTGAACCAACAGTGACATTTATAATCTAACTAAACATAGACAGTTTAATAGGAGAAATAAAAAATCGCAGAAGAATCCCGAACCTAAAACATTAGGAGGAAATACAAAAAAATATATATATATCCACGCCTCTGATTTTAAATCCCATATTTAAAATACAAATATATATTTTTAAATGTAACCAATTTCCCCCAGGACTCTGTTTTGTAAAAAGGAAGACTCTGGATCTGAATGAGTTCGTCTTTGGTTTCAATTGACCGCTGAAATAAAATTGTGTTGCGAGTCTTGGCCTGGTTTTAGGGGACATTTAAACATCACCTCGCATCAAACACACAGACTCACAGCGCCCTCTGGTGGCCACAGCTGGCATTACTCATGATGTAAGGGCAAGGTATTTTATTTTTGCAAACAAAAGATGTGAGTTTTTACATGAACAGACATTTGGCCGCTGACATGAACACGTTGCATTTTCACTTTTAACTTTTAACAACCTAAAGGGTGTGATACTCAAGTGCTAGGATGTTAAAACCTCAGTGTGTGTGTGTGTGTGTGTGTGTGTGTGTGTGTGTGTGTGTGTGTGTGTGTCTGTGTCTGTGTGTGTAGCATTTATGAGTGCATGAGCAATGAATGCGTGTAAGTGCTGTACACAAACGTACAGTATGAGCACCGAGGGAATCGTAAAACAAGCACATTCATCGTCATGTCGTCCTGCACGTATGCTCCTGTGTGTGTGTGTGTGTGTGTGTGTGTGTGTGTGTGTGTGTGTGTGTGTGTGTCTAATTGTTGAGCTTCTCAGTCTCCGTGGTCCTCACAGCAGTCAGCTGACCGTCGTGAGCCTCCTCCTCTCCGGGCACCTGAAACAAATAAAATAATATTACAAAAAAATGATATATGTATAGTAAACTAATATTATAATAATAATTATATCCATCTATTATAAAATATCCCTAATTTTCCAGATTAAATGCAGTTTGATTGTTGCTTTTAAAAGTGTAAATCACTTTCTTCCTCTGGTTCTATCCCATGTATCTTCTCGTGGTGCTGTCTGCACATCTCAATACTTCTCAGGGTGAATCTGAAGAGCTGCATCCACAGAAGGGTCTTTATTTTCCACTATTACATTTTAATGATTTTTTAAAATGCAATTATTTTGTAACAAAATGCCTCTTTTTAGTGAGATTATAAAAAACAAAGTAAGATACAAATTCATGAATCTAACATTATATATTTTCATGTGCACTCATATACCTGCGCTCACACCTGCAGAAAACAAAAGCAGGGTGATGATGCACGGTGCATTGTGGGTAACATTAAATGACGTCAGCCCAATGTGAGAAGCAGGAGGGAATCTGTTCCTGTGATAAATCTGATTACATTACGGTGTGTGTGTGTGTGTGTGTGTGTGTGTGTGTGTGTGTGTGTGTGTGTGTGGTGAGTTTGCTCCCCCTGGTGGTCAGACATGATACTGTCACAGTTTCTCTTTTTATTTTAAATCCTGCTACGCCATCTGGTGGTCACATTTAACGCTACACCCTTCGACTAGAGATAATGCTTCAGGTACTTCAAGATCAAATAACACGCCTAATTGTGAAATATCTTGAAGGTGAAGCTTCATTTAAAATGTAAGATTTATTTAATAATTGTCCTTTTATGTCTTTTCTGCTGAAATAAATGATGTCCTGACAAGAGGTCTAATCAGGAAGTGAAAACAGCTGTTCAGGCTCTCTCTAAGAAACCCCGAAGGAAACGTAATACAAGAATAAAGTGACAAAAGGAAATATAATTATATTGCTTAGTTATTTCCAGAAAATATTGGCAGGATATCGTTCAGAAACTACCAGAGGCGGGGAGAAGTACTCAGATCGTGTACTTGAGTAAAAGTAGAAGTACTCAGATCTTGTACTTGAGTAAAAGTAGAAGTACTCAGATCTTGTACTTGAGTAAAAGTAGAAGTACTCAGATCTTGTACTTGAGTAAAAGTAGAAGTACTCAGATATTGTACTTGAGTAAAAGTAGAAGTACCAGAGTGTAGGAATACTCTGTTACAGTAAAAGTCCTGCATTCAAAATGTTCCTCAAGTAAAAGTAGAAAAGTATTATCATCAAAATATAGTGAAAGTAGCGACAGTAAAAGTAGTCATTGTGCAGATTGGTCCATTTCAGAATAATATATATGATATGTTTTATAATGATTGATCATGAAAGTGTTCTCAAAGCTGGTAAAGGTGCAGCTAGTTTGAATGACTTTGTATACTGCAGGGTAGCTTGTGGATTTACTCCAGGTGGAACTAAAGTCTGATTTAACACTTGATTATATTTCACATCATTCATCCACATCTGTGAAGGAACTAAATGTATTCAATACATGTAGTGGAGGAAAAGTACACCATGTACCTCTGAACTGTAGAGGAGTACTAGTATCTCAAAGTTGTACTTAAGTGCAGTACTTGAGTAAATGTACTTAGTTTCTTTACTTCTCTGAAACCACAGATTGCTTTAAAGACCTCACCTCCCAGTAGATGCTGTCCTCGTAGCAGATGGCGTCAGAAGGAGCGCCGAACACAGGAAGCTTCAGAATAAAACCTGAAACGAGAAACCGTGTCACTTTAATTTCTCGTGATGACCCTCTGATGTACACTAAAGAAATTTGAATGTATATTCTTTAATGAGGTACTGTGTCGAAGCATTTACGTTACTTAAAATAATAACTACATTAGTTTTGATAGTTAAAGAAGTATGATGTATTTGACAGCACGTCACAGATTTGATTTCAATGTGGTGTCATGATTGAGGTATTGAGAAGCTTTCCAAACAACTGTTATATGAAATCTTCTCAAAAAAAACTTTAAACCACATTCAGCCTTTTTTTTAATCAAAATCACAACCAGACAAATTGTGTTCTCATTCATTTGGTAACAGTGGCTTGATTTTAGAATGAAATGAAATTAATTAAAAACATAAAATAAAAATACTTAACATAATATAATGAATAAAATGTCATGAATTAGGGTAAAAAAACGTTAAATTGAATTAAATTAAAAGCCTAAAGTTAAATAATGTATTAAATACAATTAAATGAATAAAAATCATTAAAATGAATTAAATTAAAAAAATATATAAATAAATACAAATAAAATAAAATCATAACATTTTTAATCGTCCATTCAAATGAGACACCCACCAACGATGAGCCCCCCCAGCAGGGCGATGCCCAGAGTGACAGCGAGGGAGATGGCCTGCCGGACGCCCTGATAGGACGCCCCGATCTCTCCACTCGCCACGTCAGGGAACACATCGGCCATTCTGAAAACACACAAACAACAGATTTAAAGGTCCCCTATTATACTGTTTCTCATCAATATATCACAGGTCTCAGATATATACAGAGCCTGTCTCTGATTGGCTGAAACACCAAACAGATCATTGCAGCATTACCCATAATCCCCTCTGTTTCAGCCCTGTTTCCAAAGTGCTGATTCTCTCTCTGTTACTTCAGATGAAAATAAGGAGCCCCTCCCCACGCCCCTCTGAGAGAGATTTGGTTACAAAGAACTCAATGGTGCTCTAGGAGGAGATTCAGGTGATAAGGTGTGGGGGGGGGGGGGTTACCTTGGTTGGTGATTGGCTAATGGTTACACAAGACAAAACATCGTTATGACATCATAAAGTGGCCAAAATCTGATCAGCTCATTTTCAGACAGGTTTTTATATAAGAAGAGGGGACACATGTTGATGTAGAAGAGACATGAAGAAGAGGGGACACATGTTGATGTAGAAGAGACATGAAGAAGAGGGGACACATGTTGATGTAGAAGAGACATGAAGAAGAGGGGACACATGTTGATGTAGAAGAGACATGAAGAAGAGGGGACACATGTTGATGTAGAAGAGACATGAAGAAGAGGGGACACATGTTGATGTAGAGGAGACATGAAGAAGAGGGGACACATGTTGATGTAGAAGAGACATGAAGAAGAGGGGACACATGTTGATGTAGAAGAGATATGTGTCCCCTCTGTGTAAAGAGAGAGTCTCTTTCCACAGAGGGGACACATGTTGATGTAGAAGAGACATGTGTCCCCTCTGTGTAAAGAGAGAGTCTCTTTCCACAGAGGGGACACATGTTGATGTAGAAGAGACATGTGTCCCCTCTGTGTAAAGAGAGAGTCTCTTTCCACAGAGGGGACACATGTTGATGTAGAGGAGACATGGAGAAGTGGATTTTGCATAATAGGCTAATAGGCTTCCCACTAATTGACTTTTAACAATTAGAGGGAAACACATCGACAGGAATCCATCTTCACATTCAAGATGGTAAAATCTGAAGTAAAAATGTAAAATCCCAATTTGGAAATGTTACTTAAGTAAAAGTAAGAAAGTGAAATGTAGTTGAAGTGATCATTTAAAAGTAACCAATGCAGAAATATCTAAAATACATTTTTGGGAAAATGCACAAAAAACTCCAAATGATTCAAAATAAATATGAATTTAGTTAAATGTTTATAGACGCTAATTGATTAATCGACTAAGCTGTTCTTGTATAAACTGTTAAACAAGTTCAACTGACAATCTTAACTTGTTGCTGTAGCTGTAAGAAAAATAAAGTTGGCTAACATTTGCAATATATCCCGTCTAATGGTAGTGGAGTAAAAGTATTTAGTAGTGCAAAAGATATTACTCAAGTAAAGTATAAGTACTTCAAAATAACTAATACTCTGGTACAAGTAGAAGTCCTGCATTAGAAATGTCTCTTCAGTTAAAGTAGGTAACACAATATAGTATACAAAATAAATTCAATTAAACTGTTAAATGAAGGTTTATGGATGAACATTTGATATGATGTCTTACAAACATAAGCCATCATATCAAATGTTCTAAACACATTTTTTTCAATGCAAAATTACCTAAAAACGTACAATATTTCCCAGTGAATTGTAGTGAAGTAGTTCCATAAAGTGGCATTAACTACTTAAAATGTGCACTTTACATTACATTTCATTTGGCTGACACGCTGAAGATACAAACTCAAGAAGTACTTTCGCTTCCAGTACTCCAAAGTACTTAAATACTTGAGTAAACGTTCCACCGCTGCTTGTGATATTAGGCTGCTCATATTTAACATTTAACATCAGAGTGATCAGTGATCTGTAGATTCACCGTCTGCTCGCAGGTCTTTACACGCTCTGTCAGGTATTCGGCCCCGAGGTAAACTGAGACCTGTCAGCGCAGTCGAGGCGATACGATCGGTGACTGAATACTGTCCTGCAGACAAACCCTCACACTGATTCTCTCTTTCAAACTAAAGACATGTGGACATTCAGGACTAACCACTGTCGAGTTAAGGCTTGTTGCACTTTACATTCTCACGTGGCAAAAGCAATCATAGTTAATCCCTGTGAGCAAATATTTACAACAGAGCAGACACTGAGTCACTTTTTATATTTTGATCTCTCTGTCTGTACACACAAACTGAACGATTGACAATACAGTTTCATATAGGAACACACACCTACACAGATTAGTGTGAATAAGAAGAAGTCCTATTTAATATGCAACATTTCCTTTGGGATATAATTTGTTGAATTTTGTAATTGTATCATCCCGCATTTTGACCATGAGTAGTGTTGAGACCATTGGAAATAGAATTGACAAGATATCAATTATTACCTCTACTGTGGACAATTTGTCAATCTGTCCAATCCAGATGAGCCAATCTTCAAAATAGACCCACAATGCATCAAAATCCTCCCACAGAGCGTGCAGATATTGGCCTTTTCTGGTTAAAACTGCCATATTTGATCCTCGGCCAAGCCATTTAAAAAAAACTAATGTCCATATTGGCTATAATGCTAATTAATGCAATTTACCAATTGTGCAAATTGCCCAACATATGCAAGTGAGAATCCGGCAGTTTCTACGTGCTTGGGGTCCTCAACATTTCTGGACTTTAGCAGCTTGAAACTAGACGATAAGTGTTTTAAACAAACTAAATGTTTTACCCTTTTCCATAAACGTCTGTAGTTGCCACGGCAGCGGTCACCGCTCCCACGATGGCTCCCAGGACGCCGGGCATGCCGTGCAGATTGTGAACCCCACAGGTGTCCTGGATCTTCAGCTTCTCCTCCAGGATGGGCTGAAGAAGAAGAAGATGATGATGATGAAGAAGAAAGAGAATTTAAAGATCTCCTATCATGCTATTTTTAGGCATATATCATGGGTCAGATATATAAAAAAAAAAAAAAATTAAAAACATATCTATGGATTATGGACACTTCAAGGATTATTTCTGAAACAGTATGGAGCTCAAACTTGTTTTCTCTCTCAGGTTTACCACAAGGTGAGTTCCTTTTTATTTCCTGCTTCTTTACACATACCCTCTCCAGTACAGGTTAGCTCTGAGGGTTAGCGATGCTTGCTAATGTAAACAAAGACCATATTACGTCCAAAACACGTCTCATTGTTTCTGACAGCAACGTTTCTGATAGGCCCGTGGGTGTAAAGCCCGCCCACATTTCAGATATTACGTCATATCCGACGCAAATCTGGATCAGCTCCGTTTAGAGATGTGGGTACGGAGGAAAAGAGAGAGGGTTTCATTTTCTGACACTTTGTGAGTTCCCTGACACGCCGGGGACACAAATTGATGTATAAAGGACATTAAAAAGTGCATTCTGCATGATAGGAGACCTTTAACATAGAAGAAAAGAAAGTCTCTTTTTCATGCTTTTTTCTCTACTTCAAATGTATCAGTATCATTCAATTAGATTCAAAGGTTTTATTGTCATATGCACGTAAGCTACAGTGTAGAAATGGCAATGAAATCCTTCTGACCTGAGCTCCTCCAACCATGCATCATATATATAAAAAAATCGGCAGTAATACAAAAAAAGAAAAGAAAGGCTTGATGATTAAATGCTGAGTCATGCTTACCGTGAGGAACTTGAATCCCAGCACAGAGATGATGCCGGCCAGGAAGCCGACGATCATGGATCCGTACGGCGTTAGCATCATCTCTCCGGCTGTTCCTGCTGCCACACCGCCGGCCAGCGCAGCGTTCTGGATGTGGACCTAAAGAGGAGAAAAAATTGTTTAACTTGTGATGTTCCAATTTTCTTTATTGTTTTCAGCATTTCGCAGATGCAGAGGAGGTTTGTATACAGTCAAGTAAGAGCAAGATACACTTTAATCCTGAAATTCACTGTCTTGCACTGCACCTGAAACTACTGTTGAGTAGATTGAAACCTTATTGAAATCATGAAATTGTATTTTTATTATAGGATATATTTAATAGTGATGGGAATTACGGCTCTTTGAAGGGAGCCGGATCTTATGGTTCAGTTCCTTTCCGAGAGCCTTTGAAAAGAGATGTTTTTTTTTAAGGGGGCACGGTTACTATAGGTTTATCTACGAAATAATCACCAGGATAATGATTGACTGTATTGCAAGACCTAATGTCAATAACCTGCATTGTAAACATTACACAAGGTGGCGCCATATCCATGTAATTCATGTCAGTGAATTTACTACTTTGAATTTACCCTCTGTAATCAGAGGCACTCCTGCCTAAACCTAACCAATCAGAGTAGGGGCAGGTCTTCACAGAATGCGCTTGGGGAACAACATCAAGCTTTTTCACTGTTCACGTAAAGGCGAGTGGATTCATGGCAGGCAGTGAACCAACGATAAAAAGAACGGCTCTCACCAAGTACGACTCGGTTCCCTTCGTTCGTACCAAAGAGCCGTTCAAAAGAATTGGATCGTTCGCCAACGTAACATCCCTAATATTTAGTTTATTTGTTCATAGTGTCGTGGACCGTCCCCATTGATCAGCTTTCACAAAAAACAGTAAATGGGGCAGCTTTAGCCAACATTGCTTTTTTCCAGCTGTTGTCCCCTGCCAGATGATAATGGACACCCACATATGATATATAGCAACTTTAAATGTAACCGCATAATCTTGACGTTTGAAGACTTTAATAAATACTGAACATGATGCATGCATATTTCTCCCATCAATAATGAACACATGGCTGTGTAGAAGATGCTTTAAACATAATATAAACCTTAAGGTTGGGATACAAAATATACAGAAAATATAATTGAACAGTTACCTGACTATAAAAGAGTATAACTAAATATTTGCGAGGCATATTAAGGATCTGGGATTCTAGATATTACGTTATGTAATCGAGCCTTGACTGAGCCTCTTAGCAGCTCAAAACACCAAAGATTACAGACTGGATCACTGCCACTGTCGGCTTAAAGCTCACAGCGTGAATAAACAATGAACTTTTGCCAACTTTAGATATTTAAAAGCTAGTATATCTAAAGCTAGCTTACACTTTAAGATTCTCAATTCAAAACTAGAGCATGTTTATGATGGAGAGATTGCTTCCTTATGGGTCTCAACACGGTAACGGATGATAGACCAGCTAGCAGCTAACATTGCTATTAGCACAAATAATAGCAACAGGGTACCAAAGCTAACAGTATTAACATGGGGTGGAGGGCCGAACTGAAAGGTGGCAGATCTGCTTCGGTGATATTATCAACGGTAACCTAACCACCAAGGGTTTTATTGATGGGACGTCTGGATCTGAAGTTATCAGAGAAACAAGCTGAGCTAACGTTAGCTGCAGCCAAACAGTGTGCTGGGAGAAACTCCGATTTTCAACGTGACCCTGCTTTATTCACAGCTTTTACTGATTAATTTCAGAGAGTAAGAGACAGTAAACAAACCTCCTTAAACATCAACACAGAAGGAATCCTATCAGGGAAAAGCTAAAGGCAACAACCTAAATGCCATATGTTGTAAGCGTCTTTGAGTGTCTAGAAAAGCGCTATAAGTGTAATTATTATATGAGCGTGGTGTCGAGCAGCGGCCTTTAGCTAGCGACACATGCACAAACTGCAGGAATGGCTAAACCACAGAGTGAGTGTGACTTCATTCTCTGCTAACACACACATTGCTCTATTGTATCTTTACTCAGCATGCAGTTGTTTGCTGCTACATTTGTGGGGAGAAGCTTTAAATCCTGCATACATGAGTTGAAATGTGAAAATATGTTGCACTTCTGAACTCAACTGAATCACAGACGGGAGTGTTCGGGAGTGTCCGAGCTTCAACAAACCAAACACATCTGGGATTCAGCTTCAATAGTCATGATGATAAGAGGTAAGAGAATCTAAAACATGAAGCGCAGACCTCCCTCCACAAGCTGCTTAAAAGTAATCAACACATACTTAGTTAGCTATGATAGCATGTTAGCCTAGATTACCCTACGCGGCGGGAGAATGGAAATATGTTTTTTGCACATAAATTCTAGTAAGGAAAGAAATAAACACTCCAAAAACAATTAAATTATATAAAAAACAATGTGTTATGTATTCAATATATAATTTGTTTTGCTTCTATGCAATCCCGTGCACCACATTTGAATGTTATTGAACCTGAGAATTAAGTATTCTACTTTTCAGATGTTTTTTTGGTCCTGATCACTAGATATTGAGCTCAGGAAGGCACTTTAAATGTTCGGCAAAAGTGAGCGATATGCACAGCTGTAGAAGGAGCAAGCTACACGGTATGTCCACTCCCTTGTCCATTATGCTTCTTCGGTTTGATCACTATCAGCACAGGAATGTCCCATCTTGAAATCAGAAAGATTAACTGTTCCCAGCTGCGTTCCTGAACATGTGATTCAACCACGACTTACATTTTTTGGGGGGGTGGGTATGTGTTTTCAGGTGACACATCCATCAGCTTTTATCTTTTGAGTCACTCAGTCATGAAGTACAAACTACGATAAGATCCACCCAGCTGACAGGAATTCAAGATTTAGCTAAACTAGTTCTTTCTCCAGAGACTTTTGTCTTTTGTCTTTACTTAAGCACTGGTTAAAGCAAGAGTCCGTCCTTTTACCCGCTGCCAGGCTGTTTCATCTTCTACCTCTAAAAAGGGCGATTCTTTGGCTATTTTCAGAGATGGCGAAAGTACACACATCCTTTACTCAAGTAGAAGTACAGATACTCGTGTTCAAAAAGTACTGACTAAACTTCTTCACTCAAGTAAAAGTAAAGAGGCTTTGAAATGTACTTCAGTAAAAAGTACCCATAACTAGCAGCTGTTTCAAAGAGTACCTGACCTCCCTTTATATGAATAGAACAATAATGTCATTGTTAGCTAATGAATGTTTCCATGCTGAACAACGGCAACATGACAACGTTTTCATTGGTCCCTCTTCTTTAGAGAAGACCAGGAAATGATGGATACACGGATCGTGTTCAAATCAATAGGCACGCAATGACTCTAAATAATAATGATCACGCCACCAAACACACATTCAAACTAAAGGAACCAGCCTGTTTGGGAAATGTGAGAAGTAGAAAGTACAGGTATTTGTGTTCAACATGTAAGAAGTAGAAAGTACAGGTATTTGTGTTCAAAATGTAAGAAGTAGAGAGTACAGGTATTTGTGTTCAAAATGTAAGAAGTAGAAAGTACAGGTATTTGTGTTCAAAATGTAAGAAGTAGAGAGTACAGGTATTTGTGTTCAAAATGTAAGAAGTAGAGAGTACAGGTATTTGTGTTCAAAATGTAAGAAGTAGAAAGTACAGGTATTTGTGTTCAACATGTAAGAAGTAGAAAGTACAGGTATTTGTGTTCAAAATGTAAGAAGTAGAAAGTACAGGTATTTGTGTTCAACATGTAAGAAGTAGAAAGTACAGGTATTTGTGTTCAAAATGTAAGAAGTAGAAAGTACAGGTATTTGTGTTCAAAATGTAAGAAGTAGAAAGTACAGGTATTTGTGTTCAAAATGTAAGAAGTAGAGAGTACAGGTATTTGTGTTCAAAATGTAAGAAGTAGAGAGTACAGGTATTTGTGTTCAAAATGTAAGAAGTAGAAAGTACAGGTATTTGTGTTCAACATGTAAGAAGTAGAAAGTACAGGTATTTGTGTTCAAAATGTAAGAAGTAGAAAGTACAGGTATTTGTGTTCAACATGTAAGAAGTAGAAAGTACAGGTATTTGTGTTCAAAATGTAAGAAGTAGAAAGTACAGGTATTTGTGTTCAACATGTAAGAAGTAGAAAGTACAGGTATTTGGGTTCAAAATGTAAGAAGTAGAAAGTACAGGTATTTGTGTTCAACATGTAAGAAGAAGAAAGTACAGGTATTTGTGTTCAACATGTAAGAAGAAGAAAGTACAGGTTGTTGTGTTCAAAATGTAAGAAGAAGAAAGTACAGGTATTTGTGTTCAACATGTAAGAAGTAGAAAGTACAGGTATTTGTGTTCAACATGTAAGAAGAAGAAAGTACAGGTATTTGTGTTCAACATGTAAGAAGAAGAAAGTACAGGTATTTGTGTTCAAAATGTAAGAAGAAGAAAGTACAGGTATTTGTGTTCAACATGTAAGAAGTAGAAAGTACAGGTATTTGTGTTCAAAATGTAACAAGTAGAAAGTACAGGTATTTGTGTTCAAAATGTAAGAAGTCAAAGTAAAAAGTCGTCAGAAAAATAAGTACTGGAGTAAAGTACTGATACCAGAAACATGTACTTAAGTACAGTAGCGAAGTATTTGTACTCCACTACTTCCCACCTCTGGCGATTTGAACTTATTTTTGGCACCACCGTTAATTGATGTGATGATAATGTGTCCTCACCATATCAAGCTTTCCGTCGTGTGCAGTGAGGGCGGACATGCCGTATGTGGCCATGGTGCAGGCGGCCAGGGAGTAGTAAGTGTTCATGGCTGTGCGATGCTGGTCGTCTCCGTGAGCCGTGACTGCAGAGTTGAAGCTAGGCCAGTACATCCACAGGAAGATGGTACCTGAGAAATAAAAGCAGTAAGGACAGCATTCAGTTGGTTAATTGGAGATCTTAAAGCTTCATTGGGCAATTCAACCAATGAGTCGTAACTGCTAACGGCATGTTTTTACAGTGATGTATTAGACCTGGATGTTAACCAAAAGGTAAGAGAAGATACAAGTCAAGATGCTTCTAAGAGACAGAAGTTCAATACTTCAACTTGTGTGTCAGTTCAAAGCTTTGATCAAGACCCAATTTATGTAATTCCAGTTAAAGGGGATAAGATCAAGAACACCAGTTTTCTTGAGTTAGTTTTTGTACTACTATTGTTTTTGCAAGAACAAAGACAAGTACCATTGCTTAAAGGCTGCTTTTAGACTGACCATGCCAACCCAATGTTATGAAATAATGACTAAAATAATTGACAAAGTACAACACAACAAGGTCGGCTGCTTGCTGATTGAATCTAGGAAGCATTATAACTTTTCAGGTAAGGAGGACGACGAAACCCAAATGAAAGCCCGGTTAAAATAACTGGATGGCCTACCTGCCTGTCAGCCTTCCATCTGTGCACAAACTTATCTCGTGCCCTCATTGGTCATGTGCGCGTTCGTGTGTGTTGGAGGAGGGGCTCTATAAGGAAGTGGCAGATTTTCTCCGGTTGTATATTTTCAAATTCTAGCGATCTCGAGCTGGTTTCTCAAACTTACCTACCCTACCTTTAAGTACAGTTTCTCTTTAGTAAAAACTTATTTTTTGTTTAAACAAATCACTGAATTTCAGAGCAATTTCCTTCTGAATCCAATATATTGTGGAGGAAAAGCATTGCTGGATGGATTTCAATGAGTTTCAAGGTGACCACACCTGACAACCTGACACCTGATTTGTGTTAAAATCAGTTGGACATTTTACATTCCTTAGCAAGACAGAGTAGGAACCACTAGATGGCAGCACAAGAAGAATTTTAGATACAAATAAAAGTATTCTTGTCTACAGAGAACAATAAAAGCCAGCTTGAGTAGCTTGAACAGCTTGAACTGTTATTTTGTTTATATTGATTGTTGTGTTTTTTTATCTTAACGTGTGCATATGTGTAAATGTGTCTGTTGATCATGTATATAGGATATACATATTTTATACATTTTTATACATATCTGTATATTGTATAATTTTATATTCGGGATTGTTGGAAACGTCATTTCTATCTCTCTGTCTGAGTAAGATTAAAGTTGACTTTGACTGTGACTTTTGAATAGATGTTTACCGATCATGGCGAACAGGTCCGAGTGGTACACCGAGCTGTTCCTGTGTTTGCTCTTATCCAGGTTTGGCCGGTACAGGACTCGGGTCACCATAAGGCCGAAGTAAGCTCCAAACGTGTGGATCGTCATGGAGCCTCCGGCATCCTTGGCCTAAAAGAAAGTAAGCCAAAGCATAGGAAATTAGACATATTGGAAGAATAAAGATACATATGTTGTACAATCTTTCAGTGAGTTTTTGCAACTCACCCCCAGAGCGGAAAGCAGGATGAACTCATTGACAGCAAACAGTGTGACCTCGAACATCGCCATGACCAGCAGCTGGATCGGGCTGGTTTTACCCAGAACCGCTCCAAATGAGATGAGCACAGCCCCAGTGCAGAAATCAGCATTGATCATACTGAAAGAAAAACAGTTAAATAATAGACATTACTACAGGATCTTGTGGGCATGGACAACACGATATGATATCTAATGTTCTGTCTGAGGTGTTCAATTCAATAGCTATTTATGAAGTATTGTTTAAGTCTGGCCGGGCCCAAACATTTCATTCCACTTGATTCAACAACTTTTGAAGAGGTCCTATCCTGCTTTCTAGGGTTTTCCCCTTTCCTGTTGTGTGTTATATAGGTTTTTGTGCATGGAAATGGTCAGCAAATGCTAAAATCTCAAAGATACCTCCAGAGGGAGTGCCAGTGGCGAGCCGTGACTTTTATACCTAGGCCCTCTGACCCCCACACATTCCCTCGAAAAAAAAAAGTTATTACGTCATAGCGTATACTTCAGCGGAATATCAAAACAACGGCCCGGGGTGCAAAACGCATCTACCACACAAAACAACACCTGTAAATAACCAAATTTGTGTTCTTTGAAATTGAAAAGGATATTGCATTGTGTTTGTTACTTTCGTTGCAGTTGTATGTCTTAAAGGGGACCGATCATGCAAAATGCACTTTGTGATGTATTTTATACATAAATATGTGTCCCCGGTGTGTCGGGGAACTCACGCAGCATCAGAAAATAAAACCCTCTCTCTTTTCCTCCGTACCCAAATCTTTTAAAAAACAGGGGTACAACGAGCAGATACAGATTTGCTGCCGATCTGACGTCAAATCGGCAGCGGACCCACAGAAAATTGCTATCAGAAACAATGCCTGACGTCTTTTGGACGTAATCTCGTCTTTGTTTATATTAGCAAGCCTCGCTAACACTCAGAGCTAACCTGTACTGTAGAGCAGTGGTTCTCAAACTTTTTTCAATAATGTACCCCCTTTGAAAAAATAATTCAGCCAAGTACCCCCTGATCAGCGCAAAAACAATTTGTTAGGGACAAAATGCCTATATAAAGAGGTACAGTACAGCCTTGCACCATCAGTGTCTGATTTGTTAAAACAACAACATTGTAACTGAGAAACACTTAAATGCTACATTTCAAATGTTTACAATCCATCACTAAATTCATGGCAAACCAATTTTACCATCATGCAATAACACTAAGACGACATTAGTTGCATTGAACTGATCTTTTTAATAAGTTGTACTTACAATTTAGTGAGAAACATGGGCTTGTGCTTCACTGAGGATCATGAGGCAAACTGCAGTTATTACACTTCGCATTTTAAAATATGTGTAACTCTGTTAATATAAAACCCACACTGCTCAAACTTCGTTACTTTTCCTAAAATGTGTATATTTATTCATTTATTTATTTTGGGGCGTGGGGAATGAAGAGGAAAAAAGATATGAGTATTTTATGAGCATGGGATTTTGACCCCTCATATAAACATAAGCCTATGCATAATGCTGCGCTATACTTTGCGGCCACACGCTGTTGCCAAGCAACGCTTATTGTTTAGGTCCTTTGATAAACAGGCAGTCATATATTTAACTAGAACTAGCTAGATCTGATAGATTTGGACATAAACGGGAGGGAAGTATAACCGGATGCGAGAGAGAGATCAGAGATCATATCACTAAGAGTTAGACCTAACACACTTAGCTAGTTTATCTACTCTGGAACTAGCTAAACTAGTTATAAATATATGTATTCTTTACTGTCGGGTCACTTATTACAGGTTCAGCGAGCTATACGAGACTGACGGGCTGTGAGGAGAGGGAGAGGAAAAGAGAGCACCCCGTTTATTTTTCCCATTTTATTATGCAGAATTACTGTAAACTTTTGAATAAAGTAGTTAATCTACTATTAGTAGTTTGTTTAAATGCATTAATTATGTTTTTTTTTCATTAACATAAAATAAATCTCACGTACCCCCTGCAGTACTCCAACGTACCCCTAGGGGTCCGCACATGTGTTTAAAAAGCAGGAAATATAAAAAGGAACTCACCTTGTGATAAACCCGCAAGAGAAAAAGCATTTGAGGTCCATACTGTTTCAGAAATAATCCTTGATGTGGTTTAGAACAGGATGGCGTTTTATCACAGCAGAATTTAACTTTATCTCCGCTTTTTTTAAAGCTAAGGACCCAAAATCTGCGTTTCTCTAACAGGGCTGCAAAAGAGGGGTATGAGCAGTATGAGGCATGCAGAGTTCCCGTTAGCCGGTAATTACCGGACTTTGACCGGTAAAATATGCAATTCTAGTCAATTCTAATGTCTAACACTTAATGTGGAGAAAGAGATGTCCTGTATGGGTTGATTGTGCGTTGATCTGTTGGTAATGCCTCGGGGTTCCGGTGGGCATGTAAACAAATGCATAATGCTGCACTATACTTTGTGGCCTCACCCGGTTGCATAGCGACGCTTATTGTTTAGGTGTCTTTTAACAAGCAGGTAGTCATATCATTAGCTAGAACTAGCTAGATCTGATCGATATGGACATAAACGCGAGTGAAGTCTAATCTGACGGGAGAGAGAGATCAGCTGCTGCTGACGAGTCGACATGCAGCTCTGCATAATCACCTGCAGCGGTGAGCAGAACAAAACACACTTCAGGTTAGAAAATCACACGTAGCTATTTTAATTACCTCTCAAACTACCTAAACTAGTTATAGATATGTTTAGTTTTACTGTCGGGTCACTCATTACTGGATCCGCGAGCTGCATGATACTGACGGGCTGTCAGGAGAAGGAGAGAGCGCTCCGTTTATTATTCCCGCGTTTTTGTAAGTTACTGTACACTTTTGAATAATGTAGTTAATCTACTATAATTAGTTTAATATCGAATCATATCAATTTGTTTTAAAGCTCAATAAATAACAAAGAAGACCTTTGACTGGCACTTTTCTCATTTTGTCCGGAAGATTTCAACTTTAACGGACATGTTGACCGGCAAAAAAATATTCGAACGGGAACTCTGGAGGCATGGCTACAATGGGTGATCTGTTTGGGATTTTAAGCAAAAAACTTCACAGACATGTTTTGTATAGGTATGGCCCTACAATATAATTTTCCAATATAGCATAATAGGTCCACTTTAAGTGTAATTTGGCATGCTTTTATTTTGAAGGTGAGTTCACGCTGTTGACAGGAAGTTGTTGTTGCTATGGAAACAAGAAAAGCTTCACAGCGGGCGGAACTTGTCATAAAGTCCGCGATAATAAAACCCACCCATTTAGAGGGAAGATATGATTGGTCAATTGTACTGTCATTTGACATTACTCTCTCTATACTATAGCGGGCCCTCTGTGAATTTACAGCAGGACCACCAATCAGCTCCTGTCTTCACATCAACAGGCAGATTCAAAGGATTTATTTCTTTAGAAATGTTATTTTAAATACAATTAAATCAACTTATTTTGGTAAAACTAATGAAAAATATAACTAAAAAAATATTTTAAAAAAATATGTAAAAACATTCTTTAAAAAAAAAAATGTTTTTAAATATTATTTTGTAGAATATCTTAGGCCCTCAGAGAGGGCCTAGAGGGCCCTGACGGCTCGCCACTGGTCTATGCCTTTTATCTGCACTGTACCTTTGCTGTTGTAAATGTCCCTTATGTGGGACGAATAAAAGATTTCTAATTCTGATTCTCAAGACATCGATTTCTCTTGATATCCCATTGATGTTCAACATATTGGTTCTGTATGTATGTGTCAGCGGTCTGTATGTAGTGATGCATGTACAGTTTGGTTACCACGTACCTCTCCACCCCGATGTGGATCTTGCCTCCATGCATACCGTGGAAAAAGCCCTGCATGAGCGTGGCCCACTGCAGGGCGAAGGATGCGATAAGGAAGTTGAAGCCCACGCTGCTGAAGCCATAGCGCTGCAGGAAGGTCATAAGGAAGCCGAAGCCGATGAAGATCATCACGTGCACATCCTGGAAACCTGCACAATGTAGAAAACATCGGTTTAGATGATAAAAAGAATGATCGATTAACTTACTAAAAAAGTGGAGTGCCACAAGGCTCGATATGGGGCCCACTACTATTATCTTTTTTGTTTTCCCATCTTAAAAACATGCAAGCACAGCATTGATGTTGGTGCAATAATCAACTTTAGTGCTGCATGCCTATATGCATTATCTGTTAATCTGCCAATGACTTTCTTGTTTGATGGATTATAAAATCTAGAAATAGTGAGAAATGTGTGAGGAACGGCTGTTCACACTTTGCAGAAACCATAGGCAAAACTGCTTGTTTTCGGAAACAAGAAAAATATCATATCTTCCATTTTGACTGTAATGATTGATTGAATATAAAAAATGCTGCTGATTTATTTTCCGTCAATCATAAAAAAGATTAATTGACTAACCAATACACCTTTTGTTGACTGCAGAAAACGTAACTTGAAAACTCGATCGAAGCTAAACCATAAACTCTTCAACTATTCCCTCCTTTTCTGTTTTGATGATATTTAAATGTCCTTTTATACTAATTCTAATAAAAATCCATGTAGTAGAGTACCAAGAGCACTTCAGGATGCTAGTCATTTAGATTGACATAATATGTGCGTTCCTCAAAAGCCTCCATCAACAAAAACACCAGTTTACTGCCAACAACTGAGTCACTTGAGGGCTTTGTCATTGAAAGCAGCCTTTCTCTGTGATTGAGCACAGTTACATAAGCTCTGGTCAGCGGGGACCCCGGCCTGCACAATGCTCTTCCATCAGGACATTATTGTTTTGAAACCCAGAACCTAAACGTTATTATGAGACTCTATGAATCCATCTCGACTTCCAACCCAACTCATTATCTTGTTTCAAGCACTGCTTTCAAATTATCCCTTATTTGTACCACACACAATATTGCCCTGTGCAGTAGCTGCTGTCACCATGGGGACCATTCATTGGCATGGCTTGGTTGGAGGTGTTGCCAGTGTCCCCGTTAGCGATTTGTCCCAGATAAACTCTCTGATATTCAGGAGGACCCCACAAAATCAAACCAATAATAAGTTCTGTTGTGCCGAATTAGTGTCCTACTGTCAATTGAGTTCTGTTGAAGGGAAACTAATATTTCTTCCCAATTTATTTGATTACATTTGACCATTTTGAGGACGACAATTTTGAAAGATTTAAGTTTTCCTTCAACTTTTTAATGGAGTTCAACCAATATGGGGACTCGTAAACTCTCTATTGAAATCTTAGCTAAAGGGTTTATTATTAGGGTTTCTTTAAAGGGAAAGTTCACACAAAACACACAAAAAACAGCCAAATAATTCTGAAAATATCTGCATGGCTGGATATTCTTTAAAGTAGAGACACTACATACTGATATGCACCTGAACATCAGCAGGAGAGGACTCTTTAAAGTAGAGACACTACATACTGATATACACCTGAACATCAGCAGGAGAGGACTCTTTAAAGTAGAGACACTATATACTGATATACACCTGAACATCAGCAGGAGAGGACTCTTTAAAGTAGAGACACTACACACTGATATACACCTGAACATCAGCAGGAGAGGACTCTTTAAAGTAGAGACACTACATACTGATATACACCTGAACATCAGCAGGAGAGAACTCTTTAAAGACACTACATACTGATCATTTAATGCAGCAACTACAGCCACTTCTTTGACTTTTAATATTACAAATGTTCCCATTGATAATTGACGGTAAGCGTATTACCGGGTCCCATTGAGATAAAATCTCGACAAGCTCCTTCAAAGCCCTTTCGACCGCTTTGTTCACCTTCAGGAGATCTGTTGCCCATGAGGGTGACTTGTAAAGGAATATTATCAGTTCACATACCATCCTTATCTCACAGGAGCAGATAGGACAGACAATGCATTGACTATAAGACCGAGACACAGATTTACAAGCTGTCCTGCAGAACCTGTGTGTTTATGGTACACTTCTTTCCAGGCGTGCAGTAAGGATGGAGGTTGTGTATACACAGCACTCAAACATGAAGGTGAACTTCTGATTCAGCTCCCGTGACAGTTAAGGTGCCAGGTTAAAGATTATCAGCAGCCGTTAGAGCTAATGGACCTTTACTCTCTGCGATTATTTCTCTAACCTCAGGCAGTATAGGTTGATTCTGTGGGTTTTAAATAGTGCTGCAGAGACAACCTCCAGTGTGTTGTTCATGTTAGAAGTAAAAGCAAAAGTAGTATGATATCAAAAGAGTTCTGAGAATGGGATTGATTGTTAAGGAAGTAAAATGAAGGGCTTTGACGTAAGCAGATGCAGGTGTCCTGTCTTCTACAAACTGTCAGTATTGTTTGATTTTGATAGTAATCTTTCACTTGCATTGCCACATATTTAAACCGCCGAAACTTCTTTAAGTTGGAGAATTTCCACAAGGGAATTCCACCAAATCTAACGTTTAAATATAAAATTCTACAGTAACGCTACAGTGTCTTTGAGGCATTTTGCAGATGACGTTAAGCTTAATGGTAAAATATACAGTATATATATTGTTTAAAGAGGCAGAATAATGCTTTTTGTGGTTTTATATACGTTTTAGTGCATGTAAATGGTCTGCAAAGGCTAAAATCCCTGTGTTCCCTCCAGAGGGAGTTTCTCTCACAGCCCCCATCAGCAGGAGAGGACTCTTTAAAGTAGAGACACTACATACTGATATACACCTGAACATCAGCAGGAGAGGACTCTTTAAAGAAGAGACATTACATACTGATATACACCTGAACATCAGCAGGAGAGGACTCTTTAAAGTAGAGGCACTACATACTGATATACACCTGAACATCAGCAGGAGAGGACTCTTTAAAGTAGAGACACTACATACTGATATACACCTGAACATCAGCAGGAGAGGACTCTTTAAAGTAGAGACATTACATACTGATATACACCTGAACATCAGCAGGAGAGGACTCTTTAAAGTAGAGACACTACATACTGATATACACCTGAACATCAGCAGGAGAGGACTCTTTAAAGTAGAGACACTACATACTGATATACACCTGAACATCAGCAGGAGAGGACTCTTTAAAGTAGAGGCACTACATACTGATATACACCTGAACATCAGCAGGAGAGGACTCTTTAAAGTAGAGACTACATACTGATACACACCTGAACATCAGCAGGAGAGGACTCTTTAAAGTAGAGACACTACATACTGATATACACCTGAACATCAGCAGGAGAGGACTCTTTAAAGTAGAGACACTACATACTGATATACACCTGAACATCAGCAGGAGAGGACTCTTTAAAGTAGAGACACTACATACTGATATACACCTGAACACCAGCAGGAGAGGACTCTTTAAAGTAGAGACACTACATACTGATATACACCTGAACATCAGCAGGAGAGGACTCTTTAAAGTAGAGACACTACATACTGATATACACCTGAACATCAGCAGGAGAGGACTCTTTAAAGTAGAGACACTACATACTGATATACACCTGGACATCAGCAGGAGAGGACTCTTTAAAGTAGAGACACTACATACTGATATACACCTGAACATCAGCAGGAGAGGACTCTTTAAAGTAGAGACACTACATACTGATATACACCTGAACACCAGCAGGAGAGGACTCTTTAAAGTAGAGACACTACATACTGATATACACCTGAACATCAGCAGGAGAGGACTCTTTAAAGTAGAGACACTACATACTGATATACACCTGAACATCAGCAGGAGAGGACTCTTTAAAGTAGAGACACTACATACTGATATACACCTGGACATCAGCAGGAGAGGACTCTTTAAAGTAGAGACACTACATACTGATATACACCTGAATATCAGCAGGAGAGGACTCTTTAAAGTAGAGACACTACATACTGATATACACCTGAACATCAGCAGGAGAGGACTCTTTAAAGTAGAGACACTACATACTGATATACACCTGAACATCAGCAGGAGAGGACTCTTTAAAGTAGAGACACTACATACTGATATACACCTGGACATCAGCAGGAGAGGACTCTTTAAAGTAGAGACACTACATACTGATATACACCTGAATATCAGCAGGAGAGGACTCTTTAAAGTAGAGACACTACATACTGATATACACCTGAACATCAGCAGGAGAGGACTCTTTAAAGTAGAGACACTACATACTGATGTTTTATCTACACTGTCCCTTTGCCACTGCGATACATTTTAAATGTCCCCGCTTTATGACAAATAAAACATTTCTGAGTCTAAAAGAATTGGTCTGGAAATAGTCAAATGAAAGCAAAAATATTTTTCAACTGTTGTCCACCGGTGCAGGTGTTAAATGTCTCCCTGCAGGTGAGTTTCAGTTAAATGGCATACTTCACATCAGTGTCTGACAGAGAGACTTCATCAGGGTGAGCTGCCTGCAGGGGGAAGGCTGTTTGAGATTTCATTAAGAGTGGAAAAGCTTTCGTCTCTACATTCTCCTCATTTTCTGCTCTGCCCCGGGACACCTCCCCCCAACACCTGAGGGACGCCCAGGTAACCCCTGTGTCTGTGTGCTACTTGTTGGGACACACCCCCCTCCAACATGTGACTTTAGCTGGATTTTCTTTAAGGTGGAATTGTGGGGAAGTTAGTGTCTCTTTGCTAATCTGTTTATCTGCTATCTTGACATTTTTAATAAGATGTTTCCTTATTATGTTATAAAAAGACAAGTATGTAAGAAAGTAACACATTCTACTTCCTCCTCTCCTTTTTCTTGTCTCCTTTCTCTCCCTTTTCCCTCCTTTATGTATTTGTATTGTATTTGTTTATTGTTGTTTTTTGCTTTTTGTTATGTGTTAGTATTACTTATGGGTTTTTAATACTTTTAGTTTTGTACTTTGGTTATCCACTGGGAAAAAAGATAATAAAAAAGATAATCTGTGCTATTCAAATCCACAATGAAAGCAAAAAAAAAAAAAAAAAAGGATTAAATGATGTTATCCCCTAGAGATTTGTCTGACATTTGAAATGCAAAATCAAACACACGACTACATATTCACATCCTATAGTATATTCTATTTTAGGGAGTTCAAGTTATCTTTTTACTGAGTATTTAATGCTGAAACACGACTTTTAACTTTGTGTGCATGGTGTCAAAGGGTATCAAATGTGTAAAACCAACGACATACTCATCCCACTGCTATATATTAATATAGATTAAAGGGGACCTATCATGCAAAATGCACTTTTGTACGTCTTTTCTACATGAATATGTGTCCCCGGTGTTCCAGGGAACTCACCAAGTGTCAGAAAACACAACCCTCTCTATTTTCCTCCATACCCAAATCTCTAAAAAAGGGGCTGCAACGGATCTGTTAAAAACTGATCCAGATTTGAACACTGTCCTGACGTCAGGACGGTGGCGCTACGGCTATTGGGCCAACTCCACCAATCAGGAGGAGACAGCCACGGCCATTGCCGTTCGAAAGCGCTGGAGACGCTGTAGTACATATGCCAGGCCTGTAGATGGTGCTGTTCTCACAGAATCTGCCCTTGCTAAAAAAGAGCTAGAAATTGTCAAATTGAGCGAAATGAGGCATGGCTAAAATGCATGATCTGTTTGGTATTTTGAAAAAAAAAAAGTATAAATATGCCTTATATAGGTATGGTCCTACACTATATTATTCAAATATAGCATGATAGGTCCACTTTAAGGTTACTCAATGCAAAAACAACTTTCAATTGTGTGTGCATGGTGTCAAAGGGTATCAAATGTGTTTTACGAAGGCATTAATGAGCATCTGTAATCAGAGGCCTGTGTTTGAGAATAAAATGTTGTCTTCTACACCATCAATCCGTGTAAATGAGGAAATTAACGATCAATGGATCTTCCTCCAGCGGACCGGAAGACATTTCTATGAACTCGGAGAGAATGGGACGCGTCCAATTAGTGCAGCAGAGAGCTCTCATTCTCTTCACACAACAAAGTAAGTTGGGGTAGCATGCAGGAAGGAAATACTTACAGTTATTGAGATCACTTGGAGAGCATGTAGGAGAGGATAGGTGTTGTTAGAGACATATATTAAGCATTATTAGAAAGGCAAATGGGATTAGTCTCAATGGAAGAGTTCACACACACCTTTCTTTGGTGCAACCTTTGTATGTCATATATCCAATAATTACAGCTTCAGTTTTGCAGAAGTAACCATTGCATCACCTTTCTTAAAGGTGGGGTAGTGAAGTTTGATAAACCGGCTCGAGATACACTTTTTGTTATATTCCATGGAATGCTCTTAACATCCCGATAGCAATGAATATCTGAAGTGCTTTGACAAAAAATCCATAAAAAAAAGTCATCTGTGGAAGCCGTAGTACTGTAAAAAGCACGACCAATCATTTTAGCCGGCCCGGCTAAAATAACTGGATGGCCTACCTGCCTGTCAGCCTTCCATCTGTGCACAAACTTATCTCGTGCCCTCATTGGTCATGTGCGCGTTCGTGTGTGTTGGAGGAGGGGCTCTGTAAGGAAGTGGCAGTTGTGTATTTTCAAATTCTAGCGATCTCGAGCCGGTTTCTCAAACTTACTTACCCCACCTTTAAGCATTGTTGAATCATAACTTACACTGAAAGTAGTCTGGTGAATTCAGAATAATGACTTAATGTTACTGAAATGCAGCCTCTGAAACCAGGAGCAGACAACACTTTTTACAATAACACAATATCTCAAATCTGATGATACATATTGCTTTTCCAATGAATAACTGTCAGAAGTGGGATACGTATAGCCAAGCCCCTTCATTTCTAACTGAAAACCTTTTAAAAGTATTTGTTCAAGACATGCAATGTTGTCAAAGCTCTATAATTCACAAAAGACTGACACAATCTGGATTTATTTTCTTGTGAAAGCACCCATTTCTTTCAAGTTTGCAAAGATACTGTAGGAACAGTTCAAATTCAGACACACTTTAGCATTTACAAGGACAGATAGAGGAAAACATTCCTGCCCACTGCAATAACTCTCTATAACAAATCTCCTCTGGCTGGAAGAGAACTCTCTGCTACTGGACTTAAAACCACACTGTACATTCATATTTAATATTCCACTCCTTACATACTTATGTATATATAATATCCTTTTTTACTTCACAATGCCATGTCTTTTTATGCTGCTGCAACGCAAACATTTCCCAACTTGGGATCAATAAAGTACTTCTTATCTTATTATCTTATCTTAGTGTTGATGGAAGAGTTCGTACGGGGTTTGGAGGGACAAGTCAAAATGGTAAAGCTCGTGTTTAAAACTGCAGCCGCACAAAACGTGGGTTCACATTGCGGTGAATTTACGTACAAATTTCAACCCGTTTTTTTACACAATTTTCCCAATTTCTCCAAAAAACGAATCCTATCTGTGAATATTTCATATATCCCTCTTTCATTAATTTCTTATTTTAAAAGTTTACTTAACTGTATATCATTTTAATTGTATCTTTAAAGGTGGGGTAGGTAAGTTTGAGAAACCGGCTCGAGATACACTTTTTGTTATATTCCATGGAATGCTCTTAACATCCCGATAGCAATGAATATCTGAAGTGCTTTGACAAAACATCCATAAAAAAAAAATATCATCTGTGGAAGCCGTAGTACTGTAAAAAGCACGACCAATCATCTGAGCCGGCCCGGCTAAAATAACTGGATGGCCTACCTGCCTGTCAGCCTTCCATCTGTGCACAAACTTATCTCGTGCCCTCATTGGTCATGTGCGCGTTCGTGTGTGTTGGAGGAGGGGCTCTGTAAGGAAGTGGCAGATTTTCTCCGGTTGTGTATTTTCAAATTCTAGCGCACTCGAGCCGGTTTCTCCAAAATTACCTACCCCACCTTTAATCTTGTGTGAATCTGTGCTGTCCTGTTTTTCAATCTTAACCTGTTGCTGTTTGAACCACTGAATTTCCCCACAGGGATTCATAAAGTTCCATCTTATCTTTTCTTATTCAGAGCATTTGACCCCTGACCCTCCTGTCCCCGGGACACTCACTCGGGTACCGGTAGTAGAAGTCTGGCGAATTCAGACAAATACTTAATGTTACTGAAATGCAGCCTCTGAAACCAGGATTCACTTTTTACAATAACACAATATCTCAAATCTGATGATACATATTGTTTCTCCAATGAATAACTGTCAGAAGTGGGATACGTATTGACAAGCCCCTTCATTTCTAACTAAAAACCTTTTTAAAAGTATTTTTTCAAGACATGCAATGGTGTCAAAGCTCTGTATTTCACTAAAAACATGTTAAAGCACCCATTTCTTTCCAGTTTGCAAAGTTACCGTAGTGATTAACAAACCTGCTGTTACTTAAATTCAGACACACTTTAGCATTCAGAGCTTTTGGAGAGGATAGGGGTTGTTTGAGACATATATTAAGTCAAATGGGATTAGTCTCAATGGCACATGGAGGAGTTCACACACACCTTTCTTTGGTGCAACCTTTGCATGTCATGTCATATCATGTCATGTCATATATCCAATAATTAAAGCTTCAGTTTTGCAGAAGTAGTCATTGCATCACCTTTCTTTAGCATTGTTGAATAATAAGTTGCTCCCACATGATGTTATTTTTGTTTTAAATCATGGCTTTTGCACTAAAGCCTCTGCATCAGTTACAGAAACGGTGGAAACACTGACCAAAAAAAGGTTATTCTTTACTTTTAATTAAAGAAAAGTCTGACTTTCTGTGTAGTATTTTGCTGGCTTTATTATCCCTGTCCTAAAGAACAAAGGTACATTTAAAAAGCATCATTGGACACACTTTAGCATTCAGAGCATTTGACCCCTGACCCTCCTGTCCCCCGGGACACTCACTCGGGTACCGGTAGTAGAAGTCGTTCTCGGACTCAGAAGTGTGGTTCCCGTTGTGCCATGCCGCGGCGTCCGTGTCGTGGTCGTACTGCACCAAGGTGGCGAAGAGGATGATGAGGATGATCTGCAGGATGAAGCAGATGATCGGCAGCTTCAGCCTCATGTTGGTGGCTACGTCCGTCATGTTGTCTTTCCCCGAGCAAAAGAGAGGCTGACTGAGGACGGGGGGGATTAAAGATCCAGCACAGCACAGAAAGTAGTTGCACACACTCTCTCTCTCTCTCTCTCTCACACACACACTCCCCGGGGTGCAGAGACAGGAGGCTGCTGTGTGTGTGTGTGTGTGTGTGTGGGTGTGTGTGGAGGGAAAACTCTCAGACAGACACAGGAGCTGCTGTTAAATATGGACCTGCCTCATGAATAATGCAGTGTCACTTTTAGCCACACCCCTTTCTACTGTACTTTTTAAAGGTGGAATGAAGTCAGGGGTGTTGGGTAATGAAGGCTTCCTTAAATGATTAGTCTCTATGGTATTGTGC
The DNA here is from genome assembly GCF_902827165.1 of Trematomus bernacchii. Taxonomy (NCBI): domain Eukaryota; kingdom Metazoa; phylum Chordata; class Actinopteri; order Perciformes; family Nototheniidae; genus Trematomus; species Trematomus bernacchii. The sequence goes on from NW_022987733.1 coordinate 2,385,685, forward strand.
AATACATTTAAAGAATATTGACAACACAAATGTTCCCTTAACCTACTGTTGTGATATATTATGTCCAGCAACTACAAATATCTGCTATGTTTTATAGTCAACATTTATTAATAATAACCGAGAGTCAAAATGGTTATTAAGCCTGAGTTATATGATTTATTTTGTCACACGCTTGTATTTGGTTTTCACTTCCACGATTTTTTACCTGGAGGTGCTTTAAAGGTATTTAGTGCACCTTTTGTTTGCCGTCAAAGAAGGTAAGCTTAGCACAGATATCTTCTGGGACCATTTAGTCCTGCTACAGTGATTTCACGTTTAATTTTCTTTATTAAACATCCGGAAATGTCACCAGAACGAGCCTAAATTAGCCTCTTAGAGACTCTTTATTGGAAGTTCATTCCATCAATATTAACTTGTAAGGACGTAGCATTACCAAAGTGCTAACTTTGTTTATTACACAAACCTCGATCTGTGCTGCCGTTCATTTTAAGTTACGTTGCTGTCGCCGCAGTTCAATACGGATTCAATACGATCATTTTTAAATCAATAAAATATATTGCTTTAATCATTATTGTGAGTCAAGTTGTTGTTTATTTAGAACGTAGCCGTGTAATGGTGGGAGAATGTGCAGCAAAATCCTGACGCAAAGTTAACTTTAAATTCTGTCAGATTGAGCAGAACCCACTGACCTGTTGTAACAAACAGCATCAGTTCAAAACAATAACTTGTCTTTGTTTGACAAGCTGCATCAATATTGTGGGTTAGTGCTGCGAGCTCAACGCATGATACGTCTGAACTCATGTTGCTGCGTGCCTCGGGCGGAAGCTAACGGGATGTACAGTATATATATACATGTTTGCACAGTAGTCAGTTAAGGGTCACAGCAACAGAATTCAGTAAAGTGGATTCTTTGTTCTTTATTAGGATCCCCATTAGAACTAGAAATGAGCATATTCTTCCTGGAGTCCTCACAGTCAAACATACATAGAACAAAAAAACATTTCATGCAATTCACGATTCCGTATGAACTGAAAACAACTGAAAACAAAAAGTAGTAACAAAAATAATACATTCAGTTGTACGTACCCACAGACACATTTAAATTGTACTTTATGATACGGAGATGCAGTTTAAGCAAACTTTTGATTTCCTTTCTAGCACTAATGGTAGTTCCTTTGTGAATATAGAAAATAAAAGTGGTCCCAAACAACTACCCTGAGGTACTCCGCATGTGACTTTCCTAATATTTGACAAACTTCCATTAAAAAAAAACATTTGCCTTCGATTGGTCAGGTAACTTTATATCCACCTTAACGCATTAAAAGTCAAACATATTGTTCCAGCTTGTGTAACGGCAAAAAATAATCAATAACATCAAAAGCAGAACTAGTATACTGCACCCAATGACTTCTTATTATCCAATTCACTTCTCAGTCATCTGTCATTTGTGTTAAAGTGGTGCATGTTGAATGACTAGGTCAGTTATCATGTTGATAAAAAGTGTTAAGGTTGTTACCATCAAAGTCAATTTGTATTTGATCAAACATTATTACCTTTCTTAATGCTAGTAACAAAGACTGTGGTTTATTTCTGCTTGTTGTTAAAAACTTTGAGTGCATTTGATTTGTTTATTCTAAAATCACTTAATTTGTTGTTATAAAAAGTAAAGTAATACAAACTATACTGCATTAATACACACTGTACTACAGTAATACACACTGTACTACAGTAAAATCTGAATTTTCGTGATTTTCATAAAAAAAAGAAATCTGAATTTTGAGCAAAAAAATCAGAAATGTGATTTTTCTCAGAAAAAGTTGAGATTTTTGAGAAAATACTCAGATTCTTTTTATTTCAGAAAAAAGTTCAACATTTTGATAAAACATTTTTATTTCTGAAAACGTCATAATTTGGAGATTTTCAGAAAAAAGTCATATTTGAGGAAAAAGTCCTAATTTGAGGAAAAAGTCATGATATTTTCAGAAAGTCCGAAATTTAAGATTTCCCCCCAAAAAGTAGAATTATGACATTTTCGCGCTAAACACCAATAAGTGGAGGAATACAAACTAAAGCCGGACTTGTTTACAGGAAGCTGAGCAGACGTCTCTGTCTCTGTGACGCCTGTGGTCTCGAGCATTTATTGTTTAAATCCCCCGAAATCACAACAACATTCCTGCCATTTCTTTCATCGTTCTGAAGAAGAGGCTGTCTCCACTGATGGAGGGCGGATGAGAGGTGTGAGTTACATCTCTATCAAACTTTAAAGCTTTAAGAGGAGGAGGAAGAGGAGGAGGAGGAGGAAGAAGAGGAGGAGGTTTGTTATGCAATGTTACGCCCGCATCCTGTTTCTATTGTGACTGTGGAAGGCAGAGTTAATGGTCTATGCTGTTATGGTTTCCTCAACAAGGACAGCAAATAATGCGTAAAGGACACAACAGATTATACGTTTTCTTTTGAGTACAATCCATAAATTACGTTGTCCGACAAACGCGTTACCACTTCCATTAGGAGAAACGTGCTGCAGCTTAAAAAAAAAAATTAAAACACAAATGTGCTAAATCACATGAAAATGAAGAAACATCTTCAGCAACTTTAAAACACATTTGCAGTATTTAGGAAACATCAGAAGAAAGATGTGCAGCGTTTAGTCAAAGTGTTGCATAAACCAAACTTTGCAAAGACAAAGCGCTGCAATAGTGGAAGTGTTTTTGTCATTAAAGTTTTTTTTGTTATAAATACTTCAATGTAACTTTGGAAATGGATATGAACCAAACCAAGTTTCATGTAAATGGGGCTTTCGTACGGTGGCCGACAGGTGCAAACACACTTCAACAGCCCAAAACATTTCCATTAGGTTTTACCAACGAGAGGAAACATGCGTAGTGTTTACAAAAAGCTGCAAGAAGCTCAAACACAACGGAGACCAGGGGACACTAAAGAGTGACGCACACAGCTGGGAGACCAGGGGACACTAAAGAGTGACGCACACAGCTGGGAGACTAGGGGACACTAAAGAGTGACGCACACAGCTGGGAGAGCAGGGGACACTAAAGAGTGACGCACACAGCTGGGAGACTAGGGGACACTAAAGAGTGACGCACACAGCTGGGAGAGCAGGGGACACTAAAGAGTGACGCACACAGCTGGGAGACCAGGGGACACTAAAAAGTGACGCATAGAGCTGGGACACCAGGGGACACTAAAAAGTGACGCACACAGCTGGAGACCAGGGCAGGGGACACTAAAGAGTGACGCACACGGCTGGAGCGCTTGGGGTGTTTCTCGATGTCAAGGAAAGCTGCTCCAGAGCCACTATTTCAAGGATACTACGTCATCGAGTCCCGCCGAAGGACTGTTCCGATGTCCAGGATCCTTGGAATTCTACCGAGGCCGGCGTCCTTCGTTGCGGGAAATTTCAAGGCTGCACATGTGTAGACTCCGCGGTCTTAAAATCCCCACAATGCTTTGCGCACGGACCAATTTCCAAATCTTTGGCAGAAATCGCGCTCCATTTAAGGCGGGGCCTCGCATATGACGCACACCTGCACACCTGTTAGCCTGTTCCACCATTCTTCGTTTTCCGAGGATAGGAAGGATTCTTGCCTCGCTTCTGAAGCAAGTGACTCGGAGGGACATGTGCTAACAAGCAAGCCTCCTCGACATTGAGAAACACCCTTGGTGACGTTCAGGATTATAAAGCTGAACAACTGTCTCTGTCTCAGAGTTAGTCGTCTCATAACTGTAAGTGTTTGTCAGGATATCTGAAAGGACTAGGTTAGCTACGTTAGCTAGCTAGCTTACAGCAGATCTGCAGTAACATCTGAAGGAGTCATGTGACCACATTGTTAAAATAAGACCATAAAACATTTTAGGTAAGTTTCCAACAACAGAGACAGTTGTCCAGCTTTATATAAAAACATTTAGCGCCCCCTGCAGCGTTTTAGTAAATTATATTTCTACATTTTCATGTGTTTTGGCACATTTGTGATTTTATATTTGCATCGTTTCTGAAGCTTCACTGCGTTTCTTAATTTTACATTAGGCCTTAATCCTCTTCCATACAAATCCTTATCAAATATACTTTATAAACATGAAAAATGTTGATGCTATTGTCTCAAAATGTAAACACACTACATTTCCTTTTTCATCCTTTATTTCTTTGCAGACGTTGATGCAGTTGTGATGCATTAGTGATATGACAGGTTGTTTATTTTCTGTTTTATGTCACAGAGATGCCTAGAGTCGCTGTCATTCCAGAGCTTAAAGACACTCAAGGCAGACACCTGACATCTTGCAATAGGATTGTTGTGATAGTAAACAAACAGAGCTTCCTGTCATTAGGACATTCACGTCAGATTGGAGATAACACTTTACAATGGCGCCATTTTTCAAGTGTTGCAACACCAAAGTTCAACCAAAGTTTAGTAGATTCAAATCTCTTCTTTCGCCAACAAGAGGAACCCTTACTGTGCATTCATCTACACCTTTCAATACAACTTAAATAAACTGTCAATAATGTTTAAAGGGGAATTATTTATTTATGGATTACAGTCGCAGTTCTAAACATGTCCTTAAAGTTTTAAAATAATTGACATTGCAGATGAGTTGTCTGGGAACGTAATTTCTTCAGTTACCGCTTATTGGTAACTCATTAATCATCAAAACAGGTTTTTAATTGTATCTAACCGTGACAGATTAGTGCAGGTGTCGACTTGTTTTTGGAAGAAACCCATTAGTTTATGTCACGGTAAAGTCATTTTACAGTCCGTAAGAACTATTTTCCCTCTTCGTAAATGCCTACTGTACAAGTCTCATCCTGTCTTTTCTCCTGAACTTCTCTTGTTTCTCATCGCTTCATCTCTGCAGATACAGTTACAGGTTTCACTTAAATCAACAACCTGAGGTTCACACACTGAGACACTTTGGTCAGGTGAACATCCACAGGTGTAGATTTAAGCGACCTGGTATTCTTGCAGGAAGAGCTAATGGACAACAGATTAACACAATGACCTTCTGACCAATTGAGATTTTAGCTGGCGATATTTTTGGTTTACTGTCCTACATTGGAATGATTTCAAACCTGTTTTTATTTATCCTAATAATTATAAAGGTGTGCCTTGGAAGTATTTGTTTACATAAATTGTGATCAAAGAGGGAGGCGTGTGGCGCAGTGGGTTGTGTGTAGGTGTTCGGATCAGGGGGTGACAGGTTCAAACCCCACTGCAGTCTGCATGTCGTTGTGTCCCTGAGACACTTCACCCCAAATTGCTCCTGTGGGGATTGTCCACAGTATTGAGTATGTAAGTCGCTTTGGATAAAAGCGTCTAACAAGTAACATGTAATGTAATGTAATGTAATCAAAACGTTTGAGACCCACTGAGATAACTTAGACTAAAGTGAACTATCTAAACACTCAAGAGTCCTTTACCTCACTGAGCTGTAGTTATCAGCCTCTCAGTCTGACAGGAGAGAGCTCTACTTCTACCTTCTTGTAGAAACATCTTCTTATATCCGTTAGCGCAGCTAGCACCAGATGCTAACAACAACAATAGTCGGTACCGGTGCGCCCTCTCTCTCTCTCTCGCTCCCACGCTCACACTTTGGCTGTGAGCTGCGGGCGCCTGATAAGCCAACATCCCCCACTTTCATCATTAACAGCGCCCATCGTACAGAGCAAATGAAAAGTGTAATCGGGGTGAAAAGGGTGTTACCTCTACTTAATTATGAATATTGTTACATGAAGGCCGAAAGTTAGGATGAGCGCAAACAGTCAAAAATGTTTTTTTCCCTCCCAGAGACCAGCGCAGCGCCCCCCCAGATCTGGGCCCTAGGCGACCGCCAAAAAACCAGCCCTGACCTCTGATTTTGAATCTGGACAAAGCAGAAACGCCGAGTGGCTTTGTGAAAGTGCTAATAAACTGCAGTTCATCAAATGGCCACTTGAGGCTGGCTTCAAAAAGGATGTGTTGGAATGAGTCCAAAACTCAGAAATTAGTTAGCATTTTATCACATCCTATGGACATTTGAATATGTTTTTGCTTGCCTGAAATAAAGTCTATGGCTATTACAATTTGAAGAGATTTTAACGCTTTGTTCTACGATAAAAAATACATCAGTTAATACCCCACTGGTGAATTTTTAAATGGTCGGTTGCTAACAAGTGGGTAAATGAGACGACTGCAAGATGCATTTTTGTGATTGCATTTTTTCTTCAGTTTAATGTTATAGAGATGTTTTAAATTGTTGTCATTCCAGGGTTTTACTCAACAGTGGCTGAAATCTTGCGCGTGTCACATGCTAGTACAAAGTGTTCCTGTCATTATGACATTCACGTCAGATTGGAGATAATACTTAGCAATTCCTCAAATGTTGCCAATTGTAAAAATGTTCATGTGTGGCACTTCTGTGGTAATTCTTAGTCAGTTCCACCAGGCTCATGTTCTGTAGATTTAAATCTCTTTCAACAAATGTGGTGAATAACTCTGCTCCTTTAACCTTGAACATAAAAGCTGGTAAAAAATTACTCAGATTTTGTTGTTTTGTTGGGGTTTCTTTTAAACAAAAATAAGCTCAATCAAACGTAAATGGAAAGCAGAATACCGAATTCTCACCAGTCATTATATTTCTACCTGTTTCCCAACTCTCTTTACCAGGGCTGTGATATTGAGCGCTGTTTAGATAGTATTGACAGTCAGCTGCTTAATCCAGTGGAAATAAACAGTGGAAGTTGTTAGACATGCACACTTTAATCCAACTGAGCGGATTACATTTGATACAGATTTGTTTTGATGTTTGACCGAGATATGTGGATTACTTCAGCTTTGCTTTGTGTGATTTTGAGACATTTTAAGCTGTTTTATGGTGCACAAATACATCTGTAATTACTGATGTGTGCACAATTTTCAAACATAGCTAGGTATGCTAATGCGTATTGGAACAATTAAAAGTGTGACCTGGTGGTAGCGCTAAAGCAAAGGATATGCAAAACTACTAGAATTCATCCTGAGGCTGGCATTGTGTTGTGTACCAAATTATACAGTAATCCGTTTTATAGTTTTTGAGATGCTAACCCTAATTTTATTATATTATATATTATTATATGTCCATGTTTTAGTTTATTCCTTCTACTTAAGTACTTGATATTGTTTTATTGCACTACTTTTATTTTAGGTACATTGTTGTATTATTTTCATAGGCTTTTATACAATCTGACTTCTTTTTGCAACCAGAAGTTATATTACAAATCATAACTCACCTTCTGTGTGTTGTACATTTTAAGTGTGTTTTTTTATGATTTGGGTTCCTTGAAAAGTACCCTATAAATACAATTACTACTTTTATTATTAATTTTTATTTCATTAGTTGTATTATTATCAGTATAAATGAATGCCAAACAAGATATACTCAGGAGAGCAAAATTAAAGAGAGGTCCTACGCTCATTTTCAGGTTTATTTTAGTATTTGTGTCTCTACTGTGTCCATGCTTTAATGTTCAAAAAGCTCTTCAAAGAGCCCAGTCTGCTCTGATTGGTTAGCTGGCAGGCTCTGTTGTGATTGGTCGACCGCTTAGAGAAGTCCCGCCCCTTCAGCCAATCACATACAATGTGTTGGAGCGCTAGCCAATAGAAGCGTGAGTGTTACATATCGATGTCACTATGTTCTAGAAGTAAACAAAGGAGTCCAATGGAGGCGTTTCAGGCGGGCGGGGAGAGAAAATATGTTAGCCTCTGCAGACCATTTACATGCACTAAAACCTATAGAACACACAATGGAAACCCCAAAAACCTCAATAGGGCCTATTTGGGATTAACTCTGAATTATAAAAAACCTTGTGAGAGTTATCGGGGCAACAAGAAAATATCCAAACTGGGAAAAAAGTCATGTAAAGAAACCCGGTGTCACCTGACTCTCACCATGAGACTCCAGCAGTTCAACTGTGCGTGCCATAGATGTTTTATTTGCTGTTGAAGTTGGTGTTTCTTGTCTCTCCATCAGTGCAGCAGGCTGGCTCCTAGGACATAAGGCGATAAGACAATCTCCCGATCAGAGAGGGTGTGTTTGTGTGTGTCTGTGTGTGTGTGTGGGGGGGGGGGGGGGTAACTGTAGTAACACCATGGAGGCTACAAGAGGCCTGGCACCAGATGAGAGGAGATAAAGACCTGATGAAACCTGCCTGTGAGGTCACAAAGAGAAGCTGTCGAGGTATTTCACACATTATACTGTATACCAGGGGGGGGGGTACACGCTCAATGCAGAGTGAGTATGTGTGCATTGAAAAAACATCTATCTTAGCTTATCATGTCATCGTTAGGTTTATAATATGTTTAAAAAAAATCAAGGGAGCAAATATCCGGAAAACAGGGAGATTCGATTCAATTTTCACTTTCGATACGTTTTCATACAAACAAAAATTGTTCCTTTCCATTTAGTTTTTTACAAATACAAACCTGGTTCACAACTGTTTCGCCGTTTTATTGCATTGACGCAAATATTGTGAATGTTGAAATCACATACAAAAATTCTGATTCACAGGATGATATGTCAAGAAAGAAATATGTATGTTCTTGTACAGAAATTACAACGTTTTTATTCCCCAAAAATTATGAAACATTTAAAAAGGTTTAATGAGCAGTTTTTCCACACACACACACACACACACACACACACACACACACACACACACACACACACACACACACACACACACACACACACACACACACACACACACACACACACACACACACACACACACACACACACACACACACACACACACCAGAGAGGCCCTGCAGGCTGAACAGAGTGAGACAGGTTGGGAATGTAGATTATCTGTGTGTCTGCTCAGATCTCTATCTGCCTGTGGGAACATCACGGGGCGTCGACAGTTCAGACACGACGGGTTCAGCAGTAAATCACAACATGTCGGGGACAACAGGTCAAATATTCTCTCCTGTTTTTGTCTAGACGTTGCTAATTTAATAAAATACGTATGATAACTTAATTTAGGTTAGTGTGTGGGAGAAAAACTCCCTTTGCAGACCATTTGCATGCACTAAACCTATATAACACACTGCTAGGAGGTTTTTTTTCAAATTTAAAACATAGGATTATTTTGTTAATTGGATACATTTTTTAGCTTTACTTTCTGCCTGGCTGCTTCAACAAACTTTTCTTGTACCTTGACTATATATATTAATATTGGAATGAGAATAATAGTGTAATTTGCAATGTTTTATCAGACTACATCTAGGTCAACATGTCTCCTAAAACAAATATTCTTGCAATTCATAATGGTTTTCTTTTGAACCGTTATAGGAGGAGGAATCATAGTGATAAGGAGGTGGAAGGTGTGTGTTTATGCACCTTGGGTCAACATTTACAATAATTAATTTGGCAGTACGACAAGGAAGCACCGTGAGACGAGGTATGTCAAGGTTTACTTACCCAGCATTCATAGCGTGACCGTCCTCCTGAATGCACCTGATGAAAGAAACACAAAGCAGTGAAAGAAAAGTCAGTCGAAAGAACAAGTTCTCCTGAAGTGCTGCTTTTATTTTCTCCTATGAGCACCGACTAAAATCTCACACCTGAATCTGCTGCACTGTTGTATAGAAATTAAGCTACACCGAGGAGAGGAATGCAAAACATTGTTTGCTGCATAACAAAGGGTCAAAGGTTAAATCCAGATCCATTTACACTCCCTGTGAGCATGTGTGTGCAGAGATAAGAAAGGAACCCGCATTTACCTGCATGAGAAGCGGGGGGTTACAGGTGACCCTCTCTGAGCTGTCAGGAATATTTCTTTTTCAGGGGGCAAATCTTTCAATACGCTCAAAAACTGTCACTCTCCAGGAGAAGGGGCATGTGTAAAAATGTTAAAAATGTCCTCGGGGCTAGGGGGGAACCTTTCAGAGCGGTGCAAATGTTGTCAGAGGGAACATACTTTTAACTGTGAGGCTGTCTCCATGACCCCGCCACTTGTCACGCCTTTCGTCAACAGAGTCACGCACCGTGCAGCACTGATCCGGCATCAAACCTGCTCCCAATCAGCCTCTCATCTGCTGCACCGGGATGGGAGGGACACGTCAGATAAATACTTTTATTACACGGGTTAGTGTAAGTGTTGTTTGGACATTCAGCGCTCTGCTATATTTCTGTAGAGTGGTGAAGGAATGAGTCCCTAAAAATCAGAAATTAGTCAGTATTATATCACTTCCTGTTCTCTCGTGTTGAAGTAAAAAAAAGTTGAATGTGTGTTTGGTAGTAAGCATGAAATAAGGTCTGTGATTAACACAAGCTAAATACATTTTTGTTCTACAACACATAAATAAAGGAGGTTGCTAACAAGTGTCTAAAAGAGACGACTAAACATCATCAGGCCCAACATTAGCCACCTTTAGCTTAGTGGTGGTGACGTGAAGTCATGTGACCGTGCTGTAGTTCCTTTATGGCCCAACATTAGCCGCCTTTAGCTTAGCGGTGGTGACGTGAAGTCATGTGACCGTGCTGTCGTTCCTTTATAGCCCAACATTAGCCGCCTTTACAGTAGCTTAACGGTGGTGACGTGAAGTCATGTGACCGTGCTGTAGTTCCTTTATAGCCCAACATTAGCCGCCTTTAGCTTAGCGGTGGTGAGGTGAAGTCATGTGACCGTGCTGTAGTTCCTTTATAGCCCAACATTAGCCACCTTTAGCTTAGCAGTGGTGAGGTGAAGTCATGTGACCGTGCTGTAGTTCCTTTATAGCCCAACATTAGCCACCTTTAGCTTAGCGGTGGTGACGTGAAGTCATGTGACCGTGCTGTAGTTCCTTTATAGCCCAACATTAGCCGCCTTTAGCTTAGCGGTGGTGACGTGAAGTCATGTGACGGTGCTGCAGTGACGTGCGGTGAGGTTCATGGCTGGTGAGGCACTGACATATTATATTTTGACCTTAATCGAAATATTCGGTTATTTTCAAAAGCTTTTTTAGTCTGGGATTCGATTCATTTTAAACAGACCGTTCAACAAAAGGATACCCAAAATCTAAATATTGGATTGTTCTTTCTTAGTAAGATCCCATTTTCATTACAAATGTGGTCTTACCTTGACTTGAAGATGAAGTCCATGCTCTCCTTCTGGACAACAATCTCTATTACTTTTTTGTAAATGTCCTCATCTTCCTCTAGTTTAAAAACAAAAGTCTAGTTTGTTGTTTGCTCTACCGTCTCTGCGTAGAATAACAGTAGCAACAAGAACCTGTGGACTCACGTGCGCCCCCTTCAGTGCGGCAGAGGTTATGGCTGCCTCCCCTGGTGCTTTTTTCATTGCCGACGTATGATGAGACCAGCGAGCCTAAATATCATATATACGTGAAATAAGTTATTTAGAGACTATGGATGGCGAGGATAAATGTAATAAAGGGATCTACAAACATTACATTGGTGACCTACAGTGAGATGGTAACAGGCATGCGCTTAGGGCCCGCTTTCCAGCCAGTTTCTGTGGGGTGACGCATTCTGAGGTGAGGCAGATCTCATCTGTGCCTCACCTCACCCCACAGTAAATGGCTTGAGCGCGCTCACAAAATAAGTGGCCGTGCTAAATTAGTGCCCGTGCTCCAGCAAGTTACTGTGGGCTTACGAGAGGCAGAGCTCGTCCCTGCCTAATTTCTCATCTCTCCCGTAGCGGAGCTCGGCAAATTTGCTGATTTTGACTATAAAAAGCGATTGGAATCATACATAAATCACACTTACAACACAGATCAGTGGAGACATTTTATTATTATTACTATTTAGTTTTTCTTTAGTTGTTTTTCCGTTACATTGGAGTATGGCAGGTGAGGCTCTGCCTCCCCTGTCTCCCCTGACTGCACGTTGCTGCGGTGCTGTAGTTCCTTTGTAGCATGACTTTAGCTTTTTACTTCAGAAATCATAAAGTGGTGTTAATATGTGGAGATTATCCGGCTGAACTAAAAGTGTGAGTATCATAAACGTTGGTTTGCCACAGAGGTTATTTTCTGCAATAATCAAAAATCCAATGGAGAAATCTCATTGGCTTATGTTGAGGAACCAGGGAGATGTTATTTTAAGGGTTATAATTTCCAGCTGAATTAATTAAGAAGCTAAACAGGATGAACAGGAATATTCCGACTCAAAATAATGTGATTCCCAGGCCCTCTCTCTGCTGCAGGAGTGAAACCTCACACCGAGAACTAATCAATCAATCACATAAATCTGAAGTGTCAGAGAGCGTTCACCTGCAGGCGGAAATATGTTACTGAGAACTGCTGCAGCTGCAGAGCAGAGAAGAAATCGGTCTTGGAAAGGAAAATAATCTGTGAAGGCTCCAAACACTTCCCATTCTTCATGTTGAACTCCATCTGACTTGAGAAAAAGTACAATAAGCCTTTTGCATTTCAATAAGTAGAGTTAATCACATATCGTAGTTAAAATGCTTTGTGTAAAATCGTTTTGCATATGTGCTTTAATTGAGCTGATATGGACGATATGGGTTTTAATTGTGCTTTTGTTTGTTTTCCTTTTAATGAATCAATTTACTGCAGATGAAAATTAACCTCTATGGCCGAATCTGGCACCTTTACATGATAGACTCAAGGCTCATGTTATTAATGTGCATTGTCCCTCCTTAATGTAAATAAATAAATAAATACTACGAAGTATACAAAGGGAATGTTTTTCTTCTCTGCTTGTATCATGATATGAACTGTTGACCGTGGTGTTTGAGTCCACACTCATAGGACTCAAACTCTGTATAAACTAAACACACATTTTGCATTATAAAATGCATTAAAGTTACGACATTAAAGGTGGGGTAGGTAAGTTTGAGAAACCGGCTCGAGATACACTTGTTATATTCCATGGAATGCTCTTAACATCCCGATAGCAATGAATATCTGAAGTGCTTTGACAAAAAATCCATAAAAAATGTCATCTGTGGAAGCCGCAGTACTGTAAAAAGTACGACCAATCATCTGAGCCGGCCCGGCTAAAATAACTGGATGGACTACCTGCCTGTCAGCCTTCCATCTGTGCACAAACTTATCTCGTGCCCTCATTGGTCATGTGCACGTTCATGTGTTGGAGGAGGGGCTCTGTAAGGAAGTGGCAGATTCTTTCCGGTTGTGTATTTTCAAATTCTAGCGATCTCGAGCTGGTTTCTCCAAAATGACCTACCCCACCTTTAAGGAGCGATAAGAGCGTCATGTTTCTTAATTTATTCCTCCAAAGAATACTCTATTTTGTTTGGCCTAAGCATGTTTCTTCCTCCTTCCAGAAAAAGTGATGGCAACACGAAACAAATTGTTGTCCCTGGTGTTTAAAGAGGCCTTATTCTGCTTTTTGGGGTTTTCTCTTTCTTGTAGTGTGCTATATATAGGCTTTAGTGCATGTAAATCTACAAAGGCTAAAATCCCTGTGTTCCCTCCAGAGAGAGTTTCTCTATCCCTGGATCGCACAGATGAAACTAAGAGAGGAAGAAGTGTTAGTATTAATACTGTCTGCATACAGCAGAGGGCAATGTCTGTGCTGCTTACACACCGGAATCTGTGATGCTGATGAAAGAGAGAAAGAGGGGGAGAAATGCATGTAAAGTTGGGTTTTGTGATGACAGTTGCTCCATTTCAGAATGAAATAAGATAAAAGATAAATAAAATAGAATAAAATATGTATATAAACAGGAAGTTAAAGAAAAATGTCAATATATACAGGGGTGCAATGCTATAAATACGATAGTTAATAATTGCACAGTTTAAGATAGATAGATAGATAGATAGATAGATAGATAGATAGATAGATAGATAGATAGATAGATAGATAGATAGATAGATAGATAGATAAATAGATAGATAGGTAGATAGATAGATGGATAGATAGATAGATAGATAGATAGATAGATAGATAGATAGATAGATAGATAGATAGAGATAGATAGATATATAGATAGATAGATATATAGATAGATAGATAGATAGATAGATAGATAGATAGATAGATAGATAGATAGATAGATAGATAGATAGATGGATAGATAGATGGATAGATAGAGCTGCAGAGACAGTTGTCTGTTTTCACCTCGAGGCGTTTGGGTGAATATTAATTGGAGGGTAAGAAAGAGTCCCATTGATGACGGAGCTCAGTGGACGAGCAACACAACAAAAACAACAAAAGGACCCCATTATTTCATCTTTTCTCCACATTGGTCGGTGTTTGTGTAACCACCGCCTACTGTCACTGCGTGAGGCCGTGACCGACACAGCTTCCAATGACAAAGATGGCTGAATGCACTCTTTAGTCCTCTTTGGCAGCGGCCCCTCTGGGAAAGGATAGGAAACACAGGGAGGCTTATTGTGCTCAGGCTCATCACCATATACACACTGTATGCTACAATATGCTGTGTTACAGGAGGAGACAATATAATACTCAGCGTGCCAATTGGAGATTTTCAGTCAAATACGTGCGTAAACAAAAACAGGATTTCAATGCCACAGCGCTCAAGAGTGAAAATCACAATCACAACAGAGCCGGCCAGCTAACCAATCAGAGCAGACTGGGCTCTGGTTTCAGACAGAGGGTGAAAAGAGGTGCTGCAGCACAGGCAGTATGAGAGAAATAAAGAGCTTTTTAACATTAAAGCATGGAGACATGTAGAGACACTACATATTGATATACACCTGAACATCAGCAGGAGAGGACTCTTTAAAGTAGAGACACTACATACTGATATACACCTGAACATCAGCAGGAGAGGACTCTTTAAAGTAGAGACACTACATACTGATATACACCTGAACATCAGCAGGAGAGGACTCTTTAAAGTAGAGACACTACATACTGATATACACCTGAACATCAGCAGGAGAGGACTCTTTAAAGTAGAGACACTACATACTGATATACACCTGAACATCAGCAGGAGAGGACTCTTTAAAGTAGAGACACTACATACTGATATACACCTGAACATCAGCAGGAGAGGACTCTTTAAAGTAGAGACACTACGTTCTGATATACACCTGAACATCAGCAGGAGAGGACTCTTTAAAGTAGAGACACTACATACTGATATACACCTGAACATCAGCAGGAGAGGACTCTTTAAAGTAGAGACACTACATACTGATATACACCTGAACATCAGCAGGAGAGGACTCTTTAAAGTAGAGACACTACATACTGATATACACCTGAACATCAGCAGGAGAGGACTCTTTAAAGTAGAGACACTACATACTGATATACACCTGAACATCAGCAGGAGAGGACTCTTTAAAGTAGAGACACTACATACTGATATACACCTGAACATCAGCAGGAGAGGACTCTTTAAAGTAGAGACACTACATACTGATATACACCTGAACATCAGCAGGAGAGGACTCTTTAAAGTAGAGACACTACATACTGATATACACCTGAACATCAGCAGGAGAGGACTCTTTAAAGTAGAGACACTACATACTGATATACACCTGAACATCAGCAGGAGAGGACTCTTTAAAGTAGAGACACGACATACTGATATACACCTGAACATCAGCAGGAGAGAACTCTTTAAAGTAGAGACACTACATACTGATATACACCTGAACATCAGCAGGAGAGGACTCTTTAAAGTAGAGACACTACATACTGATATACACCTGAACATCAGCAGGAGAGGACTCTTTAAAGTAGAGACACTACATACTGATATACACCTGAACATCAGCAGGAGAGGACTCTTTAAAGTAGAGACACTACATACTGATATACACCTGAACATCAGCAGGAGAGGACTCTTTAAAGTAGAGACACTACATACTGATATACACCTGAACATCAGCAGGAGAGGACTCTTTAAAGTAGAGACTCTAGATACTGATATACACCTGAACATCATCAGGAGAGGACTCTTTAAAGTAGAGACACTACATACTGATATACACCTGAACATCAGCAGGAGAGGACTCTTTAAAGTAGAGACACTACATACTGATATACACCTGAACATCAGCAGGAGAGAACTCTTTAAAGTAGAGACACTACATACTGATATACACCTGAACATCAGCAGGAGAGGACTCTTTAAAGTAGAGACACTACATACTGATATACACCTGAACATGAGAATAATAGAGCCCATTTAAAGATGCAGGTGTAGGTTGGCTTCCAAGGTATTGCAGCTTGGTTCAGAAACGTCACCAATTTTACAAATAAGGATCATAGTCACTGTTAAAAAAGTACTAGATTCCTTCGGTTCTCTTTTGATGGTTTCACTAACTAACACAGAGCGGAATCAGAGACAAAGACAGCATGTCAGAGCTTCATTTGGTCATCAACATGTGGAGCAGAGAGGACAAACATCCTGTTTACACCCTGTTGACAACAGGCTGGGCCATATGACCCGGGTGAGGCGAGAGAGAGAGAGAGAGAGAGAAAGAGAGAGAGAGAGAGAGAGAGAGAGAGAGAGAGAGAGAGAGAGAGAGAGAGAGAGAGAGAGAGAGAGAGAGAGAGAGAGAGAGAGAGAGAGAGATGAACAGTCAGGGCTCGGACAGGAGAGCAAACAGGGATTAACATCTACACAAAGTTATGAATTATCCAGGAATTCAGACACTTTGAAGACATCGTGGAAATGTGGGAGGATGAGCGGACATCTGGAGCTTCTCAACTTCACAGGTTTGGACCATTTGTATTTATTTTATCAGTGCTACTTTCATATTTAGGTTAAAGTATAGTCTGCAAATACCATGCTGACCTTATATACTCCAACAAGTGCATAAAATGCTGGAGTATTTGTCACAGTTAATTATAATTTCTCCTATTGTCAGAAAAGTTTATGCATCAAAGACTGCAGTTTCGCAATAATTTTGTATCTTTTTTCTTATAAACTGCAGGATCTGACAGAGCTACTCCCTTCATAATGAACTGTGCTGTGATTCTTCTGTTGATATCGAGCTGCTTCACCTCCTCAGCTTTATATATCCCCAACAGAGCAGGTACAGTAACAATGATTAAGAGTTTTTCCTGATCCAAAGAAATGTTCGTCTGATCTTTCCAACTTCAAAGTTAGGGTTTAAATTCACGTTACTTTTCTGAAACTAAGACAAGAGGCTGTTTTACGATAATGATTGGCTGGGTGTGTTCAGGCCTGAATGTGGGCAGGGTTTGAACCTCTTACTCAAGTTATTTTTCCATTTTTAAAACACAATTTCTTTGTGTGATGCGTTTCTAAGTGGATCTCCATGAAGGCCTTCCAGAGGGACTGCCCAGTGTTATTCCCTTTTGTTTGATTTATGATGTTGGGACTAAAAACATATGACTTAGAAATGACATTACTATACAACCAAAGAGCATTAGGCGTTTTCACACTGGAGTACTTTTCCCCGTACTTTTCCCGTTTAGTTCCGATAGTTCCTGGGATTTTGCATTCACACCAAAAAGAGAACTTAGTTCTTGAGAACTTTTCCCCCTTTTCAGTCCCTGCTAGAGAGTAGGTACTTTCCTGGGGAGAAAAAAGTTCCAATTTCTGATTGGCTGGGCGGATTGCAAACCACGCCCCGTAAAACTCGGAAACGTTTTGTGAAGCCGCCATTGTATTTGCTGGCATTAGCATTATTAGCATTAGCATTAGCCCCGCGCACCAACGGAGAGAGAATAACTTATGGCAACACAAAAAAAACATGGGAGCGGTGGAGTGATGAGGAGGTGTCGGCGTTCTGGCGATTTACTCTGAAGGCTTCAGTAGAAGCTGCTGGGAGTCCCAGTGGTTTTCACTATAAGTAATGGGTTTTTTTTAGGCGGAGGTAAGAATTTACACTTTTACTATGTTCCATCTGAATTTACTCTGACACAGAAACATCTATATTGATTTTGACACTTCTACATCCAACTCACAGATGTAACCTTGCTTTGAGAAAAAAGATTATTAATTTAACCCTTTTAGAAGTGAAGTTATAGTCATTTGTCCTGTCATTTTCGAGCCTGAAACCTGAAAAACAGGCTTGGGGTCTAACAGGTTAAGACATCTGTAGGTCAAACAGATGGTGCCCATGCAGGGTGTGAACTGTCCTTCACAATGTTCTTTACTCTACTGAGGAAGCGGGAGATTGATTGATTGATTGTTTGACTGATTGATCCCGGTTCCTCCACAGTTACCTCGAAGCTGAAGTACCTCTTGGAGCCTCCGGTTTACGCCGAGGTCGTCGCTCGAAGAGGACAAAACGCCACCCTGCCGTGTATCCTGAGAACCAAACCCAGACATTACAAAGTTAAGTGGACCAAGCTGGAGCCGGAGAACATGGGGCGGGAAAACATCATCATGATCTCTAACGCACAAGCCTTCAAACCGTACGGCCATCTTGGAGCGCGAGCGTCTCTCCGGAGATCTCACAGCATGGATGCCTCGCTGCAGATCAGACGCCTCCTGCTGGACGATGGGGGGAAGTACCGCTGCGAGCTGGTGAACGGCATCGAGGACGAGAGCGTGGTCATTACTCTGAGGATAGAAGGTAATCAAAGCAGTATGGAGACCATTGGCAGCCAGAGGTGGGAAGTAGTGGAGTACAAATACTTCGTTACTGTAAGTACATGTTTCTGGTATCAGTACTTTACTCCACTACTTATTTTTCTGACGACTTTTTCCTTCTAACATTTTGAACACAAATACCTGAACTTTCTACTTCTTACATTTTCCAAACAGGCTGGTTACTTTAGTTTTAACCTGTTAGGCCCCAAGCCTGTTTTTCAGGTCTCAGGCTCGAAAATGACATTTCCAGAACAAATTACCTTAACTACACTTCTAAAAGGGGAAAATTAATAATCTTTTTTCTCAAAGTAATGATAAACCTGTGAGTTGGATGTAGAAAAGTCAGAATCAATATAGATATTTTTTATTTTAAAGAAAATTCAGATTGAACTAAAGCTACTCGTGTGTTGTCTGTATTTGCTTCCCCTGTCACGAGTTCAGATCGCTCAGTGATGATACTTATATTTCTATAATCTGTGGAATCTCAGGATGTTATCTAAGCTTGTTTGTGCAGATCCAATAAGTATATCGATCGGCATAGCTAGAGTTCTGTGCTAACGGCCTTAATATTGTTTTGCCCGTGGCTAACTCAGAGGCTCAGCGTTAGCATTGAGATTTTTTGTGAAAAAAAAAAAAAAAGATCAGTTAGCTGAGTTTCTTTCCGTTACATAGATATGAAACATTCATAGTTTATTAAATCTTAAGAAGCCCTCAGAGACTTTTGCTTGCAGATGTTGTGATTTCGGCCCCTTCGGCGGGTCCGTGGGGCTTAAGAGGTGTTAATCTGCGTTTGGTGGCGTGATCATTATTATTTAGAGTCATTGCGTGCCTATTGATTTGAACACGATCCGTGTATCCATCATTTCCTGGTCTTCTCTAAAGAAGAGGGACCAATGAAAACGTTGTCATGTTGCCGTTGTTCAGCATGGAAACATTCATTAGCTAACAATGACATTATTGTTCTATTAATATAAAGGGAGGTCAGGTACTGTACTCTTTAAAACAGCTGCTAGTTATGGGTACTTTTTACTTAAGTACATCTCAAAGCCCATACTTCTTTACTTTTACTTGAGTAAAGAAGTTTAGTCAGTACTTCTACTTTTACCAGAGTATTTTTAAACTCAAGTATCTGTACTTCTACTTGAGTAAAGGATGTGTGTACTTTTCCATCTCTGATCAAAACACCCTGCTTCTGTCTGCAGGAGTTGTATTTCCGTACCAGAGTGAAAACGGCCGCTACAGATTGACTTTCCACGAGGCGAAGGAGGTTTGTGCCGAGCAAGACGGCATCTTAGCTTCCTACTACCAGCTGTACAGAGGTAAACAGGACTGAAAAGTTTGTATTTCAATCTCAATCTCAATCTTTATTTATAGCACATTTAAAACGACCTCAGTTGACCAAAGCGCTGTACAGGGAACAAATACAATATAATAGACTCTGTGCATTACATTAATGCACACAATGTACAACAATATCTGTTTTCTTTCTTTTTTTAATACTGCCGATTTTTATTCCATATTTTATTCCTTTTTATTCCATTCCATTTCATGTAAATACTGTTTTTTTGAAATTATTTGTAATATTTTTCAAGTTCTCTATCTGTGTTTTTAGTTTTAGTTATGGTGCGATCACACCGGACGCGATGCGAATATAACCGCTCTAGTTTCACCGCGGTCCGCGGCTGTCAGCTGTGTTTATTTGCGTCATTCAAACAAGACGCGCTGACGAGGGAGCGGGGCTTATCTCCATGTAAATACTATGGTAGATACCAACTACAACTAAATTAACATATTGACCGTGATTTAATTGTAATACACGTTTCAAAAGGATGCCGAAGTAACAACATACTGATTACGGTTAGTAAAAACCATGAATTAAAGCTTTGACAAGTGTGCAGACAAGACGGCAGGCGAAAAACCTTTTAAAATTGGTGTTTTCTGAATTGAGATCAGCTAACGTTGTATATGCTCCGTCCACACTCACAACAACGTCCTAAAGACAGAAATAAAGCAGCGACTGTATTCACCATGACATAGACAGTCTGTGGTTTGTACATGTTTAACTTTTGTCCAGTTTCTGAACAGATATGAGGAGCTGTGAGCTCTGAGTGCTAACAGCTAACGGCTGATGTTTTGGTTTTCTGATTCAACGTAAGTGACGGCAGGCTGAGATCCTCACCGATAATTGGCTACCGCGCGAATGCGTCAAGCGAATTTCACGCTTGAGTTGAACAAATGTAACTCGAGCGGTTCGCATCGCATCAACCGCTTCATGCGCACCGTCGGAGCGAATTCGCGTCTGTCCGTGTCTTTGTATTGACTTTACATGTAATCGCGCCGCCCCCAAAATTCGCATCGCGTCCAGTGTGAACGCAGCATTAATGTGGGCATATGTATAAATGTGTCTTTTGATTGTAGGTATTGAAGTAAGAAGATATGATTCTACACTATATTGAAGTAAACATGTATTATTTTGAACTGTTTTATGTAATCACAAACGGGTTTTGATAATCACTTAGAAAAATAATGTTATTCTCACTTTTAAATTCACTGACTTAGAGATTCTGTGTTTCACACACCAACATTGATCCTTATCACCACTAAGAGCCAGATGCGGTCACTAAGTCGTTAAAAGACATCGTAAAATAAGTGGAGAAGAGCTTAAATGTCTGTGGGAGAATGGTTTAGGTGAAAATATCCCCTAGAAAGGAATGTAGAGTAAGATAAGGTAAAGATAAACATTGACTTTTGACCTGGTGTGGTTGGGGATCTCACTCTGTTCGAAAACTCTGATTGACCTCGGCCAGAAGCGAATCCAGCCAATCAGGGCACTTGGGGGAGGTGGTCAGTTTAAACAGCTCCTCCCCAGGGGCTCTCTAATTCGCTTGGGAGAAAAGTGGGAAGGAAGAATCGACAAATCTCCGCCCCAAAGACAGATAGAAATACTGATGTTTGTGTGTGTAAAATTGCTTTTTGGTTTGGTGAGTTTGTTGGTCCTGATAACTGTATCCGCATCGCATCACAAACTTGAAGTCCAATTTCTTCTCGTTTGATGAGTTTGTCTGGTCCTGACGCTTTTATCCGCATCGCATCACAAATCTGAAGCCCAGAGTACTCTGTATAACTTGTATAATTGTTCTATTTCCTACCAGTAAACTCAGATAATTGTTGTAACTTTTGATTCCGGTGTTTTCAATTCCTTTCTTAATTTAATAGAGATCCAGCCTCATCCAACGAACGGCGCGGAGAGGGGGGCTATTTAGCCACCAGAAAAGTGTTCTACTCCTACAGTATATACATATTTTTATACATGTTTTTATATATATTTGTTTTTGTATTCGGGATTGTGGGAAACTGTATTTCGATGTCTCTGTCTGTACACACAAACTGAAAGATTGACAATAAAGTTGACTTTGAGAGCTGCAACAGCGAAAGCCCTGTCACCTCAGGTTTGTTCATTGTATTTGCACATATTTTTCATTGTATTTGCACACAGTAACATGTGGACTTGCAGGTAAATCAGCGTGTTTGTCCTCCTGCAGCGTGGACGGAGGGTCTGGACTGGTGTAACGCCGGCTGGCTGCAGGACGGCACGGTTCATTACCCCATTATCCAGCCCCGACCCGCATGCGGAGGAGAGCTGCTCCCCGGCATCCGCAGTTATGGAGCGAAAGATAAAAATCAGGATCGGTTTGACGCTTTCTGCTTCACCTCGCAGACTTCTGGTAAGCTTTGAGTGGTTGAAGATTGTTAGGAAAAAAGTATCACTCGTCACCGGCTTGAGCTTTTGTCTTAACTTACATTATTTAATATCATATTCTGTTCTTGTACATAATCATATTCTATTTACACGTATATAGACTTTTTGCACTATTTATTTTTATTTTTGGAGGAGCTCAGGTCAGAAGATTTTCATTGCCATTTCTACACTGTAGCTGATAAATCCTTTGAATCTTTTGAATCTTTAATACTTGATAAGACACTGCTGCTAAGGAGGATCAAGGGAGAGAAAGAAAAGAGGTTAAATGTATATAATATCCTGCTTATATTTGTTTCTGTAAATTTGTATTTCCACATGAATATTTTCCACATGTATATTTTTAACTTTTTTAATGCTATTTTATTTCTATTTGAGACGTTTACATTTTTGATTGTTTATTTATAGTCTTTTAATTTCTCCAGTGTACAATGCCTTGTCTTTTTATGCTGCTGCAACACAAACATTTCCCAAATTGGGATTGTTCGAAAAATATCCCTCGTCCCCGGCTTGATCTTCAACATCAGGATCCATGTATTTGTGATCCTCTCCAGAATGGAAGTAGTCATCACATACAGAGCATCAACTAGTTCCTGAACAGTGTCCTTCACATGCTGATATCCAAGAGAGGGAGTTACACAGTCACAAGATGGAGGAATAGAAAGCAGTATTCAATGTTTACTTCAGATTAGCTCCACGTCAGAAATGAGCATGCTTGTCATATGTCTATCTCCATAGAGGCTGAATCATCATGTTAATCACATAGCTATCATATGCCTCAAACAGTCCTGATGCTCTTCTAGGTACTCATACATCCTGTCATGTACACAGCTACAGTTGGGATACCTTTGTTATCATGTGATACCCAAATATTGGAAGAGTTCATTCAGTATTTTCCCAACAAAGATCAAGGTTTTGTCTGGTTTGGAAAGCCTGAAGCAAATGGGACTTTTAAGGGCGTTTCACAAACCAATATTTAGTTTCAATTGATATCTGGTGCGGCTCGTTTGGGTGGTTTTGAACTCAATAATCGTGCATCGATGCAGACCAAAGAAAATGGTCCGAGACAGGTTGTGTGAGTTGGTCTTGGACCGTTTCCAAATAAACCAGAGTGGTGTTTCATTGCAGTGAGAAAATAATCCGACCAAATTGCATGAAATGAACCAAGTTTCGGTGTCGGTTTACTAATTCTGATAGAAGACTAGTATCAGTAGAGTGTGGTTTCGTGTACCAAATGCTTTCTAATAAGCCCCACAGTTTATCAAGTTGTGTTAAAAATGACAGAGAAATCTCTGAAGAAGTTTCTTAGTATTGAATTGGATTTCCCCATAGTCAAAAACATATAATTCAATATCCAAATCCCTGAAATTGATCCAGTGGGTTAAATTCTGTGGGAAAATACTGTTTCCTCGGCTGGAAATGACGTCCGCATTTTCGAAAATTCAAGTGGTTGACAGGATTTCTTTCAAATAAATGGCCAATGAACATGGACATTGTGGTGCTTCTATCCTCTTTTTAAACATTGTTAGAGCTTTCTGCAGGACCATAAAGACATACAGGTTGTGGTAGCTAACGTTCTCTGGATTAAAGCTCTCTTATAAAATAATTTCACAAATTGGGATCAACAAAGTATCTATCTATCTATCCATCTATCTTATCTCCTCTCTCAGGCTCCGTCTCCTTCGTCTCGGGGTCTTTCTCCTTCGAACAGGCCGGGCACGCATGTCAGCGTCAGGGAGCGGAGTTGGCGCTGGTCGGCCATCTTTACTCCGCCTGGCGTTTCCAAAACTACGACCAGTGTGACGGCGGATGGCTGAGAGACGGCAGCGTACGGTTTCCCATCAGCAACCCCCGGGAACTCTGCGGAGGAATCCCTGAAGCCGGGGTGCGCTCGTTCGGATTCCCCAACAAGATGAAGCCTCTGTTTGGAGCCTATTGCTACATGTAGCCCGAAAATAAGAAGAAATTCGACAGCAGGGCAACTTAGAGATCGAGTTTAAGCAGGAAAACATGTCCCAGAATTCACTGCTAAGCTTAAATTGATCTGCCAACAAAATGTCCTGAGAAAGATCTCAGCTACGATGATACGAACAGTAATGGAGAAATATGAGGTTGAATTCAAATGTTAATGTCTTTAAAAATGAAAAAGTCATTATTTAATCTAGTTTAATTTTCTTTTTAAGTATGGTGGCCGGTGCTACAACAAACCAAAACACTTCCACTTCCACTTAGTGGATTATAAAGCTGAACAACTGTCTCTGTTGCAGAGTGAGTCTGTCTCATAACTGTAAGTGTTTGTCAGTATATCTTAAATGACTAGGTTAGCTACGTTAGCTAGCTAGCTTACAGCAGATCTGCAGTAACATCAGAAGGAGTCATGTGATCACATTGTTAAAATAAGTCCATACATTTTTTTTTTAGGTATGTTTCCAACAACAGAGACAGTTGTCCAGCTTTATAATCCTGAACGTCACCAAGCGCTGTGTGCTTCACTTTTTAGTGTCCCCTGGTTTCCGTTGTGTTTTGAGATTTTTGCAGCGTTTTGTATTTGCAGCGTTTAAGCGTTTCAGCTTTAAAGGTCCCATGTCATGGCCATTTCTACTGATCATAATTCCATTGTTGAGGTCTACTAGAATAGATTTCTATTGTGCAATGTTCCAAAATCACATTGGTTTCTCATACAGCATCTCTGTATAGTATGTGTATTCACTCTCTGTCCTAAATGGCTTGTTGGAGCTCCTGCCCCCCCCCCCCCCCCCCTCCCTGTGAGCCCAGTGGCCATCTGCGAGACAGCGAGACACAGCGAAACCCAGCCCGAAACCAGCCCGAACACACACACACACCCGCAGCCTGGCTGGGAGTTTGTGTGTGTGCTCACACACCGACTCACAGCCTCGCCGCGTCCCACCGTCTCAGGGAGGAGAAATCGGCGGAGCTGCAGCTGAGAAAAGATTGAGTGTGTGTGTGTGAGGAAGTCCGTGGATTGGTCCATTTGGACCAATCCACGGACTTAACGTAACGGCTCCGCGGACGTAACGTAACGGCTCCGCGGATTGGTCCATTTTGACCAATGGGTCCATTTGGGTGGTCGTTACGTCACTTAGTACCAGGAAGAAAAAGAGAAATCTCCAACGAGGCGTTCTGGGGCAGCATAGACAGATCTTTTCTGTGTTAGAGTTTTACTCGCTGCAGGGTGTACTTTGAGGGTTTGTGACTCTGCAGACCGTTTACATGCAGAAAAACCTTCATAACACACAAGGGGACGGGTAATAACCGGAAAAGCATGACATGGGACCTTTAAGTAAATGCTGCACGTTTTTCCTCAAGTTGGTAAAACCTAATGGAAATGTTTTGGGCTGATAAAGTGTTTGCACCAAAAGGCCCCATTTACATGAAACTTGGTTTGTGCCCTCCTGATCTTAACATCTCTTAAAGTGAACAACAAAAACAATTCAGGGTGCAGAAAGATCTTATTTTTCAATAACACGAGACACAAACTATTGGGCTGAACACCCGTTGATGGAGCTTTTGACATCAATTTGATTTAAACATAACTCATGTCAAACTGAGTTATAATGAGACATTGTTTCTTCCTGGATGCTTTTCCTTAGCCTGAGAGGAAAACATTGGAGACATTTTGTTGTTAATTGGTAAGTAAAACAGTCGTATATTCAGGGAACCACAAACCACTCTGGCTTCCCAACGCACTTGCAAAATGTGGTAAATGGAATAAAAATATAGCTATGCACAATAACGTTTCAGAACGTCAAGGAAAGTCAAGTAAAGCGAGGTGAACATTTGTGTTTAATTAAAATGTTTGTCCATGTAACATGACACCAAACTGCTTCCTGCGAGCTCCAGCAAAGAAGCTAAAGCTCTGAACTGTAAATAACAGGATGTACCAGTTTATCTGTAAATTAATTACATGTTATTTAATGTATTCAATAAAGATATGTCCACTTGTCAGCGTATTGATTTGCCCATACACATTTTTTGCAATATTTAAAGAGGACATATTTTGCTCATTTCCAGGTTTATATCAGTATGTAGTGTCTCTACTTTAAAGAGTCCTCTCCTGCTGATGTTCAGGTGTATATCAGTATATAGTGTCTCTACTTTAAAGAGTCCTCTCCTGCTGATGTTCAGGTGTATATCAGTATGTAGGTTCTCTACTTTAAAGAGTCCTCTCCTGCTGATGTTCAGGTGTATATCAGTATGTAGTGTCTCTACTTTAAAGAGTCCTCCTGCTGATGTTCAGGTGTATATCAGTATGCAGTGTCTCTACTTTAAAGAGTGCTCTCCTGCTGATGTTCAGATGTATATCAGTATGTAGTGTCTCTACTTTAAAGAGTCCTCTCCTGCTGATGTTCAGGTGTATATCAGTATGTAGTGTCTCTACTTTAAAGAGTCCTCTCATGCTGATGTTCAGGTGTATATCAGTATGTAGTGTCTCTACTTTAAAGAGTCCTCTCCTGCTGATGTTCAGGTGTATATCAGTATGTAGTGTCTCTACTTTAAAGAGTCCTCTCCTGCTGATGTTCAGGTGTATATCAGTATGCAGTGTCTCTACTTTAAAGAGTGCTCTCCTGCTGATGTTCAGATGTATATCAGTATGTAGTGTCTCTACTTTAAAGAGTCCTCTCCTGCTGATGTTCAGGTGTATATCAGTATGTAGTGTCTCTACTTTAAAGAGTCCTCTCATGCTGATGTTCAGGTGTATATCAGTATGTAGTGTCTCTACTTTAAAGAGTCCTCTCCTGCTGATGTTCAGGTGTATATCAGTATGTAGTGTCTCTACTTTAAAGAGTCCTCTCCTGCTGATGTTCAGGTGTATATCAGTATGTAGTGTCTCTACTTTAAAGAGTCCTCTCCTGCTGATGTTCAGGTGTATATCAGTATGTAGTGTCTCTACTTTAAAGAGTCCTCTCCTGCTGATGTTCAGGTGTATATCAGTATGTAGTGTCTCTACTTTAAAGAGTCCTCTCCTGCTGATGTTCAGGTGTATATCAGTATGTAGTGTCTCTACTTTAAAGAGTCCTCTCCTGCTGATGTTCAGGTGTATATCAGTATGTAGTGTCTCTACTTTAAAGAGTCCTCCTGCTGATGTTCAGGTGTATATCAGTATGTAGTGTCTCTACTTTAAAGAGTCCTCTCCTGATGATGTTCAGGTGTGTATCAGTATGTAGTGTCTCTACTTTAAAGAGTCCTCTCCTGCTGATGCTCAGGTTAAATCTTTAGTTATGATTGCTTATAGTGAGGGCATGGAAGAAACGTTTAAAGCCTGTGTGTTATAATTGTAACTTTGCTTGTTTGGCGACCTCTTGTGGTTATATAACAAAATAACTAATGTGAACAGTTAACTCCATATGGACTTACTTTACTTCTCAAATAGTTTGCGAAGTATTCAATAAGAAACAAAATCAGATGTGATAAAAAGTCTGAAGCCAAATGTACCTGAAACACAAATAATACAAAAATATAAACTTAGGTGTAAGATTCAGATTTTGATGTTTGGAAGTTTTAAAGACTAGGAACTTATTTTGAGTATAATATAAATGAACTGAATAACTAATAGTTGATCATTTGAACCTTTGTAGATCTGATCAGACAGCAGTCATGTGATCAAGATAATACAGAAGAGAGTTTTATAAACATTTAATCAAAAGACATTTTCAACAGTAAAAAATCTGACTAACTTTAAAAAAAAAATCCATTTTATTTCTCCTTTTTCATCGTATTCATGTTTACTATATTATCTCTACTTATACATTTATTACGTTAATTAGATAAACAATTAACACCACCTGCATTGTTACAAGTATGTATTACAGTACTACAAACTAGAAAAGAGACCGTAGATAAGATGTCCTTGCATCATTGAAATACTTGTTTTTTTACTCCATTGATCCCCAAAAATGTGCGTCTTTGTGTAGATAATATTTACACATTTTAAATTAAACTTTCTCATCATACTGACAGTTCATATTGGCAAACAGATAGAGAAATACAAAGCACCAAAAGAAGTGGAGAGTCTTTAGAAAGATGTCACCTGTGCACAGATACATTAGCATTTTAGCTCGGGTTGTTTTTAAGGTTTCGTCTTGCATCATTTACCAAAAGTATTTCGATTTGACAGAAAAACACACATTTGGATTACAGCTTTTCCAGGTGGCGTCGAAATGACTTTAATATTAAAGGTTAGACGTATACAGTTTAACTTTAATGCAGAGAATTGACTTTTAAGGACCAAATAAAATATGGAAACAAGATTTTTTTTTTTTTCAAAGGCTTCAGCCGACCCACTTGATGTCCTAGAAGAGCCACACAGTTTTCTCTGTGACTGTTTCCTGGACCTCCGTGACCTCCACACGCCGCACAGGAAGTGATGTCACTGGGTCTTCTTCCTTTGAAGGGGCTGGATAAGATAAAGGTAAGATAAGAAGTACTTTATTGATCCACATTTGGGAAATGTTTGCGTTGCAGCAGCAGAAAAAGACATGGCATTGTACATTAGGAGGGAAGGACACAAAGATAAACCAGATAATCCCGGGCTCCTGAACCTTTTCTGAAAACGATCCCAGTGTCCTAAAGGTCCCCTATTATACTGTTTTTCATCAATATATCACAGGTCTCAGATATATCCAGAACCTGTCTCTGATTGGCTGAAACACCAAACAGATCATTGCAGCATCCCATAATCCACTCTGTTTCAGCCCTGTTTCCAAAGTGCTGATTCTCTGTCTGTTACTTTAGATGAAAATAAGGAGCCCCTCCCCACGCCCCTCTGAGAGAGATTTGGTTACAAAGAACTCAATGGCCGCGTTCACACCAAGTACTTTGCCGTATTTAGTGCCGGCACTCAGAGCCCCGGCACTAAATACCCCAGGGCATTTAGGCCCCGGCTCCACGAGGACAAATACGGCAAAACGCATCGGAGTAACGCAAATGCAACCGCAAAAAACCTTCCGTCCCCACGCAATATACACCGGATTGTGTCAAGCTCCACGAGACAGCTCCGTTTACATCCAACCGCTGGAAAAGCTGCAGTACATATGCCGAACCTGTACGTGGCGCTGTAACTTCCTCCACAAAAGCAGCAACTTCCTCCACAAAAGCAGCGAAGAAGAATGGTTGTCATGGCTGCACTTCTGTGTATTCTCCGCGGTGGGGGCCGACAGAACCGGGCAGAGTTTTTCGCCGGTCAGCGTGTGTTAAAGTTTAAATCTTCCGGACAAAATTATAAAAGTGCCGGTCAAAGGTCTTCATTGTTATTTATTGAGCTTTAAAACAAATGAATAACGACGATATAATGTTATATAATCATCAAATACATCTCTTTTTCCTCTCTTCTGACAGCGTCAGTGTCTGTCTCATGCAGCAGCTGATCCTGTAATGAGTGACCCGACAGTAAAAATGAACATATTTATAACTAGTTTAGTTTGAGAGGTAATTAAAATAGCTAAGGGTGATGATCTGACTTGAAGTGTGTGTTTTGCTCCCGCTGCATCACAGCGGCAGGAGCTGCGTGTCTCCGTCCTGTCAGATTAGACTTCACTCGCGTTTATGTCCATATCGAGATAAAGATAAATAATCTGAATTCAAGGAGGAGCTCCTGTAGATGTTGCACAAAGAACTGTAGCATGGTCAGTAGCGACTGGAGCACGATAGCAACCCCGCGGGGGAGAGGCAGGGAGAGGCGGGGCTATGAAAACGAATGACCGTATAGGCGACTCCACGGCCCCGTTGGACCCCCCAGAGCGCTCAGTTCCCAGATCTATCCACCTTTGGACCCATTGTCGTTTGCGGGGTCTGTTTCTACGTTTCCCTTACGGCGTCGTGGAGCTTAGAGGGCTATACGCATGAGAAATATGCGGATTCAACCAGTTTCCGTCCTCGTGGAGCCGGGGCCTTAGTACAGATCGTGTTCACACCGAAGTACTTTACCCTGAGGGAAGATTACGCAAATGAGCCGCTGACGTCTTCTTCTGCTTTGGGTTTACTGGCAGGCAGCAAACCACTTCACATCGTATACTGCCACCCGGAGTCCCCGGCCGGAAGTCCCCGGAGTTGGGGACTGGCTTCAGTAGAAGCTGCTGGGACTCCCAGCAGCTTCTACTGAAGCCTTCCGAGTAAATCGCCAGAACGCCGACACCTCCTCATCTCCACCGCTCCCATGTTTTGTTTTGTGTTGCCATAAGTTAGTCTCTCTGCGTTTGTGCGCTGGGCGAATGCTAATGCTAATAATGCTAATGCGAGGATAATACAATGGCGGCTCTACAAAACATTTCAGAGTTGTACGGGGCGTGGTTTGCAATTCGCTCAGCCAATCAGAACTGGGGCACTTTTTTCCCCCAGGAAAGTACGATCTCTCAGCAGGCACTAAAAATGGGGGTAAAAGTTCCCGAGATTAAGTTCTCTTTTTGGTGTGAACGCGACATAAGGGGTACTAGCGGAACTAAACGCGAAAAGTACGGGGAAAAGTACTCCGGTGTGAACGCGGCTAATGGTGCTCTAGGAGGAGATTCAGGTGATAAGGTGGGGGGGGGGGTTACCTTGATTGCTGATTGGCTAATGGTTACACAAGCCAAAAACATCGTTATGACATCATAAAGTGGCCAAAATCTGATCAGCTCATTTTCAGACAGGATTTTATATAAATGGATCAAAAAGAGAGAGAAGCTTTGTTCCTGAAACTTTCAGAGTCTCTTTACACAGAGGGGACACATGGTGATGAAGAAGAGACATGAAGAAGAGGGGACACATGTTGATGTAGAAGAGACATGAAGAAGAGGGGACACATGGTGATGAAGAAGAGACATGAAGAAGAGGGGACACATGTTGATGTAGAAGAGACATGAAGAAGAGGGGACACATGTTGATGTAGAAGAGACATGAAGAAGAGGGGACACATGTTGATGCAGAAGAGACATGAAGAAGAGGGGACACATGGTGATGAAGAAGAGACATGAAGAAGAGGGGACACATGTTGATGTAGAAGAGACATGAAGAAGAGGGGACACATGTTGATGTAGAAGAGACATGAAGAAGAGGGGACACATGTTGATGCAGAAGAGACATGAAGAAGAGGGGACACATGTTGATGTAGAAGAGACATGAAGAAGAGGGGACACATGTTGATGTAGAAGAGACATGAAGAAGAGGGGACACATGTTGATGTAGAAGAGACATGAAGAAGAGGGGACACATGGTGATGTAGAAGAGACATGAAGAAGAGGGGACACATGTTGATGTAGAAGAGACATGAAGAAGAGGGGACACATGTTGATGCAGAAGAGACATGAAGAAGAGGGGACACATGTTGATGAAGAAGAGACATGAAGAAGAGGGGACACATGTTGATGTAGAAGAGACATGAAGAAGAGGGGACACATGTTGATGTAGAAGAGACATGAAGAAGAGGGGACACATGTTGATGTAGAAGAGACATGAAGAAGAGGGGACACATGTTGATGAAGAAGAGACATGAAGAAGAGGGGACACATGTTGATGTAGAAGAGACATGAAGAAGAGGGGGACACATGTTGATGTAGAAGAGACATGAAGAAGAGGGGACACATGTTGATGTAGAAGAGACATGAAGAAGAGGGGACACATGTTGATGTAGAAGAGACATGAAGAAGAGGGGACACATGTTGATGTAGAAGAGACATGAGGAAGAGGGGACACATGTTGATGTAGAAGAGACATGAAGAAGAGGATTTTGCATAATAAGTGACCTAATACTCCACTGATTTAGCATTGTTAGAGTGGTGCAGGGATGTCGTATTTCTGTGTTGGACCCTGAAGGCAGCATCTCCCTGGTTCCCTCTACAAAAAGCTAGAGGGTCTTGAACATACCATCTACAGTGATTGTGATGTTATGTTAAACAAAATGATGTAATTGAAGAGCCATGCCATCAAATGTAGGGTATAGTTATTGTAGATCATTTTGTGCTAGAGGAACATACCATTTAAGTTGTTTTCCCAGTGATTTATATGAGGTCATGTTTTAGTTTTGGTCATTTTGACAAGTTTTCTACTTTTGCAGTATACAGTAAATCCTCCTCAAAAAAGCATACTTCTGAATTGATGTTATCAATATGTGATTGTTTGTGTTAAAAACCAAATAAAGATATATTTAAAGGTATTGCACTTACCTTGAATGCAGGTGATCAGCGGCTCCTCCCATTGGCCGCTGGGCAGACAGCTGATCACGGGGTTGAGTTTCTGCAGGAAGCCGTCCTCACAGTAGTACCGCACCCTGGAGTTCGTCTCGAAACGCAAACGCTTCTTCCCGAACACCTTAGCACCGGGAACTCTGGGCGGCTCGCCACAGGACGCTGACAGAGAGAAACATGGGGAGGTGGCTCAGCAGAGAGGGTAGAAGTACACACATCCTTTACTCAAGTAGAAGTACACACATCCTTTACTCAAGTAGAAGTACAGATACTGGTGTTTAAAAATACTCTGGTAAAAGTAGAAGTACTGACTAAACTTCTTTACTCAAGTCAAAGTAAAGAGGGCTTTGAAATGTACTTCAGTGAAAAGTACCCATAACTAGCAGCTGTTTTAAAGAGTACCTGACCTCCCTTTATATTAATAGAACAATAATGTCATTGTTAGCTAATGAATGTTTCCATGCTGAACAACGGCAACATGACAACGTTTTCATTGGTCCCTCTTCTTTAGAGAAGACCAGGAAATGATGGATACACGGATCGTGTTCAAATCAATAGGCACGCAATGACTCTAAATAATAATGATCACGCCACCAAACACACATTCAAACTAAAGGAACCAGCCGGTTTGGAAAATGTGAGAAGTAGAAAGTTCAGGTATTTGTGTTCAACATGTGAGAAGTAGAAAGTTCAGGTATTTGTGTTCAACATGTAAGAAGTAGAAAGTACAGGTATTTGTGTTCAACATGTAAGAAGTAGAAAGTACAGGTATTTGGGTTCAACATGTAACAAGTAGAAAGTACAGGTATTTGTGTTCAAAATGTAAGAAGTAGAAAGTACAGGTATTTGTGTTCAAAATGTAAGAAGTCAGAGTAATAAGTAGTGGAGTAAAGTACTGATAACAGAAAAATGTAC
The DNA here is from genome assembly GCF_902827165.1 of Trematomus bernacchii. Lineage (NCBI taxonomy): Eukaryota > Metazoa > Chordata > Actinopteri > Perciformes > Nototheniidae > Trematomus > Trematomus bernacchii. The sequence continues at coordinate 2,419,040 of NW_022987733.1, forward strand.
TTAAGTACAGTAACGAAGTGTCTGTGTGTGTGGACTTTAACTCCTCAGACACTCAAATCCAGCACCAGACACTTTTTTACGCTGCTATGGACAGTCTTGCACTAATGCACATTTCTCAAAGATATTGAAGTGACTGCTATTTTGTATCTATTGATTGTTGTGCTTTTCATTAGGCCTAATGCGTGCACATGTATAAATGTATTTTTTGATTATATATACATATTTGCATACATATTTTTTATATGTATTTGTTTTTGTATTCAGGATTGTGGGAAACGTTATTTCGATCTCTCTGTCTGTACACACAAACTGAAAGATTGACAATGAAGTTGACTTTGAAGTATTTGTACTCCACGACTTCCCACCTCTGTGGCTCAGTAACTACATTTGGGGGCAGAAGCGCTCCTCTTTTGGGAGCCATTGTTTTTTGTGCACAGTATTTTAAGGCGACTCACAGGCGCTCTTCTTGCAGGTGTAGGACAGGTGGTAGTTGCAGGGAACGTCGCTCCAGCGGCCGCCGTCGTGCCACACCATCACCACGCAATCCTCCCCGGACAGGAAGTAGCTGTCGGGCTGACCCGCGAACCAGTTCTCATACAGCTGAGGAAAAGAATAAATAATGAACTCATCAAATCAGAAAGAAGTACTTTTGCTTTCCTCAAGGAAGAGTAGCAATACCACGTTGTAAAAAAACTCTGTTACGAGTTAAAGGCCTGCATTCAGGATTGAATATTCTGCTCATTTTCAGGTGTATGAGGTTTTTTTTGTGCCTCTAAATAATAATAATACTCTTTATTTGTATAGCACCTTTCATACAATAAGTGCAGTCCAAAGTGCTTCACTTAGACATTTCACTGAAAATTGATATCACACAGAATACAGTTACCAGTAAAAGACATCAAAACAAACTAAAAATAGCATAGAGTAGATACCAATTACATTTAGATTAAACGATGAAATTGTGCATTAAAAGGAGGATAGTGCAAATTCAACAATCAGATGACAGGTTAAAATGCATCGGAGTGCATGGAGAAAGTGCAGCAGAGAGCAGGAGCTTCCTAAAAGGCTCAATTGTACAAATGTGTTTTGAGTGTTTTTTTTAAAGACTTCCACCGAGCTGGCTTCCCTGATGTCTGTATATCATTACAAATATATATATATAATAGGTATTTTGTTCCATGGCTTTGGGGCGTAGTTAATGAAAGCTGCCTCACCACATGTTTCCATCCTTTTCATCACAAAAGGCAAGGCATGTTTATTTATATAGCAAGTTTCAACTCGGTAATACAGAACAAAACATTCAAAACGTTCATATTACATTTAAAGGGGCCCTATTAAGCTCATTTTCAGGTTCATATTAGTATTTAGTGCCGGGGTGTCCAAACTACGGCCAGGGGGCCAAATGCGGCCCGTGGACCATTTTGAATCGGTGTAGGAGCCAAAATGCTTGTTTTGCCATTACTTATTACTTCTATTATTATCTTCATTTCTGTTTGCTTCACGTTTAATTCTTATTGTTTATCACTTCCGGCAATGGTCACGTGGGTGTGGTTTATTGGTATTTAGGTCACCTGTTTGGAGGATATGATGTAGGAAGAGGGTGAATTGCTCTGATACTTTCTGTTGACCGTGTGGTCTGGAGTTGTATATTGTTTGTTTTCGTCTCTATTAAACACCATGGACTACAAATGACTACGGACTCTTACACCGAACGCGTCACAGCAAAGAGCACATGTTAGCCTCTCAGCGGCTAACTCATAGGGAGTTTGTGCCGCTATAATCGGCCTTCAGCAAAAAGTATAATGGAGTACGGCCCACAAATGAAACTTGTGCTTGTCTTATATTGTACTTCTTAAATATAAATGTAAACATATATTACAGTAGTATTCATGTGTTAATAAGACCACTTTTCAAATAAATCAGTCAGTTAAAGTTGGAAACATTTTCTAGCATATCTTAGTCGATAAGAAATGACCGGTTTACATATCAAGCTTGAAATAAACCCTTCATATTTCATCTTATTATAATCACTCTGAGGCTTCTGTTTAAAGGGATGAGCTGCCAACACTCACAAGCATCATGTACCTACATTTGATTGATTTTGCTAACTTATAACTGAACTTATGAGGCAGTATACCTCTAGTGAGGGGCCCAGTCCTTCATGTATTTTGTTGGCCTTCGGTGAAAAAAGTTTGGACACCCCTGATTTAGTGCCTCTACTGTGACATGTTTCACAGAGATTTTAACCTTTGCAGACCATTTACGTGCACTAAAACCTATAGAACAGACAGAAGTACCAGAGGGTTCCCGTCCGACCAGCGGAAGTCTCCCTCGATGGTTCGGTCGTTCAGTCCGATCCACTGGTACTCTTTGTCTCTCTCTGAAAAATAAAAAAATTGAAAATAAAAAGAAGGGTTAATGCACTGTGACTGTACGTGGTATTTCATAAATGGTGTTAAGTATTTGTAAGTAAATTGTATAAAGCACTTTTCTACATAGTGCCTCAGACTTAAGGACAAAATAACTATACAGAGGTGAAACATTGATAATATGGCCTCTTTAATATCTGTCAACAGAAGTATGCTCGACTCTCTGACTGCTTTTTGCACATTTCTATGCTAATTCTGTTAGCTTCTTTGCTTGTATGTCATTTGCTCATGAGGTCGTGCTCACTTAGGCTCCGGCCACACGGAGACGAAAACGAAAACGAACCGAATTCGATATCAAAAAAATCTTCCGTCCACACGGAATCGGCTCAAGAAACGTGTCCGTCCACACGAGACCGCTCGACCCGCTGGAGACGCTGTAGTACATATGCCGGGTCTGTAAGTGGCGCTGTACTTCCGCTACAAAATACACCAAAAGCAGCGAAGAAGACCCCCCGAGCATGGTTGCCTGGTTGCCATGGTTGCCTGGTTGCCCTTCTGGTTATTCTCCGTGGTGGATTTAGCAACATGTAGTTCATGTAGTTCTCCATGTCCACTTGTTGCTGATGGTTGTGGTAGAGGAGCTGTAGATGTTGCACTAACATCTGTAGCATGGTCAGTAGCGTCTGGAGCACGAACGCAACCATGTGATCCGCCATTGTTGTTGTTGTTGGCGAAACGCATCAGCAATGACGCGGGTGACGCGGGGGTGAGCAGGAGAGGTGGGGAGAGGCGGGGCTATGATTGTTTATGGCGTACACACGGTGCCGCAAGCGTTACGTTACCAGACCTTCCCACTTTGGGATGCGTTATCGTTTGAGGGCTCCGTTACGGCCTCGTGTGAACGAACCGTCCATATGATAAAGAACTATAGCGGATAACACCCGTTTCGTCTCCGTGTGGACGGGGCCCTAGTATTGATGTTATCATGTAGATTTAATTACCTTACATTAATTATCATATGCATCTTAGTTTGAAGGCCTTCATTTTGCTAATTTTCTCAGGTTAACATCATAAACAAAGCCGCGTTATTGGAGGATTAAACAAGCCCAGCTCCAAATGAAATCTAAGAATAGATATGAGATCAAATCAAGACAGAAATACCTGTAAAATGCTGTGTGAAATATACATACATCGACTGAATATTCTGCTATTTCTCTTCTAGTTATTTGTTTTGAAATTAGCTCAAAAAGCCTCTGTGCTTTTCGAGGTTGTTCTAACGTTTTTTTTATGAACACGACTCTTTACACTTGCTTCTCTACCCGAGTTGAAGCCTGTTCTCTTCCCGGTAAATCCCCGCAGAGTTCAAAATAAACCACCAGAGGAATGTCAGATTAATATCTCAGCTGCTCTTCCTCAGACCAAACACCAAGTAAGAAAAAAACCACAACATTTTCTGTGGAAAAACGGATTCAATAAAAGGGAAGACATGAAAGGTTGTTGTTGTGTCTGGACAGATCTGAGAGATGGGAAAACTTCTCTTTGGATTTCGTCTGAATACGAAGCACCAAAGATCAGTTTGATGATATCTGCTGCAAAAAAACATGTTCTATGGCTGCACCGAATAAACATTTTCATTTAAGTTTAATTTGGGTTTAATTGATTAACGGTTTATAAAATGTAAATAAAACGGTGAAAAATGTGCATCGTAGTTTTTGAAACTCCATTGCATTGAAAAAGGTCTTGTGTTGCCATGAAACCTGACAGATATTCCCTTTAATTTAAGATAGAAACCAATTAGCACTCATTACTGAATGTCCTCTTCCAACATGAGAGCAACATGATAACAAAGGTATCCCAACTGTAGCTGTGTACATGACAGGATGTATGATTACCTAGAAGAGCATCAGGACTGTTTGAGGCATATGATAGCTATGTGATTAACATGATGATTCAGCCTCTATGGAGATAGACATATGACAAGCATGCTCATTTCTGACGTGGAGCTAATCTGAAGTAAACATTGAATACTGCTTTCTATTCCTCCATCTTGTGACTGTGTAACTCCCTCTCTTGGATATCAGCATGTGAAGGACACTGTTCAGGAACTAGTTGATGCTCTGTATGTGATGACTACTTCCATTCTGGAGAGGATCATAGATACATGGATCCTGAGATTGAAGCTCAAGCCGGTGAATAGTGAGACTTTTCTAACAGTAATATTGTGTCAGTGTACCGTTGATGTGCAGCTGCTCCTCGGGGGTCATGACTGACAGCAGGTGTCCTCCACACATGCGGCAGTGCTGCTCCGCCGCCTCCCAGCTCTGCCTCTTCACAAAGTGTCGGTAACAGAAGCTCTGGAACTTCTGCCAGCCGGCCTCACACAGCTCCACGTCTGAAGACAGGAGCAACATCAGAGGGTCAATACGTAGGAGAGGGGGTTATGTGCAGGTCAGTACACTTTTGAGGTACTTGTGCTTTAATTGAGTATTTCCATGTTTTGCTACTTTGTACTTTTCCTCCACTACATGTATTGAATACATTTAGTTCCTTCACAGATGTGGATGAATGATGTGAAATATAACCAAGTGTTAAATCAGACTTTAGTTCCACCTGGAGTAAATCCACAAGCTACCCTGCAGTATACAAAGTCATTCAAACTAGCTGCTCCTTTACCAGCTTTGAGAACACTTTCATGATCAATCATTATAAAACATATCATATATATTATTCTGAAATGGACCAATCTGCACAATGACTACTTTTACTGTCGCTACTTTCACTATATTTTGATGATAATACTTTTATACTTTTACTTGAGGAACATTTTGAATGCAGGACTTTTACTGTAACAGAGTATTCCTACACTCTGGTACTTCTGCTTTTACTCAAGTACAAGATCTGAGTACTTCTACTTTTACTCAAGTACAAGAACTGAGTACTTCTACTTTTACTCAAGTACAAGATCTGAGTACTTCTACTTTTACTCAAGTACAAGATCTGAGTACTTCTACTTTTACTCAAGTACAAGATCTGAGTACTTTTACTTTTACTCAAGTACAAGATCTGAGTACTTCTACTTTTACTCAAGTACAAGATCTGAGTACTTCTACTTTTACTCAAGTACAAGATCTGAGTACTTTTACTTTTACTCAAGTACAAGATCTGAGTACTTCTACTTTTACTCAAGTACAACATCTGAGTACTTCTACTTTTACTCAAGTACAAGATCTGAGTACTTCTACTTTTACTCAAGTACAAGATCTGAGTACTTCTACTTTTACTCAAGTACAAGATCTGAGTACTTCTACTTTTACTCAAGTACAACATCTGAGTACTTCTACTTTTACTCAAGTACAACATCTGAGTACTTCTTCTCCCTCTGATTGAGGGTCTCTATGTTTATGAATCACTGCACCTGTCTGGCAGAGGTCTCCATGGTAACCGGGTAAACAGATGCAGATAGTTGGTTCACCGTCAACACAGGTTCCTCCGTTGAGACACGGACTCTCAGCACACGAGTCTGCAGGGAGAATAATTATCAATAATCTATTAAAGTCATTCTGGGGGAAATCGAGTTTGGCTCCAATCTGAAATGATTGGTCCACAGTTAAGGTGAATGAAATTAAATATAAATAAATATTAGAAGTTAAAGCTAGAATGTGTAAAAGATCAAATAAATAAAATATAATTAATTATTAAAATAATAATAAGTAAGAATATGCAATAAAAATGTTAACTTAAAATGTCCAATAAAAGATCAAATGAACTAAACTTACAAGTTAAAGTAAATAATTGCAATAAATGATCAAATCAAATAAAACAGTCAAATAAAGAAAGTAATAATGTGAATACAAAATATTAAATAAAATAGAATAAGATATTTATGTATACATAATCATTTTAAGTGAAAGTGTCAAAGACCCAATATATTTCAAACAAAAAAAGTATGAATTATTAATATAAAATAATAGTTAAAGGAAGGAAAAATAATAAATTAGTATAAGATATTTCTATAAACAATAAAGTAAAAATGTTAAAAAATATATAAAATAAAAACTATATATATGTATATAGACATAACAGCTAAACTAAGAATTTGCCATAAAATATCAAATAAAATAAATTGTGTATCTTAACATAAGAAGTTAAAGTAAGGGCAATTACATTATAAAAATATATTTAAATAAACATTAGGATTTAAAGTAAAAATATCCAATCAAATATTAAGTTAAATTAAATAAAACATTTATATAAAAATAAGAAAATAAGAAGTTAAATCAAGAGTGTGCAAAATAAATAAAAAATTAATAAAAAGTTTTATTAATATGAGAATTTAAAGTAAATATGAACAACAAAAAATAGAATGAAATAAAGCTTGTTATATAAAAATAGTTAAAGTGAGCATCAGAAAAATGCTATGTTGCTACCAGCAGAGGTAGCTGTTACATCAGGTAAGTGACCAACAGGTAAAGATGCATTGTTGAGTCAGCAATAATGACAAGGTGTCAAAAAAAGGTTGCGTAACTTTTACTGTGTGTTTGTTATGTTTCTCCAACAAAGTGAAACCCTCTTATGAAACACTGTGTTACAGTTCTCAGAGTTTTAATTTAAAATCTGAGCTAATCTCTCCGTGGTGCTGAGTCAGCGGGAGGTGTTACGTTCAGCACAATCTCTCCTGATGAAGCATTTTCAGAAACACACGTCAGAGATAAAACACGCAAACAGCTGTTAAGAAAAAACCCTGTAATACATCATGCCTGTCTTTTTCTATTCTAGCTTGTTTTAATTGTATTTTAATTGTAATTACTGTGTTTGATATACTTAAAGAGGTCCTATTGTGCTTTTTGGGTTTTCCCTTTCCTGTGACGTGTTCTTTAGTGCATGTAAATGGTCTGCAAAGGCTGAAATCCCTGTGTTCCCTGGTTTCAGACAGAGGGTGACAAGAGGTGCTGCAGCACAGGCAGTACATACTGATATACACCTGAACATCAGCAGGAGAGGACTCTTTAAAGTAGAGACACTACATACTGATATACACCTGAACATCAGCAGGAGAGGACTCTTTAAAGTAGATACACTACATACTGATGTACACCTGAACATCAGCAGGAGAGGACTCTTTAAAGTAGAGACACTACATACTGATATACACCTGAACATCAGCAGGAGAGGACTCTTTAAAGTAGAGACACTACATACTGATATACACCTGAACATCAGCAGGAGAGGACTCTTTAAAGTAGAGACACTACATACTGATATACACCTGAACATCAGCAGGAGAGGACTCTTTAAAGTAGAGACACTACATACTGATATACACCTGAACATCAGCAGGAGAGGACTCTTTAAAGTAGAGACACTACATACTGATATACACCTGAACATCAGCAGGAGAGGACTCTTTAAAGTAGAGACACTAAATACTGATATACACTTGAACATCAGCAGGAGAGGACTCTTTAAAGTAGAGACACTGCATACTGATATACACCTGAACATCAGCAGGAGAGGACTCTTTAAAGTAGAGACACTACATACTGATATACACCTGAACATCAGCAGGAGAGGACTCTTTAAAGTAGAGACACTACATACTGATATACACCTGAACATCAGCAGGAGAGGACTCTTTAAAGTAGAGACACTACATACTGATATACACCTGAACATCAGCAGGAGAGGACTCTTTAAAGTAGAGACACTACATACTGATATACACCTGAACATCAGCAGGAGAGGACTCTTTAAAGTAGAGACACTACATACTGATATACACCTGAACATGAGCAGGAGAGGACTCTTTAAAGTAGAGACACTACATACTGATATACATCTGAACATGAGCAATAGAGCCCCTTTAAATGTCATATGAACGCTTTTTAATATATATTATAGTCTTTTCTGGAGGTCAGGTACCTGAAGTATATCTGGAGGCGGCCATGGCTGAAGACCCCGGGAATATAGGGGGGGGGGTCACATCTTCTCTGGAGACCGTCAGGCCCCCGCTGTCCTCCTCACCTGGAGGCATCGTGCAGAATTTACCTGAGGGATCGTCAGTGCTGCTCTCCCCCTCTGATCCAGGATCTGTAGAGACCGTTTATTTTCTAATGCAGACAACTTCAGCTTTTTTTTAGGCATACTTCTACTTGTACTCAAGTACAAGATCTGAGTACTTCTACTTTTACTAAAGTACAAGATCTGAGTACTTCTACTTTTACTAAGTACAAGATCTGAGTACTTCTACTTTTACTAAAGTACAAGATCTGAGTACTTCTACTTTTACTAAGTACAAGATCTGAGTACTTCTACTTTTACTAAAGTACAAGATCTGAGTACTTCTACTTTTACTCAAGTACAATATCTGTGTACTTCTACTTTTACTAAAGTACAAGATCTGAGTACTTCTACTTTTACTAAAGTACAAGATCTGAGTACTTCTCCCAGCTTTTAATGGACCTTGAAACTCACCATGCATGCTGCTGGTGGAGATCTCCTCCTCTTCCTCCTTCTCTTCCTCCTCTTCCTCGGCTGCAGGAGGCATGGCGCTGAACTCCACATCAGAGCGGGACTCCTGTAGCGTGGAGGAGGAAGAGGAGGAAGAAGAGGAGGAAGAGGAAGAGGATGGATCTTGCTCCCAGCCGGGGGAGAGGCTCAGTCTAGGGAGGAGTGTGATTTTAACCTCAGAAGGGGGAGGAGCGTCGGTGGCCTCCTCCCCCTCACTGTGGGCAAAAGTGGGATTTGTCAGAAAGAGCGAAGACGTGACCTCCGTGTTTTCTCCTGAGGATTCAGCTGATCCTTCTCCGCCGTCCTCATGCTCCTTCTCCGTAGAACCAAAGTGGAAGATATTCTGGGTGGTGCTGAGGAAAACTTCTCTCAAATCCTCCTGCTTCTCCTCCAGATGTTCTGTTGTATTCTCTGTGGACAGGGTGACAGGAGCAGAGGAGGGGAAGGAGGTGAAGGAGGTGAAGGAGGTGACACTGGAGGAGTCTGTGAGGAGCAGAGAGGGCAGAAGTACACACATCCTTTACTCAAGTAGAAGTACAGATACTCGTGTTTAAAAATACTCTGGTGAAAGTAGAAGTACTGACTAAACTTCTTTACTCAAGTAAAAGTAAAGAGGCTTTGAAATGTACTTCAGTAAAAAGTACCCATAACTAGCAGCTGTTTTAAAGAGTACCTGACCTCCCTTTATATTAATAGAACAATAATGTAATTGTTAGCTAATGAATGTTTCCATGCTGAACAACGGCAACATGACAACGTTTTCATTAGGCGCGTTCACACCGGAGTACCCGTTTAGTTCCTGGGATTTTGCGTTCACACCAAAAACAGAACTTAGTTCATGAGAACTTTTCCCCCCCTTTTTTGTGCCTGCTAGAGAGGTGGGACTTTCCTGGGAGAAAAAAGTTCCAATTTCTGATTAGCTGGGCGAATTGCAAACCACGCCCCGTAAAACTCGGAAAAGTTTTTTGAAGCCGCCATTGTATTTGCTGGCATTAGCATTATTAGCATTAGCATTAGCCCCGCGCACCAACGGAGAGAGAATAACTTATGGCAACACAAAAGAAACATGGGAGCGGTGGAGATGAGGAGGTGTCGGCGTTCTGGCGATTTACTCAGAAGGCTTCAGTAGAAGCTGCTGGGAGTCCCAGCAGCTTCTACTGAAGCCAGTCCCCAACTCCGGGGACTTCCGGCCGGGGACTTCGGGTGGCAGTATACGTCGTGAAGTGGTTTGCGGCCTGCCAGTAAACCCAAAGCAGAAGAAGAAGTGACGTCAGCGGCTTCATTTGCGTAATCTTCCCTCAGGGAACTTATTCTGGTGTGAACGCGATCTGCTCTTTAGTTCCATGGGGGTACTAAGTGCTGGCACTAAGTGCTGGGAACTAAGTGCTGGGAACTAAGTGCTGGGAACTAAGTGCTGGGAACTAAGTACGGCAAAGTACTTGGTGTGAAAGCGGTAATGGTCCCTCTTCTTTAGAGAAGACCAGGAAATGATGGATACACGGATCGTGTTCAAATCAATAGGCACGCAATGACTCACATTCAAACTAAAGGAACCAGCCTGTTTGGAAAATGTAAGACGTAGAAAGTACAGGTATTTGAGTTCAACATGTAAGAAGTAAAAGTAAAAAGTTGTCAGAAAAATAAGTGGTGGAGTAAAGTACTGATACCAAAAAAATGTACTTAAAGTGGACCTATCTATATTTGAATAATATAGTGTAGGACCATACCTATATGAGGCATATTTATATATATATTTTTTCAAAATACCAAACAGATCATGCATTTTAGCCATGCCTCATTTTGCTCAATTTGACATTTTTTAGATCTGTTTTAGCAAGGGCAGATTCAGTGAGAACAGCACCATCTACAGGCCTGGCATATGTACTACAGCGTCTCCAGCGCTTTCGAACGGCAATGGCCGTGGCTGTCTCCTCCTGATTGGTGGAGTTGGCCCAATAGCCGTAGCGCCACCGTCCTGACGTCAGGACAGTGTTCAAATCTGGATCAGTTTTTATCAGATCCGTTGCAGCCCCTTTTTTAGAGATTTGGGTATGGAGGAAAATAGAGAGGGTTGTGTTTTCTGACACTTGGTGAGTTCCCTGGAACACCGGGGACACATATTCATGTAGAAAAGACGTACAAAAGTGCATTTTGCATGATCCCACCTGTGGTGAGGAGGGTCTCTGCAGGGTGGAGGTCTCCGGGGGGAGGATGTGTTGCTGCCTCCTCTGAAGAGCTGCTGGAGGTCAAATCAGCTCCATCTCCGAGGGAGGGCGACTCCACAGAAACACCCGGAGGCTCTGCAGTGAGATCATAACCTGCAGAGAAAACAGATCAGATCAGAAATTATACAGAGTTGAAAATGGAAAAACTAGAGCAGGAAATATCCTTATTATCTAGACTAAGAAGTACGATATGCAGAGTTTTAAGGAGTACTCAGATCTTGTATTAGAGTAAAAGTAGAAGTACTCAGATCTTGTACTAGAGTAAAAGTAGAAGTAGTCAGATCCGGTACTTGAGTATAAGTAGACGTACTCAGATCTTGTACTTGAGTATAAGTAGACGTACTCAGATCTTGTACTTGAGTATAAGTAGACGTACTCAGATCTTGTACTTAGTAACCCTAACCCTAACCCTAAAAGTAGGATAAAATGTAAAAAAACTAAACGGTATTCCAGTATTGTGACGACACGAGGAACCTCTCGGTAAATGTGTCACTTTAATCTTCTTTGTTCTCACCTGAAGCCGACGTAGGCAGCAGTTCAGAGGCTGCAGAGGTTTCAAGAACACCTGAACTTTGAGTGAAAGGCTTTTGAGTTTCCAGCTCCAGAACCCGGGTCACCTGCTCCTCTTCTGTCGGGTAGATCTCAGGCGTGCTGAGATCAGGCTGCGGGGCGTCGGAGAGAACATCTGTTTCCTGTGTGTTCGATGCAGATGTCTCCTCCAAGGGAGCAGCGCTGGCTTCTGAAACACTTGAGTGGACGAGCTCAGCTTCAGGAGTATGTGAAACGGGAAGGTCAACCTCATGGGGAGCATCTGGAGAGCTGCTGAGGAGCTCGTACGCATGAGATGCAGATGTTGCATTTAAAGCATCCGTTGTTTCGGTGACAGAAATATGAGATGCAGGTGTTGCATTTAAAGTATCCGTTGTTTCGGTGATAGAAATATGAGATGCAGGTGTTGCATTTAAAGTATCCGTTGTTTCAGTGATAGAAATATGAGATGCAGGTGTTGCATTTAAAGTATCCGTTGTTTCGGAGACAGAAATATGAGATGCAGGTGTTGCATTTAAAGTATCCGTTGTTTCGGTGATAGAAATATGAGATGCAGATGTTGCATTTAAAGTATCCGTTGTTTCGGTGATAGAAATATGAGATGCAGGTGTTGCATTTAAAGTATCCGTTGTTTCAGTGATTAAGAAATATGAGATGCAGGTGTTGCATTTTAAAGTATCCGTGTTCAGGAGACTAGAAATATGAGATGCAGGTGTTGCATTTTAAAGTATCCGTTGTTTCGGATGACTAGAATATGAGATGGCAGGTGTTGCAATTTACAGCTGATCCGTTGTTTCCAGGTGATAGAATATGATATGCAGATGTTTCATTCAGCTGGAGTTGTTTCCAGTTATCACATCTGAGATGCAATTTGCATTACAGGATGGAGTTGTTTCGGGTGTGCTAGAATATGAGATGCAGGTGTTTGCAATTTAAGCTGGAGGTGTTTCAGTGATAGAAATATGAGATGCAATTTTGCATTTACAGCTGGAGTTGTTTTCGGTTGATAGAAATATGAGATGCAGGTGTTGCATTTAAAGTATCCGTTGTTTCAGTGACAGAAAATATGAGATGCAGGTGTTGCATTTTACAGCTTGAGTGTTTTCAGTGATAGAAATATGAGATGCAGGTGTTGCATTTTTAAAGTATCCGTGGTTTCGGTGGTGATAGAAATATGAGATGCAATTTTTGCATTACAGCTGGAGTTGTTTCGGTGATAGAAATATGAGATGCAGATGTTGCATTTAAAGTATCCGTTGTTTCGGTGACAGTAAAAGGATGCTCTGAGGGCTCTTCCGGTGTTGTGGGTAAACTGGAGGCTCCATCAACACTTTGTGGAGAAGCTGTTGGAGACTCTTCAGTGTTTTCCTCATCAGGTGCCGGATGATATGCCTCCGGGAAGCTTTCCTTCTCTCTCTCCTCCCCTCTGGAGTCTGGATGCTCAGATGTTTGAGTGACAGACAGAGAACTGGGTGCTTCCTGGTTGAATCCGAGTGTAATCTGCTGCACAGGAACGTGTTTGAGAGGATTGTCCGTCTGGGCGTGGAGGATTTCTTCGTGGCTCTTTTCCGTCGCCTCGCTGTTGCTGAACCCCTCCTCCTCTGAAGGGTCGGTGAAGAACACGACGTCCTGGCCGATGTCCTCGGGCTCAGTGGAGAGGAAGTCCAGAGGAGAGTCCGTGTAAGGGCCGTTATTTCCTGGAATAAAGAGCAGAAATGTAATCAAAATGACTTCAACAGCTGTTAACCAAAGAGAAGTTTTAAATAATGCATATTTTGTTGATTGATGCAATAGATGAATTGCTATTAATCTAATAAATCCACCCAGGTTTGTTCCATAGTTACACAAAGTAAAACACATTTACTTCATGAAGCTGCCTGTTTTTATACGAAAAATACGTTTTTGACCGGTCGAATTTAACTGCTCTTACATTAACACAAAAAACATGAATCATCACCAAATTGTATTTAACACACTTTTAATCTGTAAACAATGTCTCAGACTACTGGTTTCATGAATAACTGCAGTGAATGTACAAAGAAGATTTAATATGTATTCAGTGTCTAAATGATAGTACACTAATGATAATACACAAATGATAATACACAAATGTACAAAGTACACACTCCCAAATGTAGTCAATTTGTGTGTGTGTTTACTCTCTGATGTTTAAACATAATATAGGGTTACCCATTCATTTCCTATGGTGGTCATTTTTGACCGGCACCATACTGTATGTGTTACAAAGTTGACCAAACACTAAAAATTAAATTAAAGTGGTGATCAGCAATTCAATTTGTTGAAATTCCTACTGTGGAGAACATCATAAGGCTTTGAAGAAATCAGATAAACCCTAAAACACTATATATATGATTCATGAAAGTAGTAAATCAGTCAGTTTTGAACCAGTTTTTTTGTAAGATAAGTGGGAGGAATTGCTTTAAATCTTCAACATGTCTCTCACGTTTGAAGCAGTAGACGTCGTGCAGTGTGTGGGGCTCGGGGAAGCCGGTCTGGTTGCTGTAGCGATACACGGTCCTGACTCCGGGCTCCCCCCCCCCCACAGCGCTCCCTAGGGGTGACGATGGGGTATCGCACGCTGCCGTCCGCAAGCCACCCCGGGCTGCAGAGGTTCAAGCCGTCGCTCCAGGCGGCGTAGAGCTGAGCCGTGGTGACCAGCTCCGCCCCGTGACTCAGGCAGAAAGCCTTCGCCTGCCAGAACGTGAAGCGCTGGGGGGCGGAGTCATGGAACACCTCACCTGTACACAAGGGGAAAGGTGTCAAGATCTCAGAGACGTCAGGGGGTTGTTGTAGTTTAGATAGCTCAATTGTACATCGGATAACGAAAGTTATATACAGCACGGATACATGACTTCACGTCACCACCGCTAAGCTAAAGGCGGCTAATGTTGGCCTATAATGGAACTACAGCATGGTCACATGACTTCACGTCACCACCGCTAAGCTAAAGGCGGCTAATGTTGGCCTATAATGGAACTACAGCACGGTCACATGACTTCACGTCACCACCGCTAAGCTAAAGGCGGCTAATGTTGGCCTATAATGGAACTACAGCACGGTCACATGACTTCACGTCACCACCGCTAAGCTAAAGGCGGCTAATGTTGGCCTATAATGGAACTACAGCATGGTCACATGACTTCACGTCACCACCGCTAAGCTAAAGGCGGCTAATGTTGGCCTATAATGGAACTACAGCACGGTCACATGACTTCACGTCACCACCGCTAAGCTAAAGGCGGCTAATGTTGGCCTATAATGGAACTACAGCACCGGTCACATGACTTCACGTCACCACCGCTAAGCTAAAGGCGGCTAATGTTGGGCTATAAAGGAACTACAGCACGGTCACATGACTTCACGTCACCACCGCTAAGCTAAAGGCGGCTAATGTTGGGCTATAAAGGAACTACAGCACGGTCACATGACTTCACGTCACCACCGCTAAGCTAAAGGCAGCTAATGTTGGGCTATAAAGGAACTACAGCACGGTCACATGACTTCACTTCACAACCGCTAAGCTAAGGGTGGCTAATGTTGGGCTATAAAGGAACTACAGCACGGTCACATGACTTCACGTCACCACTGCTAAGCTAAAGGCGGCTAATGTTGGGCTATAAAGGAACTACAGCACGGTCCAGTGGCGGACTGGCCATCGGGACGTTCGGAACGAATCCTGATGGGCCGGTACTGAAGTGGGCCGGTCGGACGATGTGGGCCGGTCGAATAAGTCACTAGCACCCTCCCCCCCTCGTCGACAATTGACTAGCGGTATTTACTTGCGGTACCGATGTGGGCCGGTCGGATAAGTCACTAGCAATTAATATATTAATTCACATTTTCTTTTGTTCCTTCTCTTGTTTTATGGTCTGTTACACCAACAAGTATTCATTCTTTATGGAGCTGGTTTAGAGCAGAGGGACTTTGCGTCAGTTGAAAAAGCCTCCTAATTTCTAAACTATCACTGTAGGTTTTTTTTAGCATTTCATTGAAACTAAACCAAACAAAAACAGCACAGAACAGGAGTGTAAGTGGGTCAAACTGGGATTAGTTTAACACTCCAGTACCAATCCCAGTAATTAAAACTGCTGGCAAAAAGTTTTGAGTAACACTCTTTATCGTTCATTCAACGTTCATATCGATCTATAATCTGTAAAATCAGATAAAAACCATAATAAAAGCACATTATAAAGCATTTGATTATCTTTACTTTCACTCTAAATATCAATGTTTTTCCACGATTGGTGGTCACTGAATTTTGTGAGTTAGTTATTTGTAGTTACCATCGATATTCTCCACGTAGCAGTAGACGTCGTACAGCTCGTCGGGCTCTAACATCCCATAATTCCTCACTCCCGGTAATCCATCCATGTCCCCGAAGCATCCCTCTCTGGGCATCTGGATCGGATACCTGCGCGGAAAATATCAATTACTGCAAATTCACAACTCAATACGGTATGTCCCTAACATTATTGCATTAAATGTTGCTCTAAAGGGGCCTTTTCTGATCATTTTCATGCTCATATTAGTATGTTGTGTCTCTACTGGGACATGTCTCCATGCTTTAATATTCAAAAAGCTATTTCTTTCCCTAATGATCACAACATGCTGAGTTTCCCTCTACTCCGGTGTAGTGCGATGTGTCCCAACATCATTGGCTGGAAGATGACTCTCTGCTGCAAAGCTTCTCTTGGACAACTGGACTTAAAGATCTCCTAGCATGCTATGTTTAGGCATATATTATAGGTCTTAGATATATAAAGATATATAAAAAACATATCTATGAAGTGTTTTGCTCAAAATACCAAACAGATCACCCATTCTAGCCATGCCTCATATCCCTCTATTTCAGCCCTGTTACTAAAGTGCTGATTCTGGGTATAAAGCTTTAAAAAATATATATATAATAATAAAATAAAAAGAGGAGGGGGAGCTCATAAGGGGGAATTCTACCAGCAGAAACTCAGCTAAATGCTCCCGTGATTAAACGCCATATTATGTTCCAAACCACATCAAGGATTATTTCTGAAACAGTATGGAGCTCAAAGGCTTTCTCTCTTGCCGGTTATACACAAGGTGAGTTCCTTTTTATTTCCTGCGTTTTTACACATACTCTCTCCAGTACAGGTTAGCTCTGAGTGTTAGCATGCTAATGTAAACACAGACCATATTACGTTCAAAACACATCGCGCATTGTTTCTGACAGCAACGTTTCTGATAGGCCCGTGGGTGTAAAGCCCGCCCACATTTTAGATATTACTTCATATCGGACGCAAATCAGCTCACATATCAGGGACACATATTGATGTATAAAGGACATTAAAAAGTGCATTTTGCATGATAGGTCCCCTTTAAATGATTATATGATCATTTGACACTTCTTCTCTCACCTCACGGAGCGGTCGGAGAGCCAGCCGGCGTCACACTGCTCGTATCCGCTGTGGTACGCGGCCTCCAGCTGCTCCGGAGACGCCATCTCCGCCCCGATCTCTGCGCAGGCATCTCTTGCTTGCTCAAAGGTGAAGTTGTACCTACTGGAGGCGTCACGATAGTGGAACACCACACCTGGGAGAAAAAAAAGCAGCAATTTTAGAAATCTGGGTTTTGTGTTGAAGTTCAAATCAAAATAGATATTAGAAATTAATCATCTCCCATCTTTTGTTCAAAAGGACAAGATAACATATTGCTGCAGTTCCTTTACAGCCAAGCCATAGCCTTTTACTTTAAAGGTCTCCTATCATGCAAACTGCACTTTTTGATGTCTTTTATACATAAATATGTGTTCCCGGTGTGTCGGGGAACTCACGAAGAAAACAAAACCCTCTCTCTTTTCCTCCTTACCCACATCTCTAAAAACGGGGGTAAAAAGAAGCGTGACGTGTTTTGGACGTAATATGGTCTTTGTTTACATTAGCAAGCATCGCTAACACTCAGAGCTAACCTGTACCGGAGAGAGTATGAGTAAAAAAGCAGGAAATAAAAAAAGGAACTCACCAATATATGCCTAAAAATAGCATAATAGGAGACCTTTAAAATTCATAAACTGGTGTTTCCGGTTCCTCTTTAAAAATACGTCTTTACTGCACCACTGTATACAACATTTTAATCATGGCAACAAATCTTGCTTGTATATCTTTTTTTACTTTTTGGATTTAACTTTTTTGATATTTATGAATTTTTGATTTTTTCCAGTGTCCCCCTCACCTTTGACCTTGACCTGGGCGAGGTCGTGTGCGTCCTCCAGCCCCTGCGTCACCTCGCAGCGGTAGAACCCGGTGTCGTTGTGCTGCAGGCGCTCGAGCCGCAGCGTGAGGTCTGCAGGGGACGAGGCGTAGTGCAGCAACGAGGCCCGGTCCCTGAACGCCTCGCTGACCCTCACCCTGTCCCCCCGCGCCACCAGGATCTCCGCCTCGTGGCCCTGAGTCAAGACGCTCCATTTGACCCGGGGCAGCGTCAGCACGGCGTGCCGCCCGTTGGAGGAGGCGGAGGGCGGGGGGGGGCAGGGACACCAGGCAGGGTAGCGTCAGGGAGCCGCCCAGCACCGGAGGCACTGGGGGGGGGGAGGGGATGCTCACCTGCAGGAGCTGAGAGCCATCTGGGGAGGAAAGAGGCAGCAAAGGAGCTGGAGGTCAAAGAAATCTGTGCATGAGTTATTTTCAGAGAGGGCAAAAGTACACACATCTTTTCCTCAAGTAGAAGTACAGATACTCGTGTTTAAAAATACTCTGATGAAAGTAGAAGTACTGACTAAACTTCTTTACTCAAGTAAAAGTAAAGAAGTATGGGCTTTGAAATGTACTTCAGTAAAAAGTACCCATAACTAGCAGCTGTTTTAAAGATTACCTGACCTCCCTTTATATTAATAGAACAATAATGTCATTGTTAGCTAATGAATGTTTCCATGCTGAACAACGGCAACATGACAACGTTTTCATTGGTCCCTCTTCTTTAGAGAAGACCAGGAAATGATGGATACACGGATCGTGTTCAAATCAATAGGCACGCAATGACTCTAAATAATAATGATCACGCCACCAAACACACATTCAAACTAAAGGAACCAGCCTGTTTGGAAAATGTGAGAAGTAGAAAGTACAGGTATTTGTGTTCAACATGTAAGAAGTAGAAAGTACAGGTATTTGTGTTCAACATGTAAGAAGTAGAAAGTACAGGTATTTGTGTTCAACATGTGAGAAGTAGAAAGTACAGGTATTTGTGTTCAACATGTAAGAAGTAGAAAGTACAGGTATTTGTGTTCAACATGTAAGAAGTAGAAAGTTCAGGTATTTGTGTTCAAAATGTAAGAAGTAGAAAGTACAGGTATTTGTGTTCAACATGTAAGAAGTAGAAAGTACAGGTATTTGTGTTCAACATGTAAGAAGTAGAAAGTACAGGTATTTGTGTTCAACATGTAAGAAGTAGAAAGTACAGGTATTTGGGTTCAACATGTAAGAAGTAGAAAGTTCAGGTATTTGTGTTCAACATGTAAGAAGAAGAAAGTACAGGTATTTGTGTTCAACATGTAAGAAGTAGAAAGTACAGGTATTTGTGTTCAACATGTAAGAAGTCAAAGTAAAAAGTCGTCAGAAAAATAAGAAGTGGAGTACCTACATTTGATTGATTTTGCAAACTTAAAACTTAACTTATGAGGCAGTATACCTCTAGTGAGCGGCCCGGCCCTTTCTGAACGTGGCTCTCGGTGTAAGTTAAAGTCACCCTGAAACGGCCTCCAGAGAGTGCGTGTCAGCGAAATCAACGACGACAGGAAATGATTAAACAGCGCCGTGATGACCTCAGAGTCAGAGGTCGTGTGTGATTAAATGCAGCATTGTGGGGGGTGGGGGGGGGGGGCGGGGGGGGGGGGAGTACAAATACTTTGTTACTGTACTTAAGTACATCTTTCTGGTATCAGTACTTTACTCCACTACTTATTTTTCTGACGACTTTTTACTTTGACTTCTTACATTTTGAACACAAATACCTGAACTTTCTACTTCTTACATTTTGAACACAAATACCTGAACTTTCTACTTCTTACATGTTGAACACAAATACCTGTACTTTCTACTTCTTACATGTTGAACACAAATACCTGTACTTTCTACTTCTTACATGTTGAACCCAAATACCTGTACTTTCTACTTCTCACATTTTCCAAACAGGCTGGTTCCTTTAGTTTGAATGTGTGTTTGGTGGCGTGATCATTATTATTTAGAGTCATTGCGTGCCTATTGATTTGAACACGATCCGTGTATCCATCATTTCCTGGTCTTCTCTAAAGAAGAGGAACCAATGAAAACGTTGTCATGTTGCCGTTGTTCAGCATGGAAACATTCATTAGCTAACAATGACATTATTGTTCTATTAATATAAAGGGAGGTCAGGTACTCTTTAAAACAGCTGCTAGTTATGGGTACTTTTTACTGAAGTACATTTCAAAGCCCTCTTTACTTTTACTTGAGTAAAGAAGTTTAGTCAGTACTTCTACTTTTACCAAAGTATTTTTAAACACGAGTATCTGTACTTCTACCTCAGTAAAGGATGTGTGTACTTTTCTCTAGGGGCGGGGGGGGGGTACCTGAGTCCTGGAGGTGGGTGGAGGACGTCGTCAGGTGGAAACAGATGGAGAGCAGCAGCAGAACAGGAAGAGACACATCCAGTCTGTGGGGGGCAGGCAATGTTTGATATTTAATATGACGGGAACATCTGGACTGCACAGAAAATATTCACTTAATATGTACTCACACAAAATTCTGAAAAAGTTGAACCAAAACAAATCGACATGTCAGTGTAAACTAAGATGCTGGTATTTAATAAACAGATTACATTTCACCAAGAGAAAGAGCGAACTACTCGTGATCTTCCTGACATTTTGTGTAGTTAAAGGTTAAAGGACAGCTGGCAAATGAACCCTCCAACAGACATATTGATGTGTTTAATATGTCAACGTCATGTGATTGCTGTTTTTCACATTACACACACATTACACTGTTATGACACCAATATTAGAGATGAATACACTTTGAAAACAGGTTGAATTTTAGGATAACATTTGATACACAAGCTTCAGACTGTATTATAGGGAACTGGCCATTCAGAATATTAGATAGGACCAATTTCTGTAACAAAATGTGCCCTTTTCAAAGTGGAAAATATGTGTATTATCCCAACGAGATATAAAAGGCAATTTTATATAGTGTGCAAAAATATAACATGATAGTATTTAAATAAGATTAAATATTTAAAAAAGAGTAAACAAAGATTATGAAATATCCAAAACTAAGAGGTTTTATAAATATGTCGTACATGCTGGGATTTGTTATCTGTGTTCTCAGAGGTGAACTGTTTGTGAATGCGGCCTGCAGGTGGAGCTCTGACAGGTCTCGCTGTGTTGGAGCTCACCTGCTGTTTCCTGTTTGTTTCATTACATTGCATTTAGCTGATGCAAAACAGAGAGGTTTTATAAATATGTCTTACATGCTGGGATTTGTTATCTGTGTGTGTGTGTGTGTGTGTGTGTGTGTGTGTGTGTGTGTGTGTGTGTGTGTGTGTGTGTGTGTGTGTGTGTGTGTGTGTGTGTGTGTGTGTGTGTGTGTGTGTGTGTGTGTGTGTGTGTGTGTCCTTGCAGCTCTGTATCCGCTGTGAGTCAGACTTCAGGAGCTGCAGAGCGTGATCTGAATCCTGATTCTTTAAAAAACTGAACTGAGGCCCAGGCTCCGACTTCAATACAGTTAGTTACTGTTAATAGCACTGCTTTCATCCCCACTATCCACTCTCCTTTTTATCCTGCTTTTTATGTACTGCATTGCTAGTCTTTGTCACTATAAATTCAACAAAATGAATCTAACATACCTACTGTATGTTAAAACTTTATTATAAAGCTGGACAACTGTCTTTTTATACTGTTTAATGGGATTATTTTAACAATGTGATCACATGACTACCTCATCCTACTAACCTAGTAATTTCAGATATACTGACAAACACTTACCGTTGTGAGACTAACTTATAATAGTTTGGCATATTTGCAGCCCCTGCAGGATTATTTCTGTTTTGAGTTTGACACACAGATCTGCTTTTAACACAGTGGTGAGAAAGAGTGGTGTGAACATGTTTTAATGGGTTTATAACAACAGCGTGTATATCTAAATGGTAAAAGGACTGTACTTATAAATATCTTTATCAGGTATTTTCGACCCCTCAAAGCTCTTTACATACTACGAGTCATTCACCCATTCACACCTCATTCATGCAGAGCAGCACCACTTGCTCTAGGGAAGCTAAAGGTCCTGACACACCAAACTGATACCAAAGAACACGTCCCGACGGACCCCCGACTGTTGTGTCGCCTCACGTCTCCTGCGTCTTGGCCAAAAAGTCGCACTGGAACACACCGCAAAGACTTCAGCCACGCCCAAGTAGCACGTACGCACTGCGCATGCGTGAGTGGCAATAACTCTCCTTACCAGCAGGCGGCGGTAGTGTGTATTCGTCATTCAAAAGACGCAACCGGAAGACAGACCGCGTGATATATACAAACAACAAATAGCGTGTGCGTTCCATTTTCACTCTCGTCCATCACAGACTGTTTCACATAGCGACTTATAATCGTATCATTCTTGCGTCCAGGTGAGATGAAAAGGAAAAATAATAGCTGTCTGTGTGTGCCTAATCGTTTGTTTGCGTACCGTACCTCACTTCCGTTTCGCTTCTCATGCACTGATTCGCTAAGCTGAACAGCAAATCAGAGTGATTTATTTAGCTGACAGCCGAAAAGACACTACGGTGCGGGAAACACCAATCTGAGTAGGGCGACAGGACGCTCATCGACGGCCAGACATCTATCGACGGCCGAAATTGGCTTGGTGTGTTAGGGCCTTAACACTCACACACTCACACACTCTCACACACCGTTGGCCATCAGGAGCAACTCAGGGTTCACCTTATCACCTGAATCTCCTCCTAGAGCACCATTGTGTTTTTTTAAACCAATCATCTCTCAGAGGGGCGTGGCCAGCAGCAGCTCATTAGCATTTAAAGCTACAGACATAGAATCTGCACTTTTGAAACAGGGCTGAAACAGAGGGGATTATGGGAAATCTGTTTGGTGTTTCAGCCAATCAGAGACAGGTTTTGTATATATCTGAGACCTGTGATATATTGACGAAAAACAGTATAATAGGGGACCTTTAAGATTGATGAATACATACTATTTATTCTCATGCAGGCGCCAAACATACAGGACTGTTAGCTGTAGTCTTTGCGGTGTGTTCAAGTGCACCTTTTTGGCCAAGACTCAGGAAAAACACAAGTTTTTGATGTGTGTTTGGTGCGTCAGGGACCTGAGGACATATCCCACGGATGATGAAACCCTTTCTGTCAGATCATCCCGGCACAAACAAAGCGAAACAAACAGGAAACAGCAGGTGAGCTCCGACACAGCGAGACCTGTCAGAGCTCCACCTGCAGGCCGCACACACAAACAGTTCACCTGGGAGAATACATCCAGACGATTCTATTATGTTATTTCGTTATCTGTCTGACACACTCTTTCTCTTTCTAGGAAACACACACACACACACACACACACACACACACACACACACACACACACACACACACCCACACACACACACACACACACACACACACACATACACACACACACACACACACACACACACACACACACACACACACACACACACTTTCGGGTTGTTTGATGGCCTCAGTTAGGAGGGGAGAGGGAGAAAACGAGAGTCTGAAAAAGGGGAGGCATCCCAGCAACATCAGACTTGTCTGAATAGTCAATGACCTCACCGGGAGAGAAAAGGCGACGGTGGCAGAGAGAGAGAGAGAGAGAGAGAGAGAGAGAGAGAGAGAGAGAGAGAGAGAGAGAGAGAGAGAGAGAGAGAGAGAGAGAGAGAGAGAGAGAGAGGATGTTTGACCGCTCCGTCTGCCAGGAGAGGTCGTTTGAGGATGAGGGGAGAAGGGGTGAGGAAGAGGAGGGAGAGGAGAGGGAGTGAACTACTTTCTTAAAGGAGAGGCATGAGAGTTTGGCCAATGTGTCTCTTTTAAGAGAGTGTGAGGAGAGGGCAGCACACACACATCTCATCTAAAGGGAAACCTCCAGAAAAGCCAACGCACGATTACCTGAAGAAAAGAGACCCCCATGTTAAAGTACCCTTTACAGCAGAAATAAAGTTTATTGCTAACTAACTCGTTGTGAGGTTGAGATTGTATAAAACGTATACCTGTTTAAATTGCATGGATTAAAGAGGCTACTATCCTTTCCTGTAATTTTTGATATTTTTTTTTGTGAACGTACATCCACAAGCTACCCTGCAGTATACAAAGTCATTCAAACTAGCTGCACCTTTACCAGCTTTGAGAACACTTTCATGATCAATCATTATAAAACACATCATATATATTATTCTGAAATGGACCATTCTGCACAATGACTACTTTTACTGTCGCTACTTTCACTATATTTTGATGATAATACTTTTCTACTTTCACTTGAGGAACATTTTGAATGCAGGACTTTTACTGTAACAGAGTATTCCTACACTCTGGTACTTCTACTTTTACTCAAGTACAAGATCTGAGTACTTCTACTTTTACTCAAGTACAAGATCTGAGTACTTCTACTTTTCCTCAAGTACAAGATCTGAGTACTTCTACTTTTACTCAAGTACAAGATCTGAGTACTTCTACTTTTACTCAAGTACAAGATCTGAGTACTTCTACTTTTCCTCAAGTACAAGATCTGAGTACTTCTACTTTTCCTCAAGTACAAGATCTGAGTACTTCTACTTTTACTCAAGTACAAGATCTAAGTCCTTCTACTTGTACTCAAGTACAAGATCTGAGTACTTCTACTTTTACTCAAGTACAAGATCTGAGTACTTCTAATTTTACTCAAGTACAAGACCTGAGTACTTCTAATTTTACTCAAGTACAAGACCTGAGTACTTCTACTTGTACTCAAGTACAAGATCTGAGTACTTCTAATTTTACTCAAGTACAAGACCTGAGTACTTCTACTTTTACTCAAGTACAAGACCTGAGTACTTCTAATTTTACTCAAGTACAAGATCTGAGTACTTCTACTTTTACTCAAGTACAAGATCTGAGTACTTCTACTTTTACTCAAGTACAAGACCTGAGTACTTCTAATTTTACTCAAGTACAAGATCTGAGTACTTCTACTTTTACTCAAGTACAAGATCTGAGTATTGTCCCCTCTGCTCCTGGGTTAATTACCTAGTCTTTCCCACAAATGTTCCGCTCTGAGAACAGGGTTAAATCTCTCTCTGTCCTCCTCTCTTCTTCTCTTCCTCACATCACCTCCTACATCACCCTAACCCACATCACCCCACCTCGCATGACTCAGCCTCCCCATCTCCAGGGGCAACCCGACCCCCCCGACAGACACAATATGACAGGAAGCACGAAGCAGCCGGGCTGAAAGCAGCGGAGGCTTTCACAAAAACACAGAGAGGAAGAAAGACTGGGAGACGTTGAGGTCACAGGAAGGAGCTGCAGCCATGTTAGGAGAGGGAGAAATACTGCTTCACTTCAGTCAAAGTAGAAGTACTCTGGCTTAAAGAGGATATACTGATGTTCAGGTGTATATCAGTATGTAGTGTCTCTACTTTAATTTGACCGTCAAGGCAAAGTGTAAAAAGCTGCTATAAATTCCTAACTTTTGATAGGAAGCTCTGGTCGGTTCAGGCTCAGTTTGCACCCCCCCATTTTCACGTACCCCACATCCAACGGTACCATCCCCAAGACTCTAGGACGTCGAAACGGAGTTATGGCTAAAGAGTCCTCTCCTGCTGATGTTCAGGTGTATATCAGTATGTAGTGTCTCTACTTTAAAGAGTCCTCTCCTGCTGATGTTCAGGTGTATATCAGTATGTAGTGTCTCTACTTTAAAGAGTCCTCTCCTGCTGATGTTCAGGTGTATATCAGTATGTAGTGTCTCTACTTTAAAGAGTCCTCTCCTGCTGATGTTCAGGTGTATATCAGTATGTAGAGTCTCTACTTTAAAGAGTCCTCTCCTGCTGATGTTCAGGTGTATATCAGTATGTAGTGTCTCTACTTTAAAGAGTCCTCTCCTGCTGATGTTCAGGTGTACATCAGTATGTAGTGTCTCTACTTTAAAGAGTCCTCTCCTGCTGATCTTCAGGTGCATATCAGTATGTAGTGTCTCTACTTTAAAGAGTCCTCTCCTGCTGATGTTCAGGTGTATATCAGTATGTAGAGTCTCTACTTTAAAGAGTCCTCTCCTGCTGATGTTCAGGTGTATATCAGTATGTAGTGTCTCTACTTTAAAGAGTCCTCTCCTGCTGATGTTCAGGTGTATATTAGTATGTAGTGTCTCTACTTTAAAGAGTCCTCTCCTGCTGATGTTCAGGTGTATATCAGTATGTAGTGTCTCTAGTCCTCTCCTGCTGATGTCAGGTGTATATCACTATGTTCCTACTTTAAAGAGTCTCCTGCCTGATGTTCAGGTGTATATCAGTATGTGGTCTCTACTTTAAAGAGTCCTCTCCTGCTGATGTTCAGGTGTATATCAGTATGTAGTGTCTCTACTTTAAAGAGTCCTCTCCTGCTGATGTTCAGGTGTATATCAGTATGTAGTGTCTCTACTTTAAAGAGTCCTCTTCCTGCTGATTGTTCAGGTGTATATCAGTATGTAGTGTCTCTACTTTAAAGAGTCCTCTTCTGCTGATGTTCAGGTGTATATCAGTATGTAGTGTCTCTACTTTAAAGAGTCCTCTCCTGCTGATGTTCAGGTGTATATCAGTATGTAGTGTCTCTACTTTAAAGAGTCCTCTTCTGCTGATGTTCAGGTGTATATCAGTATGTAGTGTCTCTACTTTAAAGAGTCCTCTTCTGCTGATGTTCAGGTGTATATCAGTATGTAGTGTCTCTACTTTAAAGAGTCCTCTCCTGCTGATGTTCAGAGTCTGGAACAGGGATTTCAGTCTCTGAGACCATTGACATGCACTAAAACCATTATAACACAGGCTGAGAGAGAGATTTTTTTTAACGTTGATTACTATACTATTCTGTAAGCATAGCCTAAGATAAAAAGAGTACACATTTTGATCCTTAATATCTTGCTTTCTTCTTCTTCTAAGGTCACATTGTTTCTGTTGTCTTAAACAGAAAAAGACATTTTAGTAATCTGTCCTTTCTCTTGTATTTATCTGCATTGCATTTGATATGTAGGGAATCCAAAAGTAAAGTAATCAGGTTACTCTTATATTGTGATACTCAGATTACGTTTTGGATTTGAAAAGTAACCCTCGCGAGTCCCGACCCCTGCAGACTGGTATAAACAATGAGTCATGAGTAAATATGCTGTAAAAGGACTTACTTCATTTTCTTCAGAGTCCTCTCTCGCTCTGCAGAAGTTGTCCGTGTCCTCCGATGGTTTTCTGTCTCCGAGAGAAAGTCCTTCAGCAGCCGATGGGACGCAGAGAGAGGAGAGACTGTGAGGAGGGCAGAGTGTTAAAAGACCAAAACCTCCCCCTCTTCCTCCTCCTCCTCTTCCTCTTCCTCTTCCTCCCCGCTGCCTGGAAAATCATAATCCTGCTGAGGTAGAAGAATTGAGACTGTGAACAAAAAGAAAAGTGCTTATAAATTACTTTTTACATCTTCTGTTGATAACTGTAGAGCCACTTTCAACACCAGACGAGTTGATATTTCGATGTGTGTTGTGCGATGACCTTGAATTGTGTTTTCGTTTTTTGTGTGTTTTAACTTTTAAGGTTATTCGTAGTTACATTTCAATTTGGTGTAAATACTTAAGCATCCTTTTTTAATGCTAAATTGCAAAAATACTTATTTATTATCATCCTTATAGATTTCTTTTTTACATACTTTTCAACTTGTCTTTTTAGATTATCTTTGTTCGCACCACCAGATACCGAATCAGATTCCTTGTATGTGTAAACGCACCTGGCAATAACCTTGAACCTGATTCTGATTCATTAAAGTCAACGTTTCAGTTTTTTCAGTGTCGGGAGCAGAGGAGGCTTTTTCCAAAATGCTATCATGACCTTTCAAAGTTGTTAAAGCTAATGTGTTAGCAAACTCCAGCCGACACAAAGCCTGAATCTGTTTGCAGAGTGCTCATGCGTTTAAACAATGTTAGAGGTTTAGTTGAGATGTGTTTATTGAGGTTACATGAGGAACGTATCCATAGTCAGTGATTTATCTACAGTCAATCATTTAAATGGTGGAAGGCATCACCATGGCCGTACCCACCATTGAGGTCCTCGGTCATTTTTTCCAGGTGTATATAATACAACTTGTGATATAACTGCACATAATTAACAGGGTTCTTTGTAGTACTTCCATTTACTGGCAGTGGGGGCGCTGCACAACTAAGTAGCCTACATTAAAGCAAACAGAAGAAGACAACATCAATTTATCAACAAACAGCCGCAGTCCAGACTTGTACCCATGGATGTATAATAACGGAAGGTGAAATAAATACTTTACATTAAAGGGGACCTATCATGCAAAATGCACTTTTGTACGTCTTTTATACATGAATATGTGTCCCCGGTGTTCCAGGGAACTCACCAAGTGTCAGAAAACACAACCCTCTCTATTTTCCTCCATACCCAAATCTCTAAAAAAGGGGCTGCAACGGATCTGATAAAAACTGATCCAGATTTGAACACTGTCCTGACGTCAGGACGGTGGCGCTACGGCTATTGGGCCAACTCCACCAATCAGGAGGAGACAGCCACGGCCATTGCCGTTCGAAAGCGCTGTAGACGCTGTAGTACATATGCCAGGCCTGTAGATGGTGCTGTTCTCACTGAATCTGCCCTTGCAGAAACAGAGCTAACATTTTTCAAATTGAGCAAAATGAGGCATGGCTAAAATGCATGATCTGTTTGGTATTTTGAAAAAAAAAAAGTATAAATATGCCTTATATAGGTATGGTCCTACACTATATTATTCAAATATAGCATGATAGGTCCACTTTAAGTTATTTTCGTATTGTTTAAATAATGTTGCTGAGCCAACACAGTCTCACAAAAAACGTGTAATAGCTACGTTGGTCCACAGGGCAAAACGTAGTATATTCACAAATAACCCTCTCAAGACGTGGATACAATATGTTGTAAAAAAAAACATGGAGCTCAAATAATCTTCATAATATCTATCAAACTATAGATCCTACACATCCACTGGACGCAGATTCTAAAAGTACAATATAAACTTCTCGCTAGAAATGTAATCAAAAAGCATTTTAACGGCCAAACTATCTGACAATTTAGGATTTACAATCCAGCGACTTGGACACTGGTCATTAGAAATAGGAAAAAATATTGTATCCATGTCACGTCTTGAGAGGGTTATTTGTGAATAAACTACATTTTGCCCTGTGGACCAACGTAGCTATTACACATTGTTTTGTGAGACTGGGCAACTAGAGGGAGACAGCAAACAGTGTGATTTTGGTGACAGTACGACTATCTTGGACAAAGTTATATTGGGGGTGCCAAATCCGGCAGCACCAACACCTGGTCTGCTTCAATGTGGAAGCCCCTCTTTAGTTTCTCACCTGCTGAGCCCAGAGTAAAATGCTTTTGTGGGAGGGCCTGCCGCCGAGCTCCCCTAGCATGTTTTGGACCTCGGTATTTACGAAATCCTGGGTACGGGCCTGGGCATCACCCAAACCAACTTTAATCCGTGCACCAATTATAAACAGTCTCCGTGTTCTAGAGGTAACATTACAGTTTTTGACGACGGTGGCTTTAAAGAGAAAATAAATAACGGCTTTTGTACCCCAAAGAAAGTGAGTGAACTCAGACCACTGCTTGTTGATAGTGGAAATATTGAAAAAGAGTTACGAGGTGTGGAACAATTAAAAGTGACTCTGGATGAATTTAAAGATGCTCATGCTGCTGTCCAAATGCTTTTACCTTCTGAAAGAAAGGGAAATGAGACGTTGGACTGGCATGAGCCCAAAATGGAAACATTTGAGAATTTCCTAAAGGGGGTGGATTCATGGAAAACTTCTCCACCAGACCCTCAGATGTTTGTTGATCGCGGGCCGCCACAATTACATATCGTCCGCCACAAATGGATCTCATAAAAAAATTATTATTATTTTATTTTTTTTGGTGGTCTAATGGATAGTGAGGTGGGCTGATGATCGGAAGGTTGCGAGTTCAAATCCTGCCTGGAACACCACTACTAGTGTGCCCTTGAGTAAGGCACTTAGCCCTCAGTTACTCCAGGGAGAATGTCCCTGTAATTGGTCATTCGCTTTGGAATAAGGCGTCTGCTAAATGCCTAAATTATATTTTTGGGAGAATAAACCCCACAGATCCTCAACTCCGGTGTGTCTCACTCATTAACAACGCAACACAGAGCAACAAGAACATTGTCCATGAACTCGCATGTATTTAGTACTTGCCGGGGGGGGGGGGGGGCACTGGTCTAGGGTATCAAAATGTTCAAAACAGACAAGACAACCTGCAACAATATCCTCAGCTCGTCTTAATTATTTTAAATATAGCATAAACTAAAACTTCAATTGTTTTTATGAAGTGGATCAAATATGTTTTCCTGCCTCCCCAATCCATCCAATAGCAGTTATAAGTACAATGTGTCGTCTCAAAATAACAGCAGTCACTTTTTTCTCATTACTATGTATTTATTGAGGTTTATTGATTGTTTTTTTCTCCGTTGTTTGATGTTTTGGTACGGTGGCCGACGCACTACAACGACCCAAAACTCTTTCATCAGGGGAAACGTGTTGCAGCTTAGAAAACAATGCAGATATAAAAACACACATGTTCCAAAACACACATGATGAAACATCTTCAGCGACTTGACAACACATGCAGAGCAATTTCTCAAAAAGGATGCACCCATTAATTTGATATTGGTGGTACATTTGATTAAAGGAGCTTTGAGTAAATGAATCTACGAGCCCTGTGAGAAAGGCCAGAAGAAAATGGACATGGCATAAAATAATATAAGATCCTTTATGTTTCCATCCCACTGTGCTTCAGCTGTTAGGCTAACACCCAATGTGCAACATGGACACATTCCTCAAGGCTTAAAAGTAGAATTACGCACCTGTGGGGGAAGCTGGGCCACGACTTATATGATGTTTGTATGGAAAGGATCATCTGTAAAGTCAAGCTTCTAATAACTTGACTTAAAGGGGGGGGGGGGGGGGGGGGGGGGGGGGGGGGCAATCCTTGAAATCCATATTGTATTTGTTAATAAGAGCCACGGCACTCTTTGAAGCATTTCAAGGATTTATTAATGCAGCAGGTGAACTCTTAATCTGCTTTATAACAAAGGTCAAGGTCAAGAATAGTACTGATTAAAAAGGATCATTGAGCTGAACGATGTTTTTCATTTGCTTTTGGACCTCAAATCTGAAGCGTCCATCTTGTTTTCAACATATTAAGACCCCCACAGAAGAGGCTTTTGGTTTAATGCTCTGGCTTCTACTTACGGAGCTAATAAAAGGAAGTAAATCGAATTACTCCCTTTATTGCCCGTGAACAAGGGGGGGATAAGCTGTATGGGATAACATGGAGTTATGCTACTGTGTACTTCTACTGCACTACAGTTCAGAGGTACATGGTGTACTTTTACTCCACTACAGTTCAGAGGTACATGGTGTACTTCTACTCCACTACAGTTCAGAGGTACATGGTGTACTTCTACTCCACTACAGTTCAGAGGTACATGGTGTACTTCTACTCCACTACAGTTCAGAGGTACATGGTGTACTTTTCCTCCACTACATGTATTTAATACCTTTAGTTCCTTCACAGATGTGGATGAATGATGTGAAATATAATCAAGTGTTAAATCAGACTTTAGTTCCACCTGGAGTAAATCCACAAGCTACCCTGCAGTATACAAAGTCATTCAAACTAGCTGCACCTTTACCAGCTTTGAGAACACTTTCATGATCAATCATTATAAAACATATCATATATATTATTCTGAAATGGACCAATCTGCACAATGACTACTTTCACTGTCGCTACTTTAACTATATTTTGATGAGAATACTTTTCTACTTTCACTTGAGGAACATTTTGAATGCAGGACTTTTACTGTAACAGAGTATTCCTACACTCTGGTACTTCTACTTTTACTCAAGTACAAGATCTGAGTACTTCTACTTTTACTCAAGTACAAGATCTGAGTACTTCTACTTTTACTCAAGTACAAGATCTGAGTACTTCTACTTTTACTCAAGTACAAGATCTGAGTACTTCTACCTCTGGTTTCAGGGACTACAGATTTTTGTAAACAGACGGGGAATTTAGCAGCTCCCTGGTTCACATTTTTCCATTAATCTTTATGACACTTACACGTTGTGTTCAGCAGGTTAATCTCCACTTTATGATTTTTGAATTAAAAAGCTGAGGCCTTTTGTCTCCCCTTCTGGAAGTAAGTTAGACATTTCCCAAAAATTCAGAAAATAAATAACAAATCAAAAAAATTCTGATACAACACAAAAACATATTTTTCAAAATACAAAAAAATCAAAAGAAATGATAGACATGAGCTTTAGCACGGACTGCAGCCAATGTGCTCTGGTGCTTCTCACAACTCCTCATAGCAGCAGGATTTAGTTGTTTCATATGTTTTCTAACAACAGACGCTCTCAAACTAACACCTCGTTGTCCTTGACACTTCCAGTTGCTCCTGATTAAAAAGTGCATCATTGATTCTGTCCTCTTTACTGAGCCTCACAGCAGTTGCGTCCGACTGGTGAAAGATGTTTGTATTTGAACAGGAAGGACGGCCTGCTGTATAATTAATGAGCAGGTGTTGGGTTCACAGCAGGGAGCTTCTGCTGATCGCTCACCTTTAAGGACGAACACTTTGTACGGAGAGGAGACAGAAAGTGGAGCAGTGTGAGGCGGAGAGAGAACGATATGTTTCACTCCACTGCTGAGAGATCTGGGAAATTCACACCTGACAGGTCAAACATTTAGTCATTGAAAGTTGAAAAAGGTTTAGAGACACTGCGGCAGGTGAAAAAAAGAGAGGTTCTTAAATATGTATTATGCTAATCGAAGATACTGCTGTAACGATAACGTTTCTCTACCGAAACTAATATAAAACTAGGAACATTTTAGTTTTTAAGAAAGGATTGATCATTTGGGTTCTCTTACAAAATATCTCAACAACTACTGAAGGGATTATTTTGCACATTCATGGTTCCCAGAAGATGGATCCTAATAAGTGTAGTGATGCTCTGAGTTACCCATCATCACGTACTTACGGAAGAGGATCAGGGCCAGATGTAAAAACTAAATTGAGAAAAAGTGATTTTTTTTCATGTGAGTTCCGAGAAAAAAAGTCAGAATTCAGATTCTTTTCTTTTTTTAAAGTCTCAGAATTCTGAAAAAATAAGGAAATACATTCCCCAAAAATTCTGAAAAAAACAAAAATGTTCAGAAACAAATGAACATTTTCTATGGAATGGGGAGAGAAACAAATCCTGAAAATCTGAATCAAAATAAAAACATGTTTAAAAAAAAATGAAACATCAGAAAATGTAAATAGAATGTGGGTCAGAATTCTGTGATTTTCAGACAAAGAAAAAAAGAAATCACAAAAATTGTAAACAAATACAAATCACAAAAATGTCAGACATAAAAATAAAACAAATTTCAGAACAAAACAAAAACATATTTTTCCCCTCCAAAAAAACATGACATTTTTCATAGAAGAAAAAACGATATAATATTAAAAATATTTAAAATATCACATGTGGCCCTGATCCTGTTCCGTACTTACTTTATCAGTGTGACGGCCCCTAGGCCTTAGACTCAAGTCCCTGGTTAGCCACTCCCCAATCAGGAGAGATTGCTGACACCTGATTTTGGTTGACTGCTCAGCTACAAGTATGTGTGCTTGAGCAGTCAGGGGGTGTTTCTCAATCGCGAGTACGCTTGCTTGGTAGCACATGTCTGCCGAGCATCTTGCTTCAGAAGCGAGTCAAGAATACTTCCTGGCATTCGGAAAACGAAGTGTGGAACAGGCTAGCAAGTGTGCAGGTGTGCGTCATATGAGAGGCCCCGC
Source organism: Trematomus bernacchii (assembly GCF_902827165.1). NCBI lineage: Eukaryota > Metazoa > Chordata > Actinopteri > Perciformes > Nototheniidae > Trematomus > Trematomus bernacchii. Next base: position 2,452,824 of record NW_022987733.1, read on the forward strand.
CTCTTACATCTTCCGCCACAGATTTGGGGAAATTGGTCCGTGCGCAAAGCATTGTGGGGATTTTAAGACCGCGGAGTCTACTCATGTGCAGACTCGATATTTCTCCAAATGGAGTACGCCGGGCTCGGTAGATTTCCAAGTATACTGGAGATTGGAACAGTACTTCGGCGGCACTCGATTTCAAGGATGCTACGTCATCGAGTCCCGCCGAAGGACTGTTCCAATGTCCAGGATGCTTGGAATTCTACCGAGGCCGGCGTACTTCGTTGCGGGAAATTTCGAGGCTGCACATGTGTAGACTCCGCGGTCTTAAAATCCCCACAATGCTTTGCGCACGGACCAATTTCCAAATCTTCAACGGAAATCGCGCTCCATTTAAGGCGGGGCCTCGCATATGACGCACACCTGTTAGCCTGTTCCACCATTCTTCGTTTTCCAAGGCTAGGAAGGATTCTTGCCTCGGAAGACATGTGCTACCAAGCAAGCGTCCTCGACATTGAGAAACACCCATTCTCTCTGGGTGTTTCTCAATGTCGAAATTTCCCGCAACGAAGTACGCCGGCCTCTGTAGAATTCCAAGTATCCTTTTATATACTGATACATGTTCACATACCCACACACTACACACATTACTGATTAACTGACTTCATAATTAACTTAGTTTCTTTAAATAAATATACTTTAATTGGATGTGAATGATGTGTGGTCTCCTTCTTTTGTCCGTCCTTGAGCCAGGGCGTGACAACCATCAACAGGGATTGTTTAACGATGAACACAACTCCCATGATCCCACGCCGCTTCACGACGTCGTCAAACCCGTATTTTGTTGTTGATCGAGACCCCTAGCTGCAGGAACGACAAACTTCCCTTTAAAAAACAAGAATATCTGACTTAAAATGTAAAAATGCAGATGATGATCGTTGTCTTGGTTACAGTAAATATTCTAACACCTGGAAATGATTGTGGAAATGATTTATTGAAGTTGAGCACCAATCTGAATCTACAGCAGACATCGGAACCCGTCAGACGTTGCATAGGAAACAGTACGACGAACTCCCACAGACAAACTTCCATATTCCCAAAATACATTTTACAGTCACTGAGCGGAGAGAGGAGAGATTTTTTAACAAGAAAGGGTCTAATGAAGTATTTAAATAAAGTCATGAAATGGAGGTTTCCATGTGTTACTTTAGGTTTTTGGGGAAATTGGATGTTAAAGGCTCGGCTATGAGAATAACCAGGGACTGAATTAACATTCTCACTCTGTGTAATCTTCACGTTTTTATACAATAATGTTTTCTGGCAATATACTCTACCAACTACTTTAACAGTGCCTTCTGTCTAACTGTCCATACTTGCAGTTTTTCCTAAAAAAAGAGTTTTTTTTTTTACATTTTAAAACAATGAGTGAACTAATGAGAGCCACCTTCTAAAACCAAGTCTAAATACATGAAGAACATCATTGTTTGCATCAAAACTGAACAAAATAAATGTATATTTTTCACATATGGATAATAAAAATGATCTTTTTTTCTTCACCAACTACTTTTTTGTAACAGTGTCTTCTCTCTAGACCGCCATGCTTCCAGTATTTCAACAAATAAACAAATAAAGGTTTTTTTTTTGGGGGGTTTTTCACCCGCAAGTCACATTTAAACACGTGTATCTGAAAATGACGAAGTAGAAAAAACGTCCCTGAAGAAAAATAATTTTTTTTTTGTGGTAATGTTGTCAGACGTTATATTGTGTTTGATATCTTCTCAAGCGTAATCAAGACATATTTTATATTGAACTTGAGCTTTTTATTGGCGATGTTGTCAGACTTTAAATTGATGTTGATCTCCACAAAGAAATTATTTAAAAGAAACATTTTAAAAGTGAGAATTTTCATAGCATATTGTAAGAGTTAAAATTGTCTTTGATATCCACTTAAAGCAATTTAAAAAAACACTGACATGGAAGTTCTTTTAGTGGCAATGTTGTCCGACTTTAAAGTTGTGTTTAAAATCTACTCAAGCATAATTTAGTTCTTTTTTATTGAGTTTTTAAAGGGGCAATAGTCAGATTTTAAATAGTTTTGAATATCATAAAGGAAACAGATGAAGACCACAGAGGTGTAGGCATGACTGAGTTGAATTGAACTCACTTACTTTGTAGAAAATAATATTTGTTTTCATCATGTTTGTGATCATGTGCTGTTGCCTGGACGAAAACATGACTGCCCCCTAGTGGCAGGAGCACCTTAAGACACAATGCAAACCCTGAGAAGGAGCAGCTGAAACTGAAGGCTTTTATCTCCCATGATATCAGAATCCAGCTGGAGGTCAGGAACCTGGTTTCTTCATTCACACGTCACCAGGACAGCAGGGGGGTGAGTCCATCCAAAACACACCAAAAAAAGTCCAATTTAAACCCGGTTTTATTTCCATGTGGTCTCTTGAAAGCTGGCACTAGGTGTTCTGAGCTTTTGAGGCCAGAGTCCTCTCCAACTGCTCCTCCACCACTCTGTAGAGCTGCATGGTGGCCCGGGCGTCCTCCACCGAGGAGTGGCCCTTCCTCCCAGTCTGAGGACGCAGAGAGAGACACTTTGCCGTCACACATACATGTAAGGTACGTTTATTTATATAGCACATTACTTAAAGGTCCCCTGTTATACAGTTTTTCATCAATATATCACAGGTCTCAGATATATCCAGAACCTGTCTCTGATTGGCTGAAACACCAAACAGATCGTTGCAGCATTACCCATAATCCCCTCTGTTTCAGCCCTGTTTCCAAAGTGCTGATTCTCTGTCTGTTACTTTAGATGAAAATAAGGAGCCCCTCCCCACGCCTCGGGGGTTACCTTGGTTGGTGATTGGCTAATAATAACACAAGACAAAACATCGTTATGACATCATAAAGTGGCCAAAATCTGATCAGCTCATTTTCAGACAGGTTTTTATAGAAATGGATCAAAAAGAGAGAGAATCTTTTTTTTTTTTAAATCATGTTGAGAAAGTGGATTTTGCACAATAGGTGACCTTTAAGTCGTTGTTATTGTTTGTTTGTGTTCTTTGTAGTTCCTTAGTACATACAATCAGTTCAGACCGTCGTCTCATTTATATGCATATCTTTTGCTTTCCACTTCTAAATGACAAACATTACTGATGCCAGCGGTTCCCAACCTGGGGAACGCATTGCAAGAGGGCCGCCAAATAATTTGCAAAACATTACGATTTGTGTGGAAACATTTCATTATAAAGAATAATTGTTGTGTTTGAACCTCCTTTCCTTTCTCTTTCTCGATCCTCCTTAGCAACGGTCATTACAGTCCTTGACAGCGGTCTGTACTACTGGATTTACAACGTGTCACATGTTCTGAATCGACCAATCAGAACCTTCGTATTGTTTATGGTTGAATGTGGGCCGCAAACATTTAGTTGATTCTTAAGTGGGCCCTGAGTGGGAAAAGGTTGGGAACCGCTGACTTGTGCCCGTTGAATTTTGGGAATATTGGGTTGCAGATTATAATCTCACAAAGGGGGGATCGTTTAGCCTGAAAGACTGGAAATAACTGAAGGATAAGTTAAAAAGAAAGTAGAAAGAAAGTGAGGGTAAAGAAAACTATTTCTGCTAAAAAGTGAGCAATGATTGAGTCAGAGCGAAACATTTCAGACGTGTGTATCTCACACGGCTCTGTCACTTTCATTCATGTTCCTTTGCTTTTAAAGGAGTGTTTTTAAATGCCATTTTATAATATGTTTCTTAATGCTCTTAATCAGAAACAGGTTTATCACCAGGTGGGTTGACACCTACCTGACTTGGTGTCGTGGTGCATACATAAAAGTAAATCTGTTTGCAACTCACATATATATCAATATTCCAATGACTGTATATACACTATTCTGCACAGTTTCTATCATATTCTGTTTCTATTATATTCAAGTGTATTTTATTTACTTGTGTTATTGTGTTGCTCTGTTGGAGGAGCCTGTGACCTCAGATGTTCATGGTCATATCTACACTGTAGCTCTGCACACATGACAATAAAAGCCTTGAAACATGAAACCAAAAATAGAGAACCCAGATAGAGAAGGCCGAGCGCTGCTGGTACCTGGATGTCTCTGTTGAAGATGGCCTTGGTGAGTCTCTTCAGCGAGGCCACCTCGTTGGGGGCGAAGCCGGCCCTCTGGTTGAGGAGCGGGATGCGGGACGTGTCTCTGGTCAGCACCCCGGGGTGCGCGTAGCCCAGCACCTTGAAGTCGTTGTGGATGGCGTGTCCGATCACCACCTTGCCCATCAGCAGCCGAAGTATCTGCCGACAGAGGAGACCCTGAACTCACCACGACTGTATACAGTGAAGTACATTTACAGTACTGAACAATTTTGAGGTACTTTACTTGAGTATTTCAATGTTTTGCTGGAGACCCTGAACTCACCACAACTGTGTACAGTGAAGAACTTTTACTTAAGTACTGTACTGAACCATTTTGAGGTACTTTGAGTATTTCAATGTTTTGCCGCTTTGTAATTCTCCCACCTCTGCGTGCAACATGTTGAAATACTGAGAGAAGGGTATTTAATGTTTTGCTGGAGACCATGAACTCACCACGACTGTATACAGTGAAGTACATTTACTCATAAGATAAGATAAGAAGTACTTTATTGATCCCAATTTGGGAAATGTTTGCGGTGCAGCAGCAGAAATGTGTTTTTACTATACTGAAACATTTTGAGGTACTTTATTTGAGTATTTAAATGTTTAGCTGCTTTGTAATCCTCCCACCTCTGCATGCTACATGTTGAAATACTGAACGAAGGGTATTCAAACACTTTTAATGAAATTATATGAATGAGAAAAGTGATATATTTTCATGTGAGTTCTGAGAAAAAAGTCTGAATTCAGATTTTTTTCTTATGAAAATCTTTAAATTCTGAAAAGAACATTAGTTAGAAAAAATACATTGAAAAAAAAAAATACATTAGAGGATCTCCTCACCTCCTTCCTGGCCTCGATGTAAGGCGTGGCGTTGACGAGGTCTCGGTGTCGGATGCCGCTCCACCGGGTCCGGTAGTCCGTGACGGGCACGGGGGGGTTGATGAACTTATCGTAGACCACGTCTCCGTCGTACGACACCAGGCTGCAGCGGGCCAGCTGGCTGATGCTGCCCTTCGGCCCCGTGCCCACCATCTCACAGTCGATGGCCAGGAACTTGGTGGGCATTGCTGCTGAGGAGGAGGACTGAGTGGTGGTGGGCTTCTGGCTGCTGGAGCACGAGGGCGATGCTTTTGTGTTCCCAGCATCATTTGGTTTTTCCTGGCACTGAGCGGACGTTGAAGGCGGGGCGCTGCAGAGTGAGTTTGACGGTAAAGTCGTGTTGTTCGAGGAAGTCGGAGGCGCTGAATGATTTGCTCCATTTTGCCGTGGAGGCAGGACTTGTCCTGTTCTGTGGTTGTAATGATTCCTTCCTTCCAGAGAGGAGGGCTTTTTACGATACCGCATGTTTTTGTTTTTCCAGTTTACCGGCGGTGGCCTCTTCTGCGCAGGCTCGTCAGAAAGGCTCACGTTGATCAGAATGTTCGACATGGTTCTGGTCGCAGTCCAGCAGAGGTCAAAATAATGTCTCCTCAAAGCAATCGTGCAGATGTGCTTATTTTGACCTCCAACTCAAAGGGTCTTCAACCTTTGTAAGTGCAACGTTTATCAGCTGACACATCGGTTAAAAAGCATCCTGTGAGAGAAATGAGACCTTATCAAACCACGTCTTCATTTGCAGGACTTTAATAAAATACATTTTATATAACCGGTGTGCAACAACCTGCAAGTTTAGAAAGAACTAGGGGCCTTGAATGCATCAGCACATCTTTCATTAGATGTTGCTTTCTTATTAAACCAAATGTAAGTGTGATGGGGTAGATAAAAGTAACTAGGTAGATTTACTCAAGTACTGTAGAACAATTCTGAGGTGCTTGTACTTTACCCGAGTATTTCAATTGTATGCTTCTTTGTACTTCTACTCCAAAACCATATCATATTATTCTGAAATGGACCAATCTGCACAATGACTACTTTTACTGTCGCCACTTTCACTATATTTTGATGAGAATACTTTTCTACTTTTACTTGAGTAATATTTTGAATGCAAGACTTTCACTGTAACAGAGTATTCCTACACTCTGGTACTCAAGTACAAGTACAAGATCTGAGTACTTCTACTTTCACTCAAGTACAAGATCTGAGTTTCTACTTTTACTGAAGTACAAGATCTGAGTACTTTTACTTTCACTCAAGTACAAGATCTGAGTACTTCTATTTTGACTTTACTCAAGTACAAGATCTAAGTACTTCTACTTGTACTCAAGTACAAGACCTGAGTACTTCTACTTTTACTGAAGTACAAGACCTGAGTACTTCTACTTTTACTGAAGTACAAGATCTGAGTACTTCTACTTTTACTGAAGTACAAGATCTGAGTACTTCTACTTTTACTGAAGTATAAGATCTGAGTACTTCTAATTTGACTCAAGTACAAGATATGAATACTTCTACTTTTACTTATCAAATAGTATTTCTACACTCTGGTACTTCTACTGTCACTCAAGTACAAGATCTGAGTACTTCTATGTTGACTTCAGTACAACATCTGAGTACTTCTCCCTCCTCTGAGTTGATCTGAGTTTCCTCATAATAAGCTCTTATTTTAAAAATAAACAACATCCTTTTAGCCGTTAGCTTAACGTTAGCTCACAAACGTTACTATGCTAACTCCGTGTCTAAGTCGCTGAAAATAACTGTTTCTCAGCGGGAAATTGAACAATAAATGTATGTGAACATAATCAGTTCTATATTGATTCAATACACATCAATAAGATATGTTAAAATAACTTTAAAAGTGTTAAAGCAGACCTGCAGCAATCTTTCGACCCTCGATATTCTTTCTGCTCACAACAAACGTTCAACATCCGGGTCATGTTACCTTCAGGGACAAACAGAAAGTTGAAACAAATACATGAATATATAATTTTGTTGTTATATATTGTAATATAATACACGATTTCTTACTCAAACTTATCTTAATAAATGAATTCATTACAGTACAGCAACTGTCGAAAATCCAAATCCCCCGGAAATAAATAAAGTATTTCTTATTCTGATTCTGTTCGATCGCCCTCCCTGCCTGAAGGAATTACCGGACGTACCTGAACGCATCCTACATGTGAATTGTACATCAATGCTAGCTATCAAGTGGCTAAGCACAACAAGCCTTATTTGTGCTGGATTTGCTTTATAACTGCCGATTTAAAGTACCCGATATTTTTTAGAAACACGTATTCTTTATTGGTAAAACAAGGCAGGGTTAACAAGACAACTTGTGTTAGCATTAGCTGGCCTTTAAGCCCCATGTCAGTTAATCTACCTTCAGCTTCTCAGCATGGGGAGATGTTTACATCAAGCCTTTCTGCAGAACAACAGAGAGATCTGGCCACAAGAATCACCACGTTCCTGTCCATGTACAGCCACCTGTCCGACTCATATATCATCGTGAGTACTGATGCATGACATGACTTTAGCTTTGTTGTTGTTGGTGTGTGGCAAATATACTATGATCAAGGTATTGTTAAGTGACAGGTAACCACTAACACACAAGAAATCGAATACAAAACATGCTTCTGGAAAAATGGCACAAATGTCTCATAACTTGATACTACAGCTCTTCACTGTGGCTATTACCAGAGGTGGGAGAAGTATTCAGATCTTGTACTTGAGTAAAAGTAGAAGTACTCAGATCTTGTACTTGAGTAAAAGTATAAGTACTCAGATCTTGTTCTTGAGTAAAAGTATAAGTATTCAGATCTTGTACTTGAGTAAAAGTAGAAGTACTCAGATCTTGTTCTTGAGTAAAAGTATAAGTATTCAGATCTTGTACTTGAGTAAAAGTAGAAGGACTCAGATATTGTACTTGAGTAAAAGTAGAAGTACTCAGATCTTGTACTTGAGTAAAAGTAGAAGTATTCAGATCTTGTACTTGAGTAAAAGTAGAAGGACTCAGATATTGTACTTGAGTAAAAGTAGAAGTACTCAGATCTTGTTCTTGAGTAAAAGTAGAAGTATTCAGATCTTGTACTTGAGTAAAAGTTGAAGTACCAGAGTGTAACAATACTATGTTGCAAGTAAAACAAAAATATTTTAGTAAAAAAAAGACAAAAACATGTATATAGACATAAAAAGATAAAGTAAAATTATAAATATGATTGTGAAATCCAGCGTTTGTTACTTTACTTTCACTTGTTTTTAATTTTTGTTTTACTTTTATGTATGCACCATGACATCAAGTCAAATCCCTCGTACGTGTCAGTGGTGATAAACCTGATTCTGATTCCCTGCAGGAGTTCTTCACTGAGGATCTGTGGAGCTCGTTGCCCAGCAGCTGGAGGGCCGTGCTGCGGGACCTGAAGTACCCACAGATCGCTGACCTGTTGCTGGGTGCTTCACACGCAGACAGGAGGTACTGCTGGATGATACAGGGCCCCAAAATACATGCTCAAAAAACACAAATTCAACAAAATACGGATTCAATTCACAAAGCTCTGTACAGTAGATGAGCAGAGCCGCAAAATCACCCAGCAAGTTAAAGAAATCCCAATTATCACTTCCTGTAGTGTTATTTTATTTTTATTTTATTTCTTTATTCTCTTTTGTCTTTTTTGAGCGCTTCTATTGGCTAGCGCTCCAACACATTGTACATGATAGGCTAAGGGGCGGGACATCTCTAAGCTGTTGACCAATCACAACAGAGCCGGCCAGCTAACCAATCAGAGCAGACTGGGCTCTGGTTTCAGACAGAGGGTGAAAAGAGGTGCTGCAGCACAGGCAGTATGAGAGAGATAGAGAGCTTTTTGAACATTAAAGCATGGAGATATGTCCCAGTAGAGACACATATGAACCTGAACATGAGCAGAATATTTCCTCTTTAATCAAATAAAATGCAAATACATGTCTTTATGCAAGTGCATGCAGTTGTACTTGTTGACAGTTAGACACATATATATATATAATACTGCCAGAGTTGTGATTTAAATAATAACCCTGCAGTGTTTGTGGTTGCAGATATCCCTCGGTGTGGCCTCTGTCTCTGTTGGCGTTTCGAGCCACTGCTCAGGCTCTGGCGTTTCCCAGAGAGAGCAGGGAGAGCGGCGGGGGGGCCGAGGAGTTTCAGAACAACGAGAGTCAGAGCTCTCTGCTGCGACACATCTTCAGGAAACACGTCAAACCCAAGAAACAGCACGAGATCCGCAAGCTGGGCGCGGTACGAGGGGCTAATGCTGCTATCGCTCCAGTATTGGTCTCTGTGAACAGTGTTTTTTCATCTGTTGCGTTTTGTGTATTCCAGCTGGTGAAAGAACTGTGTGACCAGACTGACTGCAGCAGTGTGGTGGATGTGGGCTCAGGACAGGTATCATCTGATTTGATCACTATCACCCTGTTTCTGGTTTGTTTATTCAGCAATATTTGAGCATTCAAAATGTTCCTCAAGTAAAAGTAGAAAAGTATTATCATCAAAATATAGTGAAAGTAGCGACAGTAAAAGTAGTCATTGTGCAGATTGGTCCATTTCAGAATAATATATATGATATGTTTTATAATGATTGATCATGAAAGTGTTCTCAAAGCTGGTAAAGGTGCAGCTAGTTTGAATGACTTTGTATACTGCAGGGTAGCTTGTGGATTTACTCCAGGTGGAACTAAAGTCTGATTTAACACTTGGTTATATTTCACATCATTCATCCACATCTGTGAAGTAACTAAAGGTATTAAATACATGTAGTGGAGTAAAAGTACACCATTTACCTCTGAACTGTAGAGGAGTAAAAGTACAAAGTATTTGAGTATATCTACTTAGTTTCTTTACATCACTGCTGGTCAACAATGCAGCTCTGAGGCAGAGAATAAAACATGCGACACACACACACTGTAGCCTACTTGTGTTTAAATCGTTGCTTTGTCTGTTGTGATGCTCCCACTTTAACCACTGAGAGGTTTCCTCCGCTCAGGGTCACCTGACGCGTTTCCTGTCCTTCGGGCTCGGACTCTCTGTGACCGCCATCGAGGCGGATCGCGTGCTGCTCGCCATGGCAACCAAGTTTGACGGAGAGCTGATGGGGGTCTTAGAAAAAGAGAGGGAGAAGCAGAAAGAGGTTTGAGCTTTTATTTCTGTTAATACATACATTTAGTCCATAAGCAAAGCATATGATTGAGAGGTGGTTTGTTAGTGGTGTCATGATTAGATTTTGATTCTTGTCTATTTGCCATTTAAGTTCGTATTCAAACCCCTACACTTTAATGTTCGATAGAACCACCTTTTGTCTTCAACTTAAGAACGTAAAACATCAAAATTGCAATCATTTTCTTTTGTCTCACAGGGGTTGAATACTTATGCAATGTATTATATATTTTTTCTACAACATGTTTCTCACATAAAACTAATGACACTCTTTGTAAGTAAAATATGAAATAGAACACACTCTTAATGCATCATTTGAAATGCAGAGAAATCTGATCATTTACGAGGCGGTTGAATACTTTTCCAAACCACTGTATCTCCTGCTGGCACCGAAAGGCACCAATAAACATTTGTCTCCTTTCTTAGAGCGGCTCCTCTCTGCTCCCAGTATCTCAGCCTCGACATGTGGCCGGGTGGGTAAACCCCAAGGCATCATGGGAGTCCTTCATCGAACAGCTGAGCGGTGCAGAAGGACCCCAAACTCCATCTGGACCCTGTAAAAAGAGACAGAGAGGCTCCGAAGAAGATACTTTATCAACGTCACGTCACCAGCTCAGCGGAAAGGATTCTGAAGACGAGGCCTCCAGGTGCTCGTGTGTCCAGGAGGGGGTTCGACCTCCTGAGGAAATGCTCCGTCCAGACTTCGTCCTCACGGGGCTCCACGCCTGCGGAGACCTCAGCTCCACCCTCCTCCGGCACTTCATCAGCTGCCCACATGTGCGCGGCATCACCTCAGTGGCCTGCTGCTACATGAAGATCTCCACCAGGGAGCATCCGTCCCCCCCGGGTCTGATAGCGGCTCCTCACCCCGCAGACGAAGTACAAAGCATTTGAGTATATCTACTTAGTTACTTTACATCACTGCTGGTCAACAATGCAGCTCTGAGGCTCAGAATAAAACATCCGACACACACACTATTACTCATGTTTAAAGGTCCCCTATCATACTGTTTCTCATCAATATATCACAGGTCTCAGATATATACAGAACCTGTCTCTGATTGGCTGAAACACCAAACAGATCATTGCAGCATTACCCATAATCCCCTCTGTTTCAGCCCTGTTTCCAAAGTGCTGATTCTCTGTCTGTTACTTTAGATGAAAATAAGGAGCCCCTCCCCACGCCCCTCTGAGAGAGATTTGGTTACAAAGAACTCAATGGTGCTCTAGGAGGAGATTCAGGTGATAAGGTGGGGTGGGGGGGGGGAGGGGTTACCTTGGTTGGTGATTGGCTAATGGTTACACAAGACAAAAAAATCATGACATCACAAAGTGGCCAAAATCTGATCAGCTCATTTTCAGACAGGTTTTTATATAAATGGATCAGGACAAAAAGAGAGAGAATCGTTGTTCCTGAGACTTTCAGAGTCTCTTTCCACAGAGGGGACACATGTTGATGAAGAAGAGACATGAAGAAGAGGGGACACATGTTGATGTAGAAGAGACGTGAACAAGTGGATTTTGCATAATAGGTGACCTTTAAGTTGTTGCTTTGTCTGTTTTGATGTTCCCACATTAACCACTGACAGTTTTCCTCCGCTCTGCCGATAAAAAAGGGTCGAGGAAGGAATACCGGTTCAAAGCAGTATTCAATGTTTACTTCAGATTAGCTCCACGTCAGAAATGAGCATGCTTGTCATATGTCTATCTCCATAGAGGCTGAATCATCATGTTAATCACATAGCTATCATATGCCTAAAACAGTCCTGATGCTCTTCTAGGTAATCAGACATCCTGTCATGTACACAGCTACAGTTGGGATACCTTTGTTATCATGTGTACTCTGATATTGGAGGAGTACATTCAGTATTTTCCCAACAGTTTTCCTCTGCTCTGCCGGTAAAAAAGGGTCACCTGATGTGTTTCCTGTTTCCTGTGTCCAGAGGCTCCAGGAGACGATGCTGCAACCCTCAGAGTTCGGATACCCCATGAGCTCCTGGGTGGGGGGTCTGCCTGGACACCAGCTGTCCTACAAGGCCCGGGAGGCGGCGTGTCACGCGCTGGAGGACTACCGGCGGAGGCTTTGGGAGGAAAGCCAGCTGCTGAGGACGCACTGTTACAGAGCGACGCTGGAGACCATCATCAGGGAGCAGAGGCCCGAGCTGTGCAGAGCGGGGGTCCAGACCGTGAAGAAAGCCCACCTGTTGACGTTTACTGAGTGAGGAGACGCACACACACATGTTTACTATGTTAAGATCTTAACGATATCAATCCTTAGTCAGCAATGATTCAAGGCCACTATCTGAGATTTAAAGGTCTCCTATTATGCAAAATGCACTTTTGGATGTATTTTATACATACATATGTGTATATATATATATATATATATATATATATATATATATATATATAAGTGTCAGAAAATAAAACCCTCTCTCTTTTCCTCCGTACCCAAATCTCTAAAAACGGGGGAACAACGGAGCTGATCCAGATTTGCGTCCGATATGACGTAATATCTGAAATGTGGGCGGGCTTTACACCCACGGGCCTATCAGAAAGTTGCTATCAGAAACAATGCCGACGTGTTTTGGACGTAATATGGGGTGTTTCTCAATCGCGAGTACGCTTGCTTGGTAGCACATGTCTGCCGAGCATCTTGCTTCAGAAGCGAGTCAAGAATACTTCCTGACATTCGGAAAACAAAGAGTGGAACAGGCTAGCAAGTGTGCAGGTGTGCGTCATATGAGAGGCCCCGCCTTACATCTTCCGCCACAGAATTGGGGAAATTGGTCCGTGCGCAAAGCATTGTGGGGATTTTAAGACCGCAGAGTCTACTCATGTGCAGCCTCGATATTTCTCCAAACGGAGTACGCCGGGCTCGGTAGATTTCCAAGTATGCTGGAGATTGGAACAGTACTTCGGCGGCACTCGATGACGTAGTATGCTTGAAATAGTGGCTCTGGAGCAGCTTTACTCGCGATTGAGAAACACCCATGGTCTGTGTTTACATTAGCATCGCTAACACTCAGAGCTAACCTGTACTGGAGAGAGTATGTGTAAAAACGCAGGAAATAAAAAAAGGAACTCACCTTGTGGTAAACCTGAGAGAGAAAAAGCATTTGAGCTCCATACTGTTTTCAGAAATAATCCTTGAAGTGGTTTGGAACATGATATGGTGTTTAATCATGGCAGCATTTAGCTGTATCTGAGCAGAGCAGCCACTCTTCCCTCTGCAGCTCACTGCTTGCCTGCGTGCTCAAAAGGGGGCGGGACCAGCAGCTACTGACCCAGAATTAGCACTTCTCTAACCGGGCTGAAATAGAGGGATTTGAGGGATGTCTAAAATGCATGATCTGTTTGGTATTTTGAGCAAAACACATCATAGACATGTTTTTCATATATTTGTATATATCTGAGACCCATAATATATGCCTAAAAATAGCATGATAGGAGATCTTTAATGTCCCCCTCAGGTACGCCCGTCTGGGCCTGGCGCGGGTCGGCCTGCCCCCCGACCTGCCTCTGGACGGGGGGCGGGTGGAGGCCATGTTGGAGCAGCAGGGCCGGGTGGTGGTGTTCTTCAGCCTCGCCCTGCTGCTGGCTCCGGTGGTGGAGACGCTGGTGCTGCTGGACCGCATCATCTACCTGCAGGAGAACGGTGAGGACTGCTCTAAGGCTGATGTCTTCTTGATGTAGGAAGCAGGGCACTAAAGAGAGATTCATCCTGGTTCCACCCACAAATAAAAGCCAATAGGATTTCTCCATGTGATTTTTGTTATTGCAGAAAATAATCAAACAAAACGTTTATGATTCTAACACGTTTAGTTCAGCAGGATAATCTCCACATCAGGGCCGTCCCTGGCCAACTTGAGGCCCCACGCAAAGTTATATCATGAGACCCTCTGTTTCGTGAGGGTCGAGGGTCGACAGAGGGGGGGGGCGCTAGTGGAGCCTCGCAGCGGCGAAACCGTGCCGCGCCACACTAATTGCGCCGCATAAGCGCATAGGTCAGTTGAGGCTCCCTCCGCGAGGTGAGGCCCCACGCAGTCTGCGTCCACATATTAACACCACTTTATGATTTCTGAAGTAAAAAGCTAACGTTAGGATATAAAGGAACTACAGCACGGTCACATGACTTCACGTCACCACCGCTAAGCTAAAGGAGGCTAATGTTGGGCTATAAAGGAACTACAGAGGTCACCACAGCTAAGCTAAAGGTGGCTAACGTTGGGCTATAAAGGAACTACAGCATGGTCACATGACTTCACGTCACCACCGCTAAGCTAAAGGCGGCTAATGTTGGGCTATAAAGGAACTACAGCACGGTCACATGACTTCACGTCACCACCGCTAAGCTAAAGGTGGCTAATGTTGGGCTATAAAGGAACTACAGCATGGTCACATGACTTCACGTCACCACCGCTAAGCTAAAGGCGGCTAATGTTGGGCTATAAAGGAACTACAGCACGGTCACATGACTTCACGTCACCACCGCTAAGCTAAAGGAGGCTAATGGGCTGTAAAGGAACTGCAGCACGGTCACATGACTTCACGTCACCACCGCTAAGCTAAGGGAGGCTAATGGGCTGTAAAGGAACTACAGCACGGTCACATGACTTCACCTCACCACCGCTAAGCTAAAGGAGGCTAATGGGCTATAAAGGAACTACAGCACGGTCACATGACTTCACGTCACCACCGCTAAGCTAAAGGAGGCTAATGTTGGGCTATAAAGGAACTACAGCACGGTCACATGACTTCACGTCACCACCGCTAAGCTAAAGATGGCTAATGTTGGGCTATAAAGGAACTACAGGACAACATTTCATACAGTGTCGTTGCCAGCGCTTTCTGAAAAGTTTAAATGATTTCAATACAGGCCCTTTATCTATTTGTATTTGCATTTTAATAACTGAATCTTCCTCTTCCTGCAGGTGTGGACAGTCGGCTGGTTCCTCTCTTCGACCCAAACCTTTCTCCCAGAAACTTTGTGCTGGTGGCTCTGAAGGCTCGAGGACATGGAGGAGCAAAAAGGAAATCCTAACAAACTGTATACGTTTCTCTTTGTTGGGAAAAGTCACGCTTACTTTCTGAGAATGAACTCAAGATTACAAAAAAGTCTAGTTCTCTTTTAAACACAAACCCAAAGTCTTACTGTTTTTATATTTTAGCCTCTGTTTTTCCAATTAAACTGGCCCTGTTATGCAAATGTGCAGGTTTCATTTTTGCTATGTAGTGTCTCTACTTTAAAGAGTCCTCTCCTGCTGATGTTCAGGTGTATATCAGTATGTAGTGTCTCTACTTTAAAGAGTCCTCTCCTGCTGATGTTCAGGTGTATATCAGTATGTAGTGTCTCTACTTTAAAGAGTCCTCTCCTGCTGATGTTCAGGTGTATATCAGAATGTAGTGTCTCTACTTTAAAGAGTCCTCTCCTGCTGATGTTCAGGTGTATATCAGTATGTAGTGTCTCTACTTTAAAGAGTCCTCTCCTGCTGATGTTCAGGTGTATATCAGTATGTAGTGTCTTTACTTTAAAGAGTCCTCTCCTGCTGATGTTCAGGTGTATATCAGTGTGTAGTATCTCTACTTTAAAGAGTCCTCTCCACCTCTTTTCACCCTCTGTCTGAAACCAGAGCCCAGTCTGCTCTGATTGGTTAGCTGGCCGGCTCTGTTGTGATTGTTCAACCGCTTAGAGATGTCCCGCCCCTTAGCCTATCACGTACAATGTGTTGTAGTGCTAGCCAATAGGATTGTTCCATAGTGTGTGGGAGAGAAACTCCCTCTGGAGGAAACACGGAGATTTTAGCCTTTGGAGACCATTAACATGCACTAAAACCTATAACACACTACAGGAGAGGGAAAACCCCAACAAGCAGAATAACAAATAACCTTTATCTTCAGGCGTCCTCACGACTTAAAGCTCGGACTTATTTCTTAAAGGAAAACATAAATCTGGTATCTTTAAAACAAGAAAGTGAGAGAATCAACTAGTCCTGTTTACGGTCAAATCTAAAACCCTTTGTTCATCGCACAGCAGAGAAATGTACATTGAAGGAAGAAAAGGCAAAAATAAGATCAGTAGAGCAGAAGATAAACAAACACGTGAATCAGTAAACAACACAATGTCTTTATTATGGAAATACAAACCAGAGAGGACATGACGCCTAGTTCTTTGTTTTGTATTGCAACATGTTTACACAGAATTTCTCAATCTTATTGGTGTTGAAATACTTTCCATGCAGAAATGTCATGTGCCAGCCTTTGTGCAACTCTTTATTGCCCCCAGGTTCCTCAGAAAGCACTCGATCAAAACCAGATGTTCCCCAGAACGCTGCTCTGAGACCAGTTTAGCTTTCATTACGTGTGGAGCATCTCATTGATTTGTGACCTCAGTAGGGGTCCTAAATCAGTGCAGAGGCTCCATTCGTGGACTCCTACTCCACCCCCTGAGTAGAGAAGAAGAAATCACTAAACCTCTGAAGTCTTTGTGAAGCAGCGCATAGTTTTGAGAGCTTTCAGAGAGCCATGGAGTGTTTGTTTTTAGTAGTTTTGGGTTCGCTGCTGGTTCCTCTGCGGGCACAAAGCAGGACAATCTGCAAGCCCATGACCTCCGCCTTTTGTCAGGGTTTGGGGTACTCCACCACCCAACATCCAACAGGAGCGACGGGGTACAGCCTGCGGGAGATAGGACAGATCGTGGAGACTTCGTGCTCTCCGAACGTGGCCGTGCTCATGTGCCGGGTCGTGGTGCCGGAGTGCGGCTCGGAGGAGGACGCTCGGATGAGGCCGTGCCGAGCGCTGTGTGAGAAGGTGAAGACGGACTGCGAAGCTCCGCTGAAAGCCAAAAGGATCAACTGGCCGTCGAGGCTCCGCTGCGAGACTCTGTCCGAGAACAACTGCGTGCAGGTCAGTGTGAAAACATTCATCTGTTTGCATCTTATATCATATTCCATTTACTTGTATATATCCTATTGTATCTGTTTTATTTGTTCTATGTCCTATATATATTCATGTTGCACTGTTGGAGGAGCCTGTGACCTAAGATTGTCATTGACATATCTACACTAGCTTATGTGCATATGACAATAAAACCTTTGAAGTGGTTTTATGGACAGCGCTGATTTGTTTCTGTTCCTGTAGGGTCAGGTCTCCAGCCCCGCTCAAACATCGTCGGCTACATGTGAGGAGATCACCGTGGCTCTGTGCCTGGACCAGACGTACACTGAGACTGTGCTGCCGAACCTCCTGGGCCACGCCTCTCAGGAGGAGGCCGGCCTGGAGATAAACAAGTATTCCCCTCTCATCCAAGTGGGCTGCTCCTCTCACCTGAAGCCTTTCCTGTGCTCCGTCTACACTCCGAAGTGTGTGTCGGGCGCTGGTCGGCCTCCCTGCAGGACGCTCTGCGAGAAGGCCAGGTCGGGCTGTGAATCCCTGATGAACAAATACGACATCCAGTGGCCAGAAGCCCTGCGATGTGAAGCCTTCACCACCGAGAGCTGCGAGAACGTAAGTCTCCTCTTCCTCGTTTTCTACTTTCAGGTTCATATCAGTATGTAGTGTCTCTACTTTAAAGAGTCCTCTCCTGCTGATGTTCAGGTGTATATCAGTATGTAGTGTCTCTACTTTAAAGAGTCCTCTCCTGCTGATGTTCAGGTGTATATCAGTATGTAGTGTCTCTACTTTAAAGAGTCCTCTCCTGCTGATGTTCAGGTGTATATCAGTATGTAGTGTCTCTACTTTAAAGAGTCCTCTCCTGCTGATGTTCAGGTGTATATCAGTATGTAGTGTCTCTACTTTAAAGAGTCCTCTCCTGCTGATGTTCAGGTGTATATCAGTATGTAGTGTCTCTACTTTAAAGAGTCCTCTCCTGCTGATGTTCAGGTGTATATCAGTATGTAGTGTCTCTACTTTAAAGAGTCCTCTCCTGCTGATGTTCAGGTGTATATCAGTATGTAGTGTCTCTACTTTAAAGAGTCCTCTCCTGCTGATGTTCAGGTGTATATCAGTATGTAGTGTCTCTACTTTAAAGAGTCCTCTCCTGCTGATGTTCAGGTGTATATCAGTATGTAGTGTCTCTACTTTAAAGAGTCCTCTCCTGCTGATGTTCAGCTGTATATCAGTATGTAGTGTCTCTACTTTAAAGAGTCCTCTCCTGCTGATGTTCAGGTGTATATCAGTATGTAGTGTTTCTACTTTAAAGAGTCCTCTCCTGCTGATGTTCAGGTGTATATCAGTATGTAGTGTCTCTACTTTAAAGAGTCCTCTCCTGCTGATGTTCAGGTGTATATCAGTATGTAGTGTCTCTACTTTAAAGAGTCCTCTCCTGCTGATGTTCAGGTGTATATCAGTATGTAGTGTCTCTACTTTAAAGAGTCCTCTCCTGCTGATGTTCAGCTGTATATCAGTATGTAGTGTCTCTACTTTAAAGAGTCCTCTCCTGCTGATGTTCAGGTGTATATCAGTATGTAGTGTCTCTACTTTAAAGAGTCCTCTCCTGCTGATGTTCAGGTGTATATCAGAATGTAGTGTCTCTACTTTAAAGAGTCCTCTCCTGCTGATGTTCAGGTGTATATCAGTATGTAGTGTCTCTACTTTAAAGAGTCCTCTCCTGCTGATGTTCAGGTGTATATCAGTATGTAGTGTCTTTACTTTAAAGAGTCCTCTCCTGCTGATGTTCAGGTGTATATCAGTATGTAGTGTCTCTACTTTAAAGAGTCCTCTCCTGCTGATGTTCAGGTGTATATCAGTATGTAGTGTCTCTACTTTAAAGAGTCCTCTCCTGCTGATGTTCAGGTGTATATCAGTATGTAGTGTCTCTACTTTAAAGAGTCCTCTCCTGCTGATGTTCAGGTGTATATCAGTATGTAGTGTCTCTACTTTAAAGAGTCCTCTCCTGCTGATGTTCAGGTGTATATCAGTATGTAGTGTCTCTACTTTAAAGAGTCCTCTCCTGCTGATGTTCAGGTGTATATCAGTATGTAGTGTCTCTACTTTAAAGAGTCCTCTCCTGCTGATGTTCAGCTGTATATCAGTATGTAGTGTCTCTACTTTAAAGAGTCCTCTCCTGCTGATGTTCAGGTGTATATCAGTATGTAGTGTTTCTACTTTAAAGAGTCCTCTCCTGCTGATGTTCAGGTGTATATCAGTATGTAGTGTCTCTACTTTAAAGAGTCCTCTCCTGCTGATGTTCAGGTGTATATCAGTATGTAGTGTCTCTACTTTAAAGAGTCCTCTCCTGCTGATGTTCAGGTGTATATCAGTATGTAGTGTCTCTACTTTAAAGAGTCCTCTCCTGCTGATGTTCAGCTGTATATCAGTATGTAGTGTCTCTACTTTAAAGAGTCCTCTCCTGCTGATGTTCAGGTGTATATCAGTATGTAGTGTCTCTACTTTAAAGAGTCCTCTCCTGCTGATGTTCAGGTGTATATCAGAATGTAGTGTCTCTACTTTAAAGAGTCCTCTCCTGCTGATGTTCAGGTGTATATCAGTATGTAGTGTCTCTACTTTAAAGAGTCCTCTCCTGCTGATGTTCAGGTGTATATCAGTATGTAGTGTCTTTACTTTAAAGAGTCCTCTCCTGCTGATGTTCAGGTGTATATCAGTATGTAGTGTCTCTACTTTAAAGAGTCCTCTCCTGCTGATGTTCAGTTGTATATCAGTATGTAGTGTCTCTACTTTAAAGAGTCCTCTCCTGATGATATTCAGGTGTATATCAGTGTGTAGTGTCTCTACTTTAAAGAGTCCTCTCCTGTTGATGTTCAGGTTTATATCAGTATGTAGTGTCTCTGCTTTAAAGAGTCCTCTCCTGCTGATGTTCAGGTGTATATCAGTATGTAGTGTCTCTACTTTAAAGAGTCCTCTCCTGCTGATGTTCAGGTGTATATCAGTATGTAGTGTCTCTACTTTAAAGAGTCCTCTCCTGCTGATGTTCAGGTGTATATCAGTATGTAGTGTCTCTACTTTAAAGAGTCCTCTCCTGCTGATGTTCAGGTTTATATCAGTATGTAGTGTCTCTGCTTTAAAGAGTCCTCTCCTGCTGATGTTCAGGTGTATATCAGTATGTAGTGTCTCTACTTTAAAGAGTCCTCTTCTGCTGATGTTCAGGTGTATATCAGTATGTAGTGTCACTACTTTAAAGAGTCCTCTCCTGCTGATGTTCAGGTGTATATCAGTATGTAGTGTCTCTACTTTAAAGAGTCCTCTCCTGCTGATGTTCAGGTGTATATCAGTATGTAGTGTCTCTACTTTAAAGAGTCCTCTCCTGCTGATGTTCAGGTGTATATCAGTATGTAGTGTCTCTACTTTAAAGAGTCCTCTCCTGCTGATGTTCAGGTGTATATCAGTATGTAGTGTCTCTACTTTAAAGAGTCCTCTTTTCACCCTCTGTCTGAAACCAGAGCCCAGTCTGCTCTGATTGGTTAGCTAGCCGGCTCTGTTGTGATTGGTCAACCGCTTAGAGATGTCCCGCCTTTTAGCCTATCACGTACCATGTGTTGGAGCGCTAGCCAATAGGAGCACAACTGTTACATAGTGATTTCACTATGTGCCACCACTAGTCTCCTTTGGGTTCATCTTGTTTCTCTTCGGAGCCGTTTTGCACCTCTTTGTATTCTTAGGATCTCGTAGAAGTAGTTTTTTCTTTGTGGTCCATTTGAGTCTCTCTTTCTGGTTGCTCCCTTTTTTCTTTGAGGGACATTTTTAGGCGAAAGCCAGTAAGACACTTAGCCATGCCAAATAACTACATTTTTCACGTGTTTTTTTATCTCCGTTCTTTCAGATTCAAGGTTTCCCTCAACCATCGTCTGCATCATGTGAGCAAATCACCATCCCTCTGTGCAGAACCCTTCCCTACTCTCAGACTGTGCTGCCGAACCTCCTGGGCCACGTCTCTCAGGAGGATGCCCGCCTGGAGATGAATCAGTTTCTTCCTCTGGTTAAAGTGAGCTGCTCCCCTCACCTCCAGCCCTTCCTGTGCTCCGTCTACGCCCCTGAGTGTGTGGTGGGGACGCCGCGGCCCCCCTGCAGGACTCTCTGTGAACACGCACGCTCCGGCTGCGAACCTCTGATGAATACGTTTGGTTTTGTGTGGCCGACAGCCCTCAGGTGTGAAGCCTTTTCCACTGAGTCCTGCGATCACGTGAGTCTGCTCTCTGAGGACAGATGTTTACTCAAAAGTATATGTGTCTGATTTCTGAATATGTGTTAACACTTGATATAAGACCTAATAACAATGCAGTGAGATATAGGGTCTTGTATCTCAGATGAAGTTTGTATTAAGCTTTTCGTAAAAGAAGGATCATCTTGTTTCAGGAAATGAATCTAACTTGATTTTAGAAAACCTTTGAGCATTTCTGGCTTTTAAAAAAAAAACAGATGGTAGTTATGGGTACTTTTTACTGAAGTACACTTCAAAGCCCATACTTCTTTACTTTTACTTGAGTAAAGAAGTTTAGTCAGAACTTCTACTTTTACCAGAGTATTTTTAAACACGAGTATCTGTACTTCTATTTGAGTAAAGGATGTGTGCAGAGGTGGGAAGTAGTGGAGTACTTAAGTACATTTTTCTGGTATCAGTACTTTACTCCACTACTTATTTTTCTGACGACTTTTTACTTTGACTTCTTACATGTTGAACCCAAATACCTGTACTTTCTACTTCTCACATGTTGAACCCAAATACCTGTACTTTCTACTTCTTACATGTTGAACCCAAATACCTGTACTTTCTACTTCTTACATTTTGAACACAAATACCTGTACTTTCTACTTCTTACATGTTGAACACAAATACCTGTACTTTCTACTTCTTACATTTTGAACACAAATACCTGTACTTTCTACTTCTTACATGTTGAACACAAATACCTGTACTTTCTACTTCTTACATGTTGAACACAAATACCTGTACTTTCTACTTCTTACATGTTGAACCCAAATACCTGTACTTTCTACTTCTTACATGTTGAACCCAAATACCTGTACTTTCTACTTCTTACATGTTGAACCCAAATACCTGTACTTTCTACTTCTCACATTTCCCAAACAGGCTGGTTCCTTTAGTTTGAATGTGTGTTTGGTGGCGTAATCATTATTATTTAGAGTCATTGCGTGCCTATTGATTTGAACACGATCCGTGTATCCATCATTTCCTGGTCTTCTCTAAAGAAGAGGGACCAATGAAAACGTTGTCATGTTGCCGTTGTTCAGCATGGAAACATTCATTAGCAGCGTTCACACCAAGTACTTTCCTGTACTTAGTTCCGGCACTAAGAGCCCCGGCGCTTTTAACCCCAGGGCACTTAGTACAGATCGCGTTCACACCGGAGTACTTTTCCCTGAGGGAAGATTACGCAAATGAGCCGCTGACGTCACTTCTTCTTCTTCTGCTTGCTTTACTGGCAGGCCACAAACCACTTCACGGCGAGTACAGTAGGTGGCGGTATGCACCTTAAAGTTGTTTGCAATCCGCTACAAAACAAGAGAAGAAGAAGAAGAAAAACTTCCCGCGTATACTGCGACGCCCACCCACTCGCTGTACATTAGGCGTCTGTTGTTTACCTTCCGACCTCAGACATGATGGAGATGGAGTCGACTGAAGTTGTGCTGTTTGTGCTCATGTTATACAGCTTTGTAACTGAGTTAATGCAGCCTGAGCAACTTGCGTACAATAACAAAACAAGCCGAGCACGAGTGGTGGTGGTGGAGAACGCTTTTGGCAGACTGAAGGGCAGGTGGCGGTGCTTGATGAAAAGAAACGACTACAAGATCACAATCCAGGTGGCAGCATGTTGCATATTACATAACCTTTGTGAAAGTAATGAGTACAGGGACGAATGGACTGCCTTACCGGCGACCCAGCTTCATGAGGCATCTGAACAGCGTGTAAATTGTAAACATTTTGACAATGTTTCTCTTTTATTTTCCAGTCAAGACAGGCAACATTACAATAGTGTACAGTGTGGCAATATAATAACAATAAACTGTGCCAGGTGTGTTGTATGCACAGTAAATAGGCTCAGCAGCAAACCCACCGTTATTAGTATATATATATCTTCCTGAGACCCACTGCATCCGTCTGCCATAAACACTATGGAAACATACATGTTAGTTTCGGCCCATAGTGGACTCCATTTTGTGTTGTGTAAAATGGGGGGGGGGGATTAAAGGTTTGCAAATCCCCATGTCCTCCTCAGAGGACAATCATAAAAACATTTAGTTTTAGGTCAAATCATATTTAAAATGATATAAATTATCATATTTGTGTATGTGCCCCTGCCATTCCTCCACAAGGTTGCAACATTGATGATAAATAAATGACAAATAAAGCTTTGCCAGTTTATAACCGATGAAACATGATGGTATCAGAATAATCACTTACATGTGATGTATAGGATGCTACGGTCACTAAAGATAAAGTGTCAGGAGAAATAAGCAAGATACAGGATCTGTTTAACAGTAAATAGAAGTTCACATTTTTAATGTAAATAAAATAGAAGTTGTACATGTAAATTAACATTATCAATATAAAATAAAGTGTCAGTTGTATCAAGACTATATAATAACAGTAATAACAATAATATAAAATGAACTGGTGAGCATCTTGTCCTCCGTTTCCTGGGCCTTGGTGAACAGCACCATCTGATCCCCGTGCATCGACTCTTTCACCACGGCACGCCGGTCCTCCAACGCCTGGACGGTGTCAAAGAAATTCGCATCCCGTGTCCGCTTTCCTAAGAGGGGAAAATAAGCAAGATACAAGATCTGTTTAGTCACCATGTAGTTTTACAACATACTAGGAATGTTTTTTTTGTATTTTCCCAAATAGAATTAAGGTTTCACAAATCTCAAACTGTGTTATAAAGAATGTTTAGCCTCTCTGGGATAATCCAGTCCAAATAAATCGGCTATGCAGCGATTTAAGAGGTTCAAACACGGAGGATTGTGCTTCATGTATGCTTGAATTTTGTTTAATGTTGTTGAGGCAAGTTTTCGTACCGGAAGTCATGTGACCTCTAGCCCTGATGTTTACAATGTTTGTGTGAGACATTTGTAAATGCCGGTCTTGGCGAATACGTTTTCACGCTGTTTCATAATTGTACCAAGAAGGAAATAAACATGATTGTGAACATCAGTTCGATGCGTAACGTTCTTTCAAGACAAAGTTACAGTGTGTGTACCTTTGCGTTTGGTTGCTGGTAAGGAGGACGACCTAGCGCTGTGATCTAGAATGCAAAGCTCGCTTGTTTCCAATCCCGAAAGTTGTCCATCCTCGCCTGAAACACACGATTAGTGCCATGAGTTAGTGAAGCAAATTACAGAAACACTGCACAGTTATTCACAAGTCAAAACGTTTTCATAGCGGCCGAGAATATCTAGCTAGCTAGATGTAGCTAGCTCGGGGCCGGTGTTAGCCTATTCCGCGTAGCATGGCTAGCTTGATCTACTGAGCAAATAAAAGTACATCTGAGACCATTATTGTGCAGATTAAAACCCCAGTGCATGTAGTTGATTTTACCTTCGTCGTGGTCGTCATCGTTGGCCACTGAATCCGCCGTTTGTAGTCCTGCCTGAGTTTCTTTATTTTTAGCCGGTGGGGCTGTGCACGATTCCCAGGTCGAGTGAAAGCTACTGAACTGGCTTCAGTAGCATTCCCTGGGTCGCGTCCTCGGCGTAGATCTCCAGAAGCGCCGACACCTCCTCATCATTTCTTGATGCTTGCCATAACTGCTTTCAAAAACAAACCCAACGCTCCGTCGGGATTTTGTAGCGAGGGAAAACAATGGCGTCTCCACACAACATTTTTCACAGTTGTACGGGCGTGGTTTGCAATTCGCCCAGCCAATCAGCACTGGGGCACTTTTGGGGCACTTTGCACCCTCAGGAAAGTACGCTCTCTCAGCCGGCTCTAAAAATGGGGGTAAAAGTACCCGAGATTAAGTACGATTTTTGGTGTGAACGCGACATAAGGGGTACTCACGGAACTAAAACGCGAAAAGTACGGTGAAAGTACTCCGGTGTGAACGCGGCTATTGGCTAACAATGACATTATTGTTCTATTAATATAAAGGGAGGTTAGGTACTCTTTAAAACAGCTGCTAGTTATGGGTACTTTTTACTGAAGAACATTTCAAAGCCCTCTTTACTTTTACTTGAGTAAAGAAGTTTAGTCAGTACTTCTACTTTTACCAGAGTAATTTTAAACCAGATATCTGTACTTCTACTTGAGTAAAGGATGTGTGTACTTCTGCCCTCTCTGACTTGGTGCACTCTTCTTCTCTTGCTGCAGTATGGAGTGGGCAGCAGTGGGGGGGTCTGTGAGCCGATCACCATCCCCATGTGCCAGCACCTCTCCTACAACCAGACCATCAGCCCCAACCTGCTGGGACACACCAGTCAGAGGGAGGCGGTGGGGAAGATGTCCTTCTTCAACGCCATGGCTCAGTCCATGTGCCCCGTGGACGTCCGCCTGTTCGTCTGCATGGTGTACGCCCCCAAGTGTTCGGGAGGGGAAGTGCAGCGGCCCTGCAGGTCCTTCTGTGAAAGAGCCAAGCGGGGCTGCGAGGGGACGATGGCCAGCTTTGGGGTTTCCTGGCCAAACGACCTGCAGTGCAACGCTTTCCCCGAGCAAATGTGTGTATCGGTAAGAAACGGACACGTTGTGGACAGAAATATATTTAGACAGGTTTTGATTCGATTTGATTTATTTCGAACGTGTAAAACAATAATACAATAATAATAATTAAATGAAACGTATGATACTGTACAAACCTAAGCAGTATCAAATTGATAAATAAATTATTATTGATTTACAAATTAAATATAAACAAATTATCTACCTAGATACACATCTGAAAAGGGGTGGGAAGAAGTTTACACTTATTTAATCCCACCCCTTCTCCCAAAAACTAAATTATTAATATATATATTTTTTTTTCTTTGAACAAAACGTACATCTAAATGTATATGTTGTTTATGTTTATAAATAGATGATATCATAGGGTTTAATTTGATTATGTAAATGAATGCTCATTGGACCTTTGCTGTTCTGTTTTTACATGACATCCTTTCCTTTTGTTTCACAGGAAGACAGCAGGCCAGATGTGAGTATTTACCTAAATAAATGTTCATAGTTCTTACAGGAGAGGACTTAACTTAAGGGTTTAAAGGTAGCTGAAGGAAAAAGTAAGTCGTGTTGGGAAGATGTTGGGATGTTGTCCTCATTGCTGCACCAGTGACTCCTACTGTGTTGATTTGAGAGGAATAGCATGTGCCCAGTCCAAACTGGAAGAATAAAATACCACAGAAATCTGCTAATTGACTATTTGTGCATCAGTTAGTACTCACCTGTGTTTCCTTAAATAAAACGTCAGAGTGATCGAAGAATAAAAAAACAGAGAAAAGTCAGATGATTTGAAGTTAATGGGGGCCGCATTTAACAACAGCAACACTTTATTAAAACATCTGTTTCAAATTTCACACAACTCTTAGCCTTTGGGGTAAAAAGTCCTCAAAATGTTTACATTAAACTTACTGTATTATATATATATTGCATGGCCATGTTGTGTTGTCAGTTCTTGGTTCATCTCTCTTGTTTCCGACAGACGCTGGATGCTGAAGGAGTTCTCGCTAAGCTGAACGCCGGGGGCTACACCGTTCGTGGCAATAGTCTGTTTATTTTCCACTTAATATATTCAATCATCTGAATGAGAAGTTTTTACACTCTAACATATTTATCGCCCCTTATTTAGCCCTGACTCTCAAGACAGCCCGTCTCCTGTTGACCCTCATGGACGTATCCTTTGCAACGGCCAAACATTTCTACTGGCACCAACCTGATCTGATGCAATATTTAGCTCAGAGAACAACGTTATAGTCTCGTTTCCCCATTGATCAACTGTGACAAAAAACAGTAAATGGGGCAGCTTTAGCCAACATTGCTAATTTCCAGCTGTTGTCCCCGGCCAGATGATAATGCTCTTGAAGTTGATTCCCATCTATGCTATAAGGATATTGAGGTGCATTCCTTCGACTAATTCAAGTTCTTTAACCGAGGGCTTTCAGGCAGACCGGTCTGGAGACCTGAATGTGGTCGAGGTCTTCAAGATGGAGCACTATGCGGCTGTTGTCAGGCGGGAATATGTGGAGAGCTACGAGAGCAGGAACCCGCCCTCCGTCACTCAAACCCAAATGAAAAGGGCTTTGTCCGTCCACGGTGACTCGTTCTGTCTTCACACTGATTGCTTTTCTTATAACCACGTATTGAATCATCAGCTTACAAGCTTCTAGACACATTAAAGGTCTCCTATCGTGCTATTTTTAAGCATATCTCATGGGTCTCAGATATATAAAAATATATAATATATGATGTGTTTTGCTCAAAATACCAAACAGATCATGCATTTTAGACATCCCTCATATCCCTCTATTCCAGCCCTGTTAGAGAAACGCTGATTCTGGGTCCTTAGCTTCAACAAAGAGGGGGTGGGAGCTAATGCCTGATCAGAATTCTACGGAGATACTCAGCTAAATGCTCCCGTGATCAAGGATTATTTCTGAAACAGTATGGAGTTCAAACTATTTTTCTCTCTCAGGTATACCACAAGGTGAGTTCCTTTTTGTATTTCCTGCTTCTTTACACATACTCTCTCCAGTACAGGTTAGCTCTGAGCGTTAGCGATGCTTGCTAATGTAAACACAGACCATATTACGTCCAAAACACGTCGCGCATTGTTTCTGATAGCAACGTTTCTGATAGGGCCGTGGGTGGAAAGCCCGCCCACATTTCAGATATTACGTTATATCGGACGCAAATCTGGATCAGCTCCGTGGTTCCCCCGTTTTTAGAGATGTGGGTACGGAGGAAAAGAGAGAGGGTTTTATTTTCTTTGTGAGTCTCCTGGGGACACATATTTATGTATAAAAAAGTGCATGATAGGAGACCTTTAAGGAAAGCAGAAGCACTCGAGTTGCATTTTGCTTAAATCTGGTGTTGCCTTGCAGAATTCGACTTGGACGATGAAACCTTCATAGTTCTGTGGAACGGGATCCGCTCCAGAGACGGGATCGAATACGACGAGTATGTGGCCGTCATGACCAAACTCCTGATCCTCAGAGGTAATATCAATCAATCAATCAATCAATCAACAACTTTATTAATCCTGCAAGGGGCTATTGGTTATGAGCAGCTTATGTCATGCACACAGGCAAGAACATACAGGTTCATAGAAACCAAATGATCTGTGCCCCACACTTAGTGCTGCCAGTGGTGGAGAGCAACACAGTACAATTACATAATTCTATAGTACATGGTCTTTACTTTACTGTATTTCACCCAAGATATATAGTGCATCCACAATGTTGAATATAAGCTTCACGTGACGGCAGATCTGGTCCAGTGTGAGTTATATTTCTGAATCAAACGATGAACTGATGTTTTGGGTTTGAGGAGACTTCTTGTGTTAAAATCTACTTATTTATATAAATAGTTATCACCGCAATAAACCGTATTTAATTTTGTCTTAATGAACATTATTTAATTTCATATTCTGTTCTTGTACATATCATATTCTATTTACATGTATAGAGGCTTCTTGCACTATTGTTGTATTTGATTATATATGTTGCATTGTTGGAGGAGCTCAGGTCAGAAGAATTTCATTGCCATTTCTACTCTGTAGTTTATGAGCATATGACAATAAAACCTTTGGATCTTGAATCTGATATTCAGCAGATTCTGCACGTGAAGATGTGTAAAAAGTTGTGGTTATAATTCAGTGATAGTAACTCTTGCTTCTCGTCTCAGATCGTTTCAATACTCATCAGCTGAGGTTACCGTGTGACTGCCAGGTGGCCAGCTTCTCATACAAGCAGGTGAGCTGGCAAATATGCATGTGGGAATATTTAGATCCCATTTGGATGGATGACAATATCCTGTATCTGGTGTGGAATACATACGGTTATATTTTAATTTATAATATCTATTTTTTTCTCCTTTCAGTTCATGAAATCAGCCATAATCTGAGGGTCACATGGAAGCTGAATGGATTAAAGCACAGATGTTAAGAGCTGTCATTTTATTTCCTCCATTCACAAATCTTCTCTCTTCAAGGAGATATTAAACACTGAGAATAAGTTGTTGAGAGTTCAAGATTTTCTTATCAATGTCTGAAGTTTGTGTTTTTGGTTAACATGTGAATTCTGTACAATGACTTCCCACTTACAATAAAAGGTAATTGGTTAAAATATTCTTTATTTCTGTTGGCAGTTTATATAGAGACATCTTAAAAAGTACAATTATGAGTGAACAGAAGTGAAAAACAACAATTCAAATAAATCCCAGCAGACCGCAGCAAAGTAGCTAAGCTTTATAAAATGAACGTAATAAGAATAATATTTTTTTCTGTCTTAGGTGTGATTTACTGCGATTGGTGAGTTAGATCTTGTTATTGTGTGACTATGGTGTTTTAAAGGGTTATTCAGATTCAATGAAATCACACAAAAACACCAACAAACAAACCCAATCAGGGCACCAGCGGACAAGCAACTTGTGCGAGGTCAAATGAGGAGTCTAGTGGCTTTCAGGGTTCTTACACCTTTTCCAAAGTCAAATTCAAGCACTTTTCAAGCATTTTCAAGGTGCATTTTCAAACTTTTCAAGCATCTTACAGCTGTTGTAAATTACATATTTATATACACATACTTATACTCAAATGATTATTTCCCTACCTCACATTAAATCAGATGTTCTTTATGCTATAAACAACCAAACGTGTGTTTCATAATAGCATTCTACACGAGGATGAAAAATTAAAGAAAATAAAACTAAGTTTAAAAGTAGATCTGTAAGGCATCATCATATCATATATATTATTCTGAAATGGACCAATCTGCACAATGACTACTTTTACTGTCGCTACTTTAACTATATTTTGATGAGAATACTTTTCTACTTTTACTTGAGGAACATTTTGATCGAGGGACTTATTCTTGTAACAGAGTATCCCTACACTCTGGTACTTCTACTTTTACTCAAGTACAATATCTGAGTACTTATTCCACCTCTGGTAGCGTATTAGCCTGAATTGTAGCCACAAAATCAGGCAGACCTGCATAAAAATAGACAATGGTAACAAGTGGAAAATAATATTTACAAATGTGTACAATGATTTGTAGGTCATGTTGACTACTCAAGACACCTGACTTATACATCTTCAAAGGAAGATTGTGTTCATTCTACAATTACATGGGATTAAAGCAAAATGTAGTTTTCCTTGTATAATACTTCAAGATTTTATAATCCTCAGTTTATAATTTATAACAACATACTAACAAGCTAAGGTCTAATTACGCAACCAAGTCTCACGGCATTTCGTGTTATAGTCACGAAATAAATGTAATCTATTGATTCGTGTTCACCAACATGATTTTCGTGTCACACAGAACGATTATAAAAGCAATGTATTTCTATTGGTAGTATGTTTCGTGCCTGCGTCTTTTTGTCCGGAAGCTGTGTGGTTCATAAAAACATGTTCTTACCTTTATATATACAGTCGTTGGTTCTTACTCAATATCAAGCCACGATTATTGTCTTTATTTTAAATCGGATAATGTAGTTTTTTTTTGCCGTCTGTGAGGAAAAGAAATGGCTCAGAGCCTCAGAATACTGAAATCTGTATATATTTTTTTCCTTCTAATTTGTTATTATTTGTGACCCGCTCTATCGAAATCAGTCAAAAGTCGCAACGGCTCATTTAAAAAATAAACGTGGATTTCTGTAAAAAAACTAGTTTTTCAGGGTTCGGGTGTTTTGTTTGATTTTAAATAAACAAAGTCTTGGCTTTCAGAATATGAAACTGTTATTGCCAAAATCTCATGATAAATACCTTTTTGAAGCTTGTAAAGGGAAGAAGAGGCACCTCTCAACCCGCACCCTGCTCTTGCTCCCTCCGCTGAAATTATGAATGTATAGTAATCACACAGAGGCGTGTGGCGCAGTGGATAGAGCCTTGGTGTTGGGATCAGGGGGTCACGGGTTCAAATCCCTCTGCAGTCAGCATGTCGTTGTGTCCCTGAGACACTTCACCCCAAATTGCTCCTGTGGGGATTGTCCACAGTATTGAGTATTGTAAGAGTCGGGAGTCATCTGATCATTTATTCCGGCAAATTATTCAGACCTCCTAATTGACCTAACCGAAGTTATTGAGTCTATGTAAGTTTACGGCTTGGCTCAGATCCACCAACGTCAGCAAGATCTCACCTCTATTAACTCCCCGAAGAACCAGGTTCAATTCACTGCTGTTTCAATTCAGACGACCCCCTAAATCTGTTTAAGCGATCCCGAAGGATTTTGATATCAGTAAATGAGGTGTGGCCCTACCTAAGTGTGAGTGAGGCAGTGTGCAATCTTACCTTTCAAGCAGGAGAGGAGAGCGCAGTTGTCTTTTAAGTTGTCCCAATCCAAAAGGTGGGATCAGTTTATTTGAAGAAAAATAGGTCCAAACTAATACAGGGTTTTTACCTTCTCTCGTTACATTACAATCATATAAAACATATCATGCTGTGGTCATGTTCTAATATGAAAACTTTAATTCACAGTTTTACATTTATTTCCATCATTTGTAACTTCAACAGCACAATTCAGTTGTGACATTTAAAATCTCCCGATAGAATTTCGAGGCATCTCCTCATAAAAGACCGGTGATAATAAAAAGCACATTCAAACTTTCATTCAACAAATCAGTTCATTTTCTCATTTCCACAACAAACATCAATTCATTCCACAATTCACATTCGTATACTTCAACTAGTCCCGCATGAACTTAGAGGACCTTCCTCATGTCACACGTAACAAAAACACTTGCTGGTTACACACATGTTTTATGTAAAAGCGAAGCAATTAAGCGCGCTCAGACTTCTTTATTTTCTTTTAATCTGTGTTCTTACACCTTTTCCAAAATCAAATTCAAGCACTTTTCAAGCATTTTCAACAACTTTCAACAAACATCAATTCATTCCACAATTCACATTCGTATACTTCAACTAGTCCCGCATGAACTCAAGAGGATCTTTCCTCATAGGTGGCAGGGTACTAACTTTCAACAAACATCAATTCATTCCACATCCTTTCACAAAGAAATTCACTCAGCGTTCAACAATCGCTCTGTGTCGAATCAATAGATTATATTTCGTGACACCACAGGATGGCGACTGTAACGCACATATTAACATAGGTACGCTCCTCTGAAATTATTATTATCCCTCATCGAGTTCGCTATTCAGCTTGCTAACGTTAGCTTAAACAAACGTAACATGCAACGTTAGCCTAATCCAAAACGCTCTACTACGGCGTACCTTTCAGGTACCTACCAGGTCACACGTAACAAAAACACTTGCTGGTTACGCACATGTTTTATGTAAAAGCGAAGCAATTAAGCGCGCTCACACTTCTTTATTTTCTTTTAATCTGTGTTCTTACACCTTTTCCAAAATCAAATTCAAGCATTTTCAAGGTGCATTTTCAAGCTTTTCAAGCATCTTACAGCTGTTGTAAATTACATATTTATAAAACGGACAAGTCAAATCAAGCAATCTGATTGGTTCTTAGCCGTGATATACTGAGCGTATACCACGGGTAGAATTGTAAGTTACTTTTCACAACAAGTCAGTATCCCTCCGCGTCTGAGATAAACAGTATACAGTTGGGCAGAAAAGCAAACTGCCTGCAATTTTTCAAACTGCAAGCAGTTTCCAGCTTTTCAAACTGGAACAAGAGAGCAGCGGAGAAGTAACGGGGCAGAAACCCTCCTTTTTACGCAGCGGTCCAGACATAGACATCAAAAACATATTCAGTGTGCAGTTCCTTTGGCATTAGGGCAGGGATATCTAGATACTTTCCAAGGTTTGACATCATGAATTGTGCTACTTTTAAAGCGAGCAACGATGTTTTCAAATCTGTAATCAAAAAGGTCCGCAAAAACATTTAACACCAGGAGTGGATTGAGGAGTGCGAGTGCCTATCTCCAGAACAAAAAGCACCTAAACAACGACATGTAGAGCTACGTGAAGAGCAGGTAGTAGACCAACTGAAAAAGTATCACCATTCAAAAGCTTTCTTGAAACAAAGCAGAGAAATTATGACCGTTAGTGGCCACAGGTGCGAAAGCTCTCTCCAGAGCTACTGGGGTTGCTTCGCGTCGGGCCGAACCACGCCCCTTAACTGTGATATAATGGCCATATACCACGGCCTGTCGTGAGCTATTGCTTAATTATATACACATACTTATACTCAAATGATTATTTCCCTACCTCCCATTAAATCAGATGTTCTTTATGCTATAAACAACCGCAAAGACGCGGAGGAGCCATCTCTGCTTAATCATCGGGGCAGCGCAGCATCCACTGCTATGGAGGCTAAGGGCCTTTTCACGTAGAGATAGCAGGTAAGCCCTGATCCTTACGGCTTCTCCGCCCCGCTTTCCCCTTCGTCTTGGGCGCTTCCTCTGGGGGATGGCATATACCTGGCGGCGCAGGTATGCTTGAAAAAAGTGGAGGAGGAGGATTCGAGGTTGGCTCTCCTAAACATTGCTCTAATACCCCCTCCTGAAACGCTTTGATTTCCATAAGCGACTGGCGGTCATAAACTAGTAGAGCAGAGACATTCTGACAAAAAACACAAAACAATAAAACTACTAGAACTAATAAAAGGCTGAACAGGGCTGGGATATGTCTCGCCGTGCCACTGCTGGCGCCATCTTTGCTTCAGGTCTAAAAAGACCATGGAGTTTAATCTAAAAAGCGAAGTAAAGCATTTACAATTTCAGGCACTTTATCCCAAATTCAAGCACCATTGCCAAAATTCCAGCACTTTTCAAACCTTGAAAACACCACATAACATTTCAAGCATTTTCAAGGATTTCCAGCACCCGTGGGAACCCTGAAGAGAGCATGGATAACGGCTTCAGATCCCCGTCTGAAAGGGCTCTGACGGAAATGGAAAGCAATACAAATTCTGAATATAGCTTTAAATCCCTTAAACTAGCTGCCTTTATAGAGACAGGTGTACACATTTATTAAGATGTATTTACTTATGAACTAAAAGTCACATTAGCTAACAACTGTAACCTGTAACAATCATTTTCGCTGCTACCACTGAAGTTCACTGCTCTGCTTCTGTGAGGCGACTCCCCTTGATTATGTCATCTACTGCCTGAATAGGAACCTCAACACAACACTACTAGAACACACCGAGACCATGGAGTCCAGGTCTCTCCAGGTCCGTCCAGGGTCCTGCATCTATCCCTGGATCTCTGGAGAACAAACACAATCAGTAAGTGATGAACAATGCAAGTGTTGTAATGCACGTTACCACATTAACTTGTAGATGTATAGAGTTATATCCCATCTAAGATAATACATAGAATCTTGCAGTTTGAAAGTGTAATGGAAATGATGATGAAGAGTTATTAAAGCTACAGGGAAATCCATGGAGCCGTCGCTCTTCATGAGCACACAGCTCGGTGCAGGAGAATCCAAAGGGAAAGGAAGAAAACCTGGACTAATAGAGTCTGATATGGATCATCTAAAGATAAAGGAGCATTACATTTAAATAAAGAATAAGGACGAGGATAGTTACACTCTGAAGACAGTTCAGCTCAAAAGGTTCTGTTGACCTACATAGACATTGACTCTTACCGTTAGAAAGAAAAAGGGAAATCCATGGAGCGGTCACTTTTTCTGGACACAAAGCTCGGTGCAGGAGAACCTGCTCTTATCTTCTCAGCACTGAAGTCAATGCTGCGATGACTGACAGGGAGAAATGTTAGGAGTTTATATATTTGTACTTAAAGAAACCCTCAATGAGCCTTTTAGGTCTTTGGCCTCTCATTGCATATTCTTCTATTACTGGTTTTAATTTGTGAACATTATTTATTTATTTGATCAATAAATCAATGAAACAGCACCAAAATATACAGATTAAAATCCAGCCTTTGAATGTAAACTGGACTTGGATTATTTAAAGAGAGAATTACAAGTTGATTAATAAATTACTTGTTATATTCCATTTCCTAATTCTTGTTTTTTTAAAGACCAAATCTTCATTTTGAAAGTCAAAATTGAATGTAAAAGTATTCCTGTTTAATAAAGTAGAAAAACAATTCATTCAGGTTTCCCTGATAACAATCAGGAGAAGTGAATACCTGGGGAAGAAAGGAAGAAGGGACCAGAGCTTCTCCCTATAAGAGGAGAAGAAATAATGACAGAAGTTATTTTATTCCTACAGTTCCTCTTCTTTCTTGTGGTATTTCTTAATTAAACATCAATGAAAACGTGTTATTATCCCAGTGTGTTGACTTCACTCTGCTTTCATCAGCATGTCCAATCTGCCCACTGATAACACATAGAAACCAGATACATGTGTTGATGAAGCTTAGTATATATATTCAACCTTTACTCTATATGTACTTTCACCTGTTAAAGTTCAGAGTTTATCTTGTGTCATTTTAGTTTGTTATGATTCATACTATCACTACATGTTTATCTGTATTCTATATATTTCCATAATATAAAGAAAAATCACATTTCATTTAAAGAAGAAATAAGGACTAGGCAAATAGATATAAATCAACAATGCAGGAAAAGTAAAGTAGTGTTAAATTATATAGTTTTACTCTCAAGACAATTCAGATCAAAAGGTTCTGTTGACCTTCATATACATGGACTCTTACCGTCTGAGAGCCAAGCGTTCTTCCTTTAACTCCTTCTCCCTGATCTCAGGTCTCTTTGCAGGAGGATCTTCTCTCTCCTCCTCAGCCCTGCAGAGATGGAGCGTTGACAGACAGGTGGAAGGTTCAGGAGCTTACTGACTAAAACATGGTGTTACAAATGTCCTCCCATAGCAAAACATGTTTGACAAAGGAGGTCAGCTGGACTAGTGTTTCTCAAATGGGGGTGTGTGTACCCATCGGAGCACTTTGGAGTACTCTGGAGGGGCTGAGAGATTAAAGAAGAAGTTACATTACATGATTCTTAGTTATTTATGATTTTCAAACTTATCAAAACCTTAAAAACATATTTATTCAATATTCCTGTTTCTAATGCAGTCATTAACACTGCTCTAGAACAAAGGCATTGCCTTCAGGATAAGGTTTGTTCAGCTAGTTTCAATGTTGAATATTGATGTGATGTTGAAACTAGCAGCACTTTGCCATGAATGGAGTTATGGCAGGCTTCCTTTTTTTATTACCATGTTCTTTTTTAGTGAAGGAGGCGCTGATAGCACAGCACTGTGTTTCACCTTTTTCATTTGGGTTATTCAAATCAAAATGTCATGAGGTTTATAACCATGAACATGAAAAGGTCTTCATCTCACCTCTTTTTTGACCCAACTCCACCCATGGTGAAAGGGATGGTCGAGGAACTACAGAATAAAATACAAACACAAATCTTGCAGTCAAATTAAAATTGTATTGAAGAAGTATTCAGATTCCTTTTTGAATACATCATTGTATTTAAAGAGACGCTCAATGAGCCTTTTAGGTGTTTGGCCTCACATTGCATATTCTGCTATCACTTGTTTTACATTTTGAACATAATTTTTTTATGTGCTATTAATAAAACATCTCAATCAATGAAATAGCACCAAAATATACAGATTAAAATCCAGCCTTTGAATGTAAACTGGACTTGGATTATTTAAAGAGGGAATTACAAGTTGATTAATAAATTACTTGTTATATTCCATTTCCTAATTCTTGTTTTTTTAAAGACCAAATCTTCTTTTTGAAAGTCAAAACTGAATGTAAAAGTATTCCTGTTTAATAAAGTAGAAAAACAACTCATTCAGGTTTCCCTGATAACAATCAGGAGAAGTGAATACCTGCTGGAGATGATAGATGTACGAACACTGACCGAGAAGAGCAGCCTGTAAGAGGAGAAGAAATAATGACAGAAGTTATTTTATTCCTACAATTCTTCCCCTTTCTTTGTTAAAAGTAAAGAACTGGAATACAAAATGCAAGTAGATGTACTGCCATTAAAATATGTATATTTGACTCTGTGTTAAATACTCATTATGTAGAATGATTTCATTTCAGAACAATGTGTATTTCACAATTTGATTATACTTAATGACACATTAATGTGTTAATCATGTTTAATATAGTAGCTGTTGAAAATACATTTAATTTCAGCTCATTTATTAACTGTTTTTTATTAATTGATTGTTTTGTATCATAATGTATATTTTGTTGATTAATCGTAATATCATTAAATAAGTCAAGTGGATTAAATGTTCATTAATTCCCCCCTAAATGTAAGGCAGTAGACCTGAAGTAGCAGAAAATAAAAGTTAAATGCTTTAAAATTGTCCTGAATTACATTACATTTGTGTATTTCTTGTTAACTTAAATAATGTTTGATTAAATATGACAAGAGTTTCCTGTAATCGGAAATAACACATTAGTCGTATTAACAAAATGTCCGACAAAGATAAACAACATCTTTGATAGTAACAGTACTAACTGTAATTCAGCTTCGGTTGTTGTAACAATGTACAGCAACACAAAAACATCTCGACCAACCGTCACATTAACGGTTTATAAAGCCGTTAAAAAAAGTTTTCTAGAACAATGACGAAGTTTGTGCTAAGCTAACTGAGGCCAAGCTAGCATACACAGTTAAAGACATTTATAAACTAGATAGCATTCGAGGTAACGTTACAGCACGAGTAGTATTACATATATACATATTTAATATGTAGTGAGACTGAATCAAAGTGTTCAATAATATACGTTTATATGTCGATGGTTAAATCCGCAGTTCAGCTTACCTTTAGTGCGCACTGCGCAGCAGTTATTTGTGAAAGTGAAACTCAACATGACTCAAAACATAACAAGGAGATGTGACACGTCAGTTGGAGGTTGGTTGTATAGAAAACACACGGATTACAGGGAGTCAGACATTAATAAAATGCGTTTCTGAAATCAATTTTAAATTAAAACCTCACTGTAAGAATATCAGTCTTCTTATGGACCATTCAGGCGGATATAATTGATTTTCAGGCGGGTATAAAGTAACAAATACAGATGTTATTTGACACGAGAGATCTCAAAACTCTTCCGCCTGGTCCCGCCCAGTACTGTGCTGTGATTGGCTCGTTGCGTCTATGCGCTGATTTGATTGGATGCTTCTTTTTTTTACCAGCTTTCGGTGCACATATATTAAGGACTTTGACACCATTCATTGTTGCTCTCGATCTAGACTGTATATATAAAGGCTCTCGATATGTGTAACAGGTATGTGAAAGAACAGTGCTGGACAATTACACATAGGCATTACTTGAGTAAAAGAACAGAGTATAATAAGCAAACAACACGTTCTTTACAATCTACAATCGTAAATGAAGTATATAAAAGTGTATATAGAGGTTTTTTTACTAAATGTAAGAGATACCAGATAAATACATTTTTATAGCTTTTATGAGTTTTCTTGTCTTTCTGTAAGTCTCTACTGAAAAAGCTGATTATATGTCTAAGTAATAATCCCTTGTAGCGCAGGCTCCAAATATCTGCCTATAGAGAATGTGTTTGTGTGTTGTTGTTGTTGTTGTTGGTAAGGGATTTTATTTAAAAGTTGAATAGTTATATTATAAAACATGATCATTATCCGCCCTTGTTATGTCCAGTAATGTGTATTTAGAGTGTATAACTGACCTACTTTCTTTTATCTACAGGTGTAATTTCACAGTTTCACTTTTACTTGTGCCTGTGTAAAATATTCTAGTACTTTTCCATGATGTGTGAAGCCAGATGAAGCTGTGTGCTTAGGAATTCAGATGATAGACGAGACAGTTTTCTTTTTCAAAATACAATACAATACAACTTTATTTGTAGTGCACTTTAAAACCTCCAGACCAAAGCGCTGTTCAGAGAAATAAAGAAACAAATGAAATACAGAGATCACACAGCTCAGCTCACAAGCCATAGAGAGGCGAAGTCCCTCCCTTTCCGGGGGACCTCCATGGGACGTTCATTCGGAAAAATTATGTATTGAAGTCAATGGAGAGAGAAAAGTTATCTTTCGATCCCGTTTTAATTGTGCCATGAATTACACATATGATGTTTGTCAATTTAAAAGATAATTTCCATGAAAAATATGCAACTAGAAAGACTACAAATCCGGCCATCTTGGTGTTGGTGACGTGTGTTGTGCGAGACCAGAGATGTTCATTGAGCGGTTTCACACAAACAAAAGTCTTACTTCACAGTTTTACGACATATTTTCAATTTTTTTGACTTGCAAAATTATCTTTTAAATTGACAAACAACATATGTGTAATTCGTGGCACAATTCAAACGGGATCGAAAGAATAGATTTATATTGTGCAATTTCCCAAACTCTCATTAGTTTCTCATACAGCATCTCTGTATAGTATGTGTATTCACTCTCTGTCCTAAACGGCTTGTTGGAGCTCCTGCCCCCCCCCTCCCTATGAGCCCAGTGGCCGTCTGCGAGACAGCGAGACACAGTGACACCCAGCCCGAAACCAGCCCGGACACACACACACACCCGCAGCCTGGCTGGGAGTTTGTGTGTGTGCTCACACACCGACTCACAGCCTCGCCGCGTCCCGCCGTCTCAGGGAGGAGAAATCGGCGGAGCTGCAGCTGAGAAAAGATTGAGTGTGTGTGTGTTAACGTAACGGCTCCGCGGACGTAACCTAACGGCTCCACGGATTGGTCCATTTGGACCAATGGGTCCATTTGGGTATGGGCACGTCACTGTACCCAGGAAGAAAAAGAGAAATCCCCAACGAGGCGTTCTGGGGCAGCATAGACAGGTCTTTTCTGTGTTAGTTTTACTCGCTACAGGGTGTACTTTGAGGGTTTGTGACTCTGCAGAACGTTTACATGCAGAAAAAGCTTCATAACACAAGGGGACGGGTAATAACCGGAAAAGCATGACATGGGACCTTTAAGAGCAGTCATTTTATTTCCTACAGTACATTCACAAATCTTCACTTTTCAAATACATAAACATTAAACACTGAGAATAAGTTGTTGAGAGTTCAAGGTTTCCCTTATCAATGTCTGAAGTCTATTTCTTTCAGTTTGTGTTTTTTGGATAACTTTGTTAAATTGGTATAATTGGTACTTCCCACTAAAAAGGTAAAGAGGAATCTGGTGAAATTACATGAGTGAACAGAAGTGAAAACATATTACAACAATTAACAAAAATATCACATATTTAACAATGCATTTGGTCAAAGAAGTGGATTGTTTTTACAATTTCAGATTTTGAAACTCCTGATCTATTGTGTTACTATTACAATTAAAGGTGGGGTAGGTAATTCACTTCAGAAACACTTGTTATATTCCATGGAATGCTCTTAACATCCCGATAGCAATGAATATATTAAATGCTTTGACAACAAATCCATAAAAAAATGTCATCTGTGGAAGCCGTAGTACTGTAAAAAGCACGACCAATCATTTGAGCCGGCCCGGCTAAAATAACTGGATGGCCTACCTGCCTGTCAGCCTTCCATCTGTGCACAAACTTATCTCGTGCCCTCATTGGTCATGTGCGCGTTCGTGTGTGTTGGAGGAGGGGCTCTATAAGGAAGTCTGAAGGAAGGGGCAGACTTCTTCCGGATGTGTACTTTCAAATTCTAGCGCACTCGAGCTGGTTTCTCCATTCTTACCTACCCTACCTTTAAAAGTATAAATGAAACAGAGTACAGAGACAACTAAATGGTTCATTAAAATGTACATCAAGTCAAAGGCAAAGTCTACTTTATTGTCAATCTCAAAATATATTTGTACACACAGAAAGATCGAAATACTCTTTCACAGGTATACGAAAAAAACACATTGAAATGCAAGAACACTCAATATTTACAAAAAAACACAAAATAACCAATCCAATCAACAGGTTAACTGAAAATATAATTCATAAACTGGTAAGTAATATCTATTCATCACATACTTTTCAAACAGTGGAACTTATTATCCAATATATGAGTTCATAAAGTACACAGATCAGTGTTGGAAAAGTTACCAAGTACATTGAGTTAAGTACTATTAAGAGGTACTTGTACTTCACTTGAGTATTTTCATTTTATGCTACCATATATTTATATTCCACTAAAACTTGGGAGCAAATATTGTACTCTTTACTAATTTACATTTATTTGACGGTTACATATTTCTTTGCAGGTTAATATTGTTAATACAAATGTTAAATGAACTGATGAATTATAATGTACTATAATGGGAGACCTAAACTAAGATACTTATAATAATAATACATTGGATTTGTTTAGCGCTTTTCCTAATGCTCAAAGACACTTTACATCAAATCAGAAACAGTACAAAGAGTATAAGTCATTAAAGTCAGCTTTACCAGTTAATAAATATATATGTCAGATTAATGGATCAATACCTGGAAAGTGCTAAATGAGGAGGTTACGTGATATTTCATGACATATATCCACTGCATGACCTTATAGGTGCTGTTACGCCCGACTCATAGGCTGCAACAAAGATGGGAGACCAGACAAGTTAAGTGCAACAAAAAGCATATTTATTTACTATAACCAAAACCAAAGGTCTTCAAAGAAACCTAATAAACGTGAGTCAGTCATCAGTAATGATTGTGTGTCCGGGTGTGTGAAAATGTGCAGAAACAAAGACGCGGCCGTGTCCAACAGAAGAGTGAGAGGGCAGTATGGGTTGGTGTTGGCCTTTTAAGTAGACGGCCCAGGAAGGTTTCTCATTTCTCTATTTCCCCTCCTCGACTCCTATCCTCGACTCCTATCCTCGTGTCTTAGGCCACATTTACACGAGAACGAAACGGCTTGTATCTGCATAGTTTCTCTTGCGTATAGCCCCATTATTTACACAAGGCCGTAACAAACGGACCCCACAAACGATAACGGGTCCCAAGGTGGATAGATTTGCAAACGAAACTCTCTGGGGGGTCAACCAAGTCCGTGTAATCACCTCAATACGAATATTTCCTGAAAAAATAACGATAGCCCCACCTCTCCTGCTCACTGCTGTAGCATGGCCAGTAGCTACTGCTAGTGCTACTGCTACTGACCATGCTACAGATGTTAGTGCAAAATCTACAGCTCCTCTACCACAACCATCAGCAACAAGTGGACATGGAGAATTACATGAACTACATGTTGCTAAATCCACCGCGGGGCTTAAACAGAAGGGTAGCCATGGCAACATTGCTGCGGGGCTGCTCCGGGGTCTTCTTCACTGCTTTTGGTGTATTTTGGCGGAAGTTACAGTGCCACTTACAGGCCCGGCATATGTACTACAGCGTTTCCAGCGGTCTCGTGTGAACAGACACGTTAAATGAAACGAATGCATGTGAACGGAAGACTTTTTTGAAAGCGCATACTGTGCATAAACGCAAACGTTCCCATGTAAAAGCAGTCTTAGTCCCGCCCACAGGAGATGCGAGCGGAGGAGTCGAGGAGGGGAAATTAGAGAAATGAGAAACCTTCCAGGTGTGGCTCGTCAGGTTGATCACCTGAATGACAAACAAGAGCCAGCCAGCAGAACACAAAGGCAGAGACCCCTAGTGGAGTGGAGGGGGTCGTAACAGTGCCCAGTGGATTATGGTAGACTGAGGACTAGGGCTGGTGATACAATGATACCATGAATGAATACAGATGTGTAGTAACGTAATGAATTGGAAGAGCTGGAGTGTAATATATTGTTTAAAACAATAATAATATTTGCAGCCACTACAACAAAGAGCTTATATACAAACTGTCACAAACGAGCTGAGGACCAAAATGCAAAACACGGGGAAACCAGGGATAGTCTGTAACCAGCTTTATTGAAGGCAATAACTGGTAGGAGACGAAAAGGCAGGTAGTAGGCAAAGGGCTGGTCGGGGACAGGCGAGGGTTCCAGGAGAAGGCAAGACGGGAGTCGCAGGTACAGACCGGGTCAGGGAGCAGGCGTGGCAGAATAGTCCGGGTACAGGCAGGGTCAGGAATCAGGCGAGGCAGGCAGGTCAGGGACAGGCAGGGTCGGAACCGGGAGAGCAATCTGGGAAGTAATGCTGGAAAGACTGGCATGCTGCAAAGTACGATCTGGCACTGAGGTGAGAGTGAAGTGGGCCTATATACTACTGGAGCTGATGGGTGTAACAGAGTGAAAGAGAGACAGGGTGTGGCTACCAGGTGACTAAGGAATGTTAATGCAGAAAATAGGTGAGTGAGAAAGCAGACTGTGACAGAACCCCCCCCTTAATGGACGGCTCCCGACGTCCAAGACAAACCTACGGGGAAAAAAACAAATAAATAAAAAATCAACAAAAAACCTACAGACACCGGGTGGAAGGTGGGGGTATGGGAAAGGTTAATACTCATCTGAGAATGCTCTCTCGGCCTCCCCCTCCTGGAAATCCTCGTCCTCCTCAACTGAAGACGCCTCCCCCTCCTCCTCGATGAAGCCCCCGGTCCGTAACCGACGAGTACCCCCCGGCTTAACGCCTGGCTGAGCGTGGGTCCTAGAAGGCTGCTCCGGGTAGCGCAGGTGGAAGTCCCGGATGAGTTGAGGGTTGAGGATGTGACGAGCAGGAATCCACTGCCTCTCCTCAGGACCATAGCCCTCCCAGTCCACCAAATACTGAACCCCTCTTCCTCTGCGTCGGGAACGAAGTATACGACGAAGGGTATAGGTCGGACCCCCATCGATCATCCTAGGGGGTGGTGGTGGGGGAGCGGCGGGAATCATAGGACTCTCCCGGACAGGTTTAATCCTAGACACGTGGAAGGTGGGATGGATCTTCATGTTCCGGGGCAAATTCAGTCGAACTGCTGCAGGGTTAATGACCTTGACGATCTCAAAGGGTCCAATAAATCTGGGCGCTAACTTTTTAGACTCCACCCGAAGGGGAATGTTTTGAGTGGAAAGCCACACCCTCTGGCCTAGCTGGTACACAGGTGCCTTGGTGCGTCGGCGGTTCGCTGATGTGGCGTACCGGTTAGCAGACTGAAGCAGAGTAGTTCGAGCCCGCCTCCAAGTCCTCCGACAACGTCTGATGAAGGCCTGGACAGACGGACAGGTAACCTCTTTCTCCAATGCAGAGAACAAAGGGGGTTGAAACCCGTATGCACACTGAAAAGGGGAAAGACCAGTAGCGGAACTGATGAGTGTGTTGTGGGCATACTCCACCCACAGGAGTTGTTTAGACCAGGTCGTAGGATGATCGGAAGCCATGCAGCGGAGAGTGGTCTCCATCTCCTGATTCTTCCTTTCAGTCTGACCATTGGCCTGTGGATGGAAACCGGAGGTGAGACTGACCGTCGCCCCGATCAGTTCACAAAACTCCCTCCAAAACACAGAGGTGAACTGGGGCCCCCGGTCGGAAACCACATCAGTCGCCAGTCCGTGAAGGCGAAAAACGTGGAGAAGCATAAGTTCAGCCGTCTCCTTAGCTGACGGGATCTTAGGCAGGGGTACGAAG
Organism: Trematomus bernacchii; assembly: GCF_902827165.1. Taxonomy (NCBI): domain Eukaryota; kingdom Metazoa; phylum Chordata; class Actinopteri; order Perciformes; family Nototheniidae; genus Trematomus; species Trematomus bernacchii. The sequence goes on from NW_022987733.1 coordinate 2,497,523, forward strand.
TGAGCCATTTTACTGAACCGATCCACCACCGTCAAGATGGCAGTATGTCCGTGGGACGGTGGAAGACCAGTCACAAAGTCCAACGAAATATGTGACCATGGGCGACGTGGAACCGGTAATGGATGAAGGAGGCCAGCTGGCGCTTGGTGAGAGGGTTTGTGCGGATTGCACACAGGACAGGCGTTCACAAACTCCCGGGTGTCAGCCTCCAGCGTAGCCCACCAGAATCGCTGCAAGACCATCCCTCTGGTACGTTGAATCCCAGGGTGGCAGGAAAGTCTGGAGCTGTGAGCCCACTGAAGCACCTCAGCCCTCAAAACCTGAGGCACAAACAAACAGTTAAGAGGACAAGAACTAGGACCGGGTTGGTCCACCAACGCAGTCTTAACCCTCTCCTCAATCTCCCAAGCGAGAACACCGATCACTCGAGGAGCAGGAAGAATAGTGTCCGGGATACCGCAGGTGTCTCCCTCCCTCCCGAACTGCCGGGACAAAGCGTCGGCCTTCACGTTGCGGGAGCCCGGGCGGTAGGAGAGGAAAAAATTAAACCGGGTGAAAAATAACGACCACCTGGCTTGCCGGGAATTCAGTCTTTGTGCCGACCTGATGTATTCCAGGTTCTTATGGTCGGTCCAAACCTGAAATGGCAGTTCTGTCCCCTCAAGCCAGTGTCGCCACTCCTCCAACGCCAACTTGACTGCTAGAAGCTCCCGGTTCCCCACGTCGTAGTTTCTCTCTGCCGGACTCAATCTCCTCGAAAAGAAAGCACAGGGGTGGAGCTTCTGATTCTCACCAGAGCGTTGTGACAGGATGGCCCCCACCCCTACGTCAGAAGCATCCACCTCCACCACCAACTGACCAGCAGGGTCTGGTACCTGTAGGATAGGAGCCGACGTAAACCGGCGCTTGAGGTCCTGAAAAGCCTCCTCTGCTGCATGGGACCATCTAAACGTTACCTTAGACGAGGTCAGGGCGGTGAGCGGGGCGGCCACGGTACTGTAGCCACGGATGAACCGTCTGTAAAAGTTAGCGAATCCTAGGAAACGCTGCAGCTCCTTCCGGGAATCAGGAACCCGCCACGAGGTAACCGCTGAAACTTTGGAGGGATCCATCTCCACACTTCCTTGACCCACGATGTAGCCAAGAAAGGCGACCGAAGAAGTGTGAAACTCGCACTTCTCCGTCTTGACAAACAGCGAGTTCTCCAGAAGTCTCTGGAGGACTGTCTGGACGTGATGGATGTGTTCCTTGAGGGTCTTTGAAAAAATCAAAATGTCGTCCAAATAAACAAAAACATAACGATCCAACATGTCCCGGAGTACGTCGTTCACCAACGCTTGGAAAACTGCAGGGGCGTTGGTAAGTCCAAATGGCATCACCAGGTACTCGTAGTGTCCTGAAGAGGTGTTGAAGGCGGTCTTCCATTCATCCCCCTCACGGATTCGTACCAGGTGATATGCGTTTCGTAAATCCAGCTTGGTAAAGATTGTTGCTCCCTGTAGTAACTCGAATGCTGACGAGATGAGTGGCAGGGGATAACGATTCTTTACCGTGACGTCATTCAGACCCCGATAGTCAATGCAGGGTCTCAGGGTCTTATCCTTCTTCGCCACAAAAAAAAACCCTGCTCCTGCGGGTGACGTGGAAGGACGAATAATTCCCGCAGCCAGAGAGTCATTGACGTACGTCTCCATGGACTTCCTCTCCGGTGCCGAAAGTGAGTACAACCGCCCCTTGGGTGGGACTGCGCCCGGATGTAGCTCAATAGCACAGTCATAGGGCCGATGAGGTGGGAGAGATGTTGCCTTAGTCTTGCTAAAAACCTCCTTAAAGTCCAAATACTCCGCCGGAACCCCTGTGACATCCGGAACCAGGTTAATATCCACAGATAGTTGAGGTGCAGCGGCCTGCTTGAGGCAAACCTGATGACAGGAAGAACTCCACCCTAGGATGGACCCAGTTGACCAGTCAATGTTCGGGTTGTGGCGGAGGAGCCATGGATAACCCAAAATCAGAGGAATCTTGGGGGACCGTAGCACATGAAACTGGATTGTCTCATGGTGGTTCCCCGACATGAGCATATGGACCGGTGTCGTCTGGTGAGTCACCGTTCCCAGCAGGTGACCGTCCAAAGCATTAGCCGGTACCGGCTGGGGCAACTGAATCTGTTGAATGCCCAGCTGTAGTGCGAGCTCCTCATCAATGATGCTGACATCTGATCCGGAGTCGATAAACACAGCCAGAGCCTGAGATGTGCCTCTCAGGAGAAGTCGAGCATGGCACAAAGGTCTTCCATTGGGGATCAGCTCAGAGGTTCGGCCCACCAGTATACTCCCCATTACTGATGGGCTCTGCCTTTTCCCGGACAACGGGAAACAAAATGTCCAGCCTGACCACAGTAAAGGCATAAATTCCCTCTTCGACGTAACTCCCTCTCCTCAGAGCTAAGACTGGTACGACCCACTTGCATGGGCTCGACCTCCCCGTACCGTGAGTCAGAGTAGGGATGGGAATTCTCCGCCGAAACCGGAAGTTGAAATCTCCCGGAAACCGGAAGTTGTTGTCGCGAGCGGCGGCCCGCCGCTCGTGTCTGTTGCTCTTCTCTTCGTGTCTGAATTCGTCTGTCGATCCGAGAGGTGAGCTCGATCAACCCATCCAAGGAAGCAGGGAGATCATAGGAAACCAGCTCATCTCTCATATAATCCGCTAAGCCTCTCAGATATGCGTCACATTGCGCCGGCTCGTTCCAGCTACTACGGCGGCTGCTGGTGCGGAAGTCAATAGCGTAATTCACCACCGTGCCGGAACCCTGGCTCAAGCTCAGCAGACCTCCGGCAGCATCGGGACCCAGACGAACGGAACCGAACACCTTCCGCATCTCCGCGGAAAAAGCAGCAAAAGAGGCGCAGGCTGGAGTCTGCTGCTCCCACTCTGCAGTACCCCATAAGCGGGCTTTCCCCGTCAAATGATTAACGGTGAAAGCTACGCGAGCCGCCTCGGAGGCAAAGGTGTGTGGCTGCAGTGAAAACAATATGGAACAGTTTGTGAGAAAAGGACTGCATCCCTCAGGCTCACCAGCGTAGCGTTCCGGAGTTCCCACACGAGGCTCCGGAGCGTATCCAGTCGATCCAGAGGCTGGAGTGAACATCGGAGCTGCAGGCGGAGGGACGGTAGCAGCCATGCTAGCGGCTAGCTGTTGTACGGTGGCGGCCATCTGTTGCATCTGGGAGGCCAGGTAAGCCAGCGCTTGTTCCTGGGTTGAGGTTGCCTGGTGGGTCTCGGTAGCTAAGGTAGCTATCGTGACCTCCTGTCTTTGGATGGCTTCCTCAACCCTCTCAAAGCGGTCTCTAGGAGACCCGGTGTTTGCTTGGTCCATTTCTGGCCAGATCGTTCTGTCACAAACGAGCTGAGGACCAAAATGCAAAACACGGGGAAACCAGGGATAGTCTGTAACCAGCTTTATTGAAGGCAATAACTGGTAGGAGACGAAAAGGCAGGTAGTAGGCAAAGGGCTGGTCGGGGACAGGCGAGGGTTCCAGGAGAAGGCAAGACGGGAGTCGCAGGTACAGACCGGGTCAGGGAGCAGGCGTGGCAGAATAGTCCGAGTACAGGCAGGGTCAGGAATCAGGCGAGGCAGGCAGGTCAGGGACAGGCAGGGTCGGAACCGGGAGAGCAATCTGGGAAGTAATGCTGGAAAGACTGGCATGCTGCAAAGTACGATCTGGCACTGAGGTGAGAGTGAAGTGGGCCTATATACTACTGGAGCTGATGGGTGTAACAGAGTGAGAGAGAGAGACAGGGTGTGGCTACCAGGTGACTAAGGAATGTTAATGCAGAAAATAGGTGAGTGAGAAAGCAGACTGTGACACAAACAGGGCATTGAGAGACACAAAATAATAAAAAGTATATTATTCACTGCAACCTCAAAAGATAGAAACTCAATGTAGTTATGTGCATACATATGAACAAATATATAACATATAAACATGACATTGTAATTCATTCATTAAAAAACAAAATCTGATTTGGTTACTTCTTCACTTTGACTCAACAAATACAATTTTAAATAATCCAATACAAATGGTTGAGTTTATTATTATACTATATATCAGCCTGTGTCCTAACTAAGTTAACTGCATGCCGTGTTTTGTCTCAATTGGCATAACATGTCTTTGTTATGGAAACTGTCATAATGATAGTAAGCAGAATTAAATATATATAATGAGTGAACATTTAAAATTCTGTTTGCCTGATGTTTCTGTTTAATGGTTTATACGGTTATGTATTTTAAAACGTCACTTTTTCAAATGAAAGTGCACTTAGTGCATTATGGTTGCAGGTATTAGCCGTTAGCTGATTAGCATTCAGTTTGTTGTATACACAAAACGATTTTATTCATGATACATATATATATACATATAACCCACTCAAAGATAGAAAATCCTAATCTTTACCGTCGAGATTTAACAGCAATCACCTGGTAGTTTTTTCAATGCTTGATTTCTTCTGATTTCATTTTTTTATATATCAGAATTCCCCATGTCAGCTAAATGAAGCTCAAGTTCAATCAGGAAGACCAAGCTCTTCATTCATATTACACGTCACTTCATTACTCTCTCCTCCCTCATTAAGTGATCGGGGCGTCTCTCCCCAGCTAACCAATCTCTCCTCTCTCCTTTCTCACAAGCCTATCATAGCACCTGCTAATCCCTTTATATCTGCTCTTCCCTCTGTCAGCTGTCATTTCAGGTGATAATACGCAACCCTCCTCCACCCCTTTGCCTCCCGTCTCCTTCAGGACCAAGCTAAACCTTCTCCCTTCAGTCCGTTCCCACCTACTTATCACCACCACCAGTGTCTAGACCCCGGGGGGTTTCTTCGGAGCGGTTCTTCCCCTCCTGAATGATAATCCTGCAAATCGGGGCCTAATCGCCAAACACCATTTCATTCTCCTGTTTAATTCTGGCAATCATTATCACATTCATATTACGTGTCCCGGTAATAAACACGTATTTCATACATCAACGTCTCTCCTGATTGAAATGTTTTGTGGAAATTAAAATGTTCTCTTTTTTCGACTGCCTGCAGTGTTACTTTGCCCTCACAGGTTTTAGCAGGAAAACGCAACTCAAAGTCTGGGGGTCTTGATATTGGGGCTTTGTTTCCAAATCTCACACAAAGACACTGACGAGTTCTGCGTGTCCATCCTTACCCTGAAGGTAGGGTGGAGCAGCTCGGTGAATGTGGTGTGGAAGGTGTGGATGTGGGTGACTTTGTTTGCAGAGATCTTGTAGAAGGACAGAGTGCCAGCAGGGCAGTCCAGGTACACCCCCACTGTGTTCGAGATGGGGACAGGGATCTTTTCTCTCTTGTTACTGTGCAGGATAGAGTAACCATCTTTTTCAGAGCAGCTCAGACTTCAGGAGTGGTCATTCCTTCCAAGGCAGCAGTCCTCACTGTCTCCTCTCCTTTTCATTCCTTTGTAAGTCACTCCTATATAAACATGTCCTTTCCATTCGACCTCGAAGTAACTGCGACCGTCCAGACCATCTGTGCACAGAACCTGTTTCCAGTAGTCAAATCTCTCTGGATCATCAGGATATGGCTGCGTCTCTCTGCTCGCTGTCAACTTCCTGTTGTTGTCGGACAGAATGAGATTTTTGTTTGCCGTCTTTGGGTCCAGTGTCAGTTTACGGGCGTCTGATGGAGAGAATATTAGCATTGTTAATGTGAGCATTTCAGCATCTTAATGTCACCTTCTAGCTTGGATCACAGCTAGGCACGTGCATGACTGTAGATTCCAAGAGCCCTTTCAGGACTACCTCATTTGGACAGGATTTTAGACTTTTCAGTTTGTTGTTGGACAAGATACATTTACAACAAGGCTTTCTAAGAACAACAGTTTGTCATCCTGTGTTTCAACCTGTTCACTTTCTTTAATAAAAACACACTTACACTTCCGTAGACCCGGTTTCTTTAACTGCTTTCCACCATGGTCCACCCTGGTGTGAAAACAAATCAGCACTTAATGACTTAATCTAAACTACTTGTTGAGCTACTGAATAAACAAACTCAACCCGTCTGTCCATACCTGAGAGATTCAAGTCTTCCAGCAGAAAGAAGTTTCACTCCTTTGTTTCCTGGATTATTGTAGCTGACGTCCAGCTCTCTCAGGACGGAGTTGGATCTCAGAGCAGAGGCCAGAGAAGAAAAGCCTTTCTTTGTGATCAGACAGCCTGATAACCTGCACACACGATTAAGGGTTTTATTACAAGAATATAAAACGTGTTCCTGCTTTTTGTGAAGACCTTTTGTGAACAGGAGATTTATAAAGAACAAGGCCGTAAATCCAAGGCCATGCCAATGACCCCTTTCCCACTTACTCTGGTGCATTATTTTTACACAGATTGTTGTGCACTGTAGTGCATATCAGACTTGCAGTACTCGAGTCCTGGACTTGGCCGATTTGCAGGACTGTAATGGATTTTAACCCTTGAATTTTTGCGCATGAGGACTCGGACTCTAACTCGGACATTGACGATTGGACTTGGACTCAAACAAGTTTTGTCTTAAAGGTCACCTATCATGCTATTTTTAGGCAATAGCATAGGTCTCAGATATATACAAATATATAAAAAACATGTCTATGAAGTGTTTTGCTCAAAATACCAAACAGATCACCCATTCTAGCCATGCCTCATATCCCTCTATTTCACTTCCTGTTTCAAAAGTGCTGATTTTGGGGTATAAAGCTTTAAAAAAGAAAAAATGTATAAAAAAAGAAAAAGGAGGGGGCTGAGCTCATGCGGGACCCAGCAGCTACTGTCTAAACCAGCGGTTTTCAAAGTGTGAGGCGCGCCTCCTCTGGGGGACGCCAGAGAGCTTCAGGGGAGGCGCAGCGTGAGAAAAAAAATAACGAGAAAAAGACGAGTAAAGTGACACTTGCACACTTTTGGCTGTCTGTGGAGACCGAGTTCCCCCACCTCGCCAAAAAGGCTGTAAAAGTGCTCATTCCCTTCACCTCCACCTACCTGTGTGAGTGCGGGTTTTCCGCATTGACTTTGATCAAAAGCAAGTGCCGGTCAAGGCTGCAGCCAGAGGATGATCTGCGTTTATTCCTGTGTGCATCAAAGACGCAGACTCATTGTTCCCACTAAAGTAGGGGTGAGTGTAATAAGGAGGCAACATTGACGTTCAGTGTGTTGCCGGGAGCATATAAGGATGTATTCACGATGTTGAAAATGTTAAAAATGTTTTAAAAATATGTGTTGAGAACACGGCGTGCGAAAATATACGGGTCGTGCTGCAGCTAGATTTGCCTGTCCTCTGTAAAAAGGTGTCGGCGACTGACATGCAAGGAAGAACGGCTGTCCACAGGCTGTTCCAACTTTAACAACTTTATTAACTTCCAGGGTAGTGAATTGAACATGCTATTGTAATTGGGTGTGTGGTATATTTTCGTGCACACGCATGTTCCACAACACACAAACTGAACAACACTCAATTGTCCGATCGCTACCAGTGTCCTTGAGATCTTGTTATAACAACAAGTGCACGTTACTGATGCAATATGGTTGAGACCATTCGGGCTTATTCTAGAGGGGTGCAAGGAATAGTCCAAGTAGTGGGGGAGTTTTATACAATATGTTTAAAACATAAAGATAAAAACGTTTAAAAAAGTTATTGTTTAACCTGTTAAGCCCCAAAGCCCCCGTCGGCGGGTCTTTTTTTTTTTCACAAAAAAAAAAAAAAAAAAGTTTTTTTAATTTCAAATGGCGTGCTCAAAAAAAAGAAAGGTAGACAGCAAAAACAGAGCATTTAAATGACATTTTCTCTCACTAGACCTCTTTGAAATGCAATTGAATACCCCTGCATTATAGCAACAACAACAATAATAGCAATAATAATTGGGAGGGGGGGCGCGGCTGTTCTTATGTTCTCTGAGGGGAGGCTCACCTTCCCACACTTTGAAAACCCCTGGTCTAAACTAAATACTGCCGTGATGAAACGCCATATCATGGATTATCAAGGATTATTTCTGAAACAGTATGGAGCTCAAAGGCTTTCTCTCTTGCCGGTTATACCACAAGGTGAGTTCCTTTTTATTTCCTGCTTCTTCACACACATGCTCTCCAGTACAGGTTAGCTCTGAGTGTTAGCGATGCTAATGTAAACACCGACCATATTACGCCCAAAACAGTCGGGCATTGTTTCTGATAGCAACTTTCTGATAGGGCCGTGGGTCCACATTTCCGATATTGCGTCATATCAGACGCAAATCTGGATCAGCTCCGTTGTTCCCCCGTTTTTAGAGATTTGGGTACGGAGGAAAAGAGAGGGTTTTATTTTCTGACGCTGCGTGAGTTCCCTGACACACCGGGGACACATATTTATGTATAACAGACATAAAAAAGTGCATTTTACATGATAGGTCCCCTTTAAGTCCAGATGTACTCTTGTGCAGCTGCGAGGCGAGTTCCCGTACCACACACCCCCGCTATTCTCAGTCTAAAGATGTGCAGAGACACACTACCCCGCATCGTACTGTGTGCTTTTACAATAAGAGCAGGCAAAATGCCCTTCTGTAAAAGGATGATTGATGAAAAGACTGGGACAACGTCAAATTTCATGAGCAAAAGTTATTTTACATTGTTTACTATCGGTATCTAGGCTCCTAAACCGTAGTTTGGATGCTCACCGGCAAGTTCTGACGCAGCTCGTTGTCAGCTGATAACCAGCTGTCCGGGCTTTTATTTATCACGGAGAAAAAGATGAACGGTCCGTTCGGGTGCCGATGGAAACATCTGTTTATTGCTGGTTCTCCACAGTTAACAATAAACAGACAACGTAATACATCAAACTAAACTGGACACTTCTCTTTCTAAATACTTTGTCTATCTATTTGTATAACACCTTTCATACAAAAATTGCAGCCCAAAGTGCTTCACAGCAGTTATATAGACAGAATAAAAACAATGCATAAAATAAAAGGATAAAACCAATGTAGACAATAACAAATATTGATTGATAAGAACCAAACCAACAGCTACATTTAAATCAAATATATCCACTCAGATGAATACATGCTGACTCGGATTCAGTCTTGCGTGACTCGGACTCTTCTTGGCTGACTCGGACTTGGACTCTGGCTCGAAGAGTGGGGACTTGAGATTGACTCGGACTCGAGATTTGGTGACTTGATTACAACACTGGTGCATATGGCCAGCTTCTCCCTGTTCCCCCCAATACCTCCAACGCTACTTGTAGGTGGACTGGAGAGTCTTGTAAGGTTGAATCATTTAAAATGAACGTCCAGAGAGTTCCAAATAACTGGAATAGAAAGTTATCGTCTGGATATACAAAACAAATATTTCCACCCAATGTTCGTTGTGCACAATATCTGTTAAACAAATGAATGAATTCTGACCTGAGAGATTTCAGTTTACAGTGTGGATTCTGCAGTCCTTCACAGAGCAGCTTCACTCCTGAATCCTGCAGGTCGTTGTTGCTCAGGTCCAGCTCTCTCAGACTGGAGGAATCAGAGCTCAGCACTGAAGACAGAGCTTTGCAGCTTTGCTCTGACAGATTACAGCAATTCAGCCTGAAGAAGGATTGGCAAAAAAAACGTAACATAAGATGTTTCTTTAATATTTAATATTCATTGTTTAGAATAGTTTAGATAATAAATAATGCTTCACAATAATTAAAAGACAATACCAAGTAATAACACCCCCTTGGAGCACCCTCATTTTCAACCTACAGAGCTTTGGTGGAGGCTTTCACCACTGGCATCAGCCTCAGAAGATCCTCCTCTGAATCTGAGTATGTCTTCAGGTCAAACACCTCCAGATCGCTTTGTGAAGACAGTAAGATGAAGACCAAAGCTGACCACTGAACAGGTGACCACTTATCAGTGGAGAGAGAAGTTGAATTCAGGCCTTTCTGGATTTCATGAATTAGTGAACTGTCGTTCAGTTCATTCAGACAGTGGAAGAGATTGATGCTTTTCTCTGCAGAGAAATTATTTTCGATCTTCTTCTTGATGTATTTAACTGTTTCCTGGTTGGTCAGTGCGCTGCTTTTTGTCTGTGTCACCAGGCCTCGTAGGAGTGTCTGATTGGTCTCCAATGAGAGACCCATGAGGAAGCGGAGGAACAAGTCCAGGTGTCCGTTTGGACTCTGTAAGGCCTTGTCCACAGCACTCTGATAGAAGTGTTCAGGTCTGACTCCGATCAATTTAGACCACAGTGAGGATGTTTGTTCTTCTGACAACAGATTGACACCAGAGTTGAAGAATGTCAGATGGACATAAAGTGCAGCCAGGAACTCCTGAACGCTCAGATGGACGAAGCTGAACATCTTGTCCTGGTGAATTCCTGTCTCCTCTTTAAAGACCTCAGTGAACACTCCTGAGTACACTGAGGCTGCTCTGATATTGATGCCACACTCGGTCAGGTCGGACTCATAGAAGATGATGTTGCCTTTCTTCAGCTCCTGGAAAGCCAGTTTCCCCAGAAACCCGACCATCTTCCTGCTCTCTGGACTCCAGTGTGGATCTGTCTCAGCTCCTCCATCATACTTGACTTTCTTCACTTTGGACTGAACCACCAGGAAGTGGATGTACATCTCAGTCAGGGTCTTGGGCAGCTCTCCTCCCTCTCTGGTTTTCAACACCTCCTCCAGAACTACAGCAGAGATCCAGCAGAAGATGGGGATGTGGCACATGATGTGGAGGCTTCGTGAGGTCTTGATGTGGGAGATGATGGTGCCGGCCGGCTCCAGATCTCTGAATCTCTTCCTGAAGTAAACCTCCTTCTGTGGGTCGGTGAACCCTCGGACCTCTGTCACCATGTCCACACACTCAGGAGGGATCTGATTGGCCGCTGCAGGTCTTGTGGTTATCCAGAGGCGAGTTGAGGGAAGCAGCTTCCCCCTGATGAGGTTTGTCAGCAGCACATCCACTGAGGTGGACTCTGTGACATCAGTCAGGATCTCAGTGTTGTGGAAGTCCAGAGGAAGTCGACACTCATCCAGACCGTCAAAGATCAACAGGACTTGGGACTCTTCAAACCTCCAGACTCCTGCTTTTTCAAATTCAGGAAAGAAGTAATGAACAAGATCCACCAAACTGTACTTTCTTTCTTTCAGCACATTCAGCTCTTTGAAAGAGAAAGGAAATATGAACTGTATGTCCTGGTTGGCTTTGCCTTCAGCCCAGTCCAGAGTGAACTTCTGTGTTAAGACTGTTTTCCCAATGCCAGCCCCACCCTTTGTTATCACTGTTCTGGTTGGTTTATCTCTTCCAGGTGAGGCCTTAAAGATGTCTTCACATCTGATTGTTGTTTCTGGTGTGTCTGGTTTCCAGGATGCTTTCTCAATCTGTATGACCTCGTGGTCTTTATTGGTCTCTGCAGTCCCTCCCTCTGTGATGTACAGCTCTGTGTAGATCTGGTTCAGAACGGATGGATTTCCTGCTTTAGCAATCCCCTCAAACACAAATTCAAACTTCTTCTTCAGATTAGATTTGAGTTTAGGTTGGCCCATTGCAGCAAGAAATTCTACAAGAAAAAAAAAATGATTAGGGGCTGTACACTGGCCGTGTTTAGGCTTGCATATTTTCATTATTGTCAACAAAGACACGGCTGGAAACGAGAAAGCCAGGCCCAGAGTTGAAAGTCAAACGTTGGGAAGGCAGCAGCTTGCACTGCTTGTAATGTGAAAAGGAACAACCAATCACAGCCGAGAGATACCTTGACTTTTGTAAATATTGGTATGCAGCAAATATGCAGAAATTGTTTATTTTAGTGACATTACACTGACTTGAAGATCTGTCCAGTGTTTTACATTTCTTCATTTTATAAGAACCACTGATAAAATGTGACACGAACATTAATAATTTCTGCTCGTGTCTCTCAAGTGCTCGTGTCATGCACATACCCACACACCAAGAGCGAAGCGAACTGCGTTTTCTAGGGAAAACACTGCTGTCCCATGGACAATATTTTAATAGAACTTTAAAAAACAACACCTGGAAGATCGGATAGAACTGTTAGCTGGTTATGGTCCCTGAGCAACTAAAGGCGAAAGCTGCCTCAGCGCCCTTGAAAAGTCGACTCAACAGTAGGCTCTACATGCTAGACAAACAGCTTTTGATGGTGTGTTAACCAGTATGAATAGATTTAATGCAGATTTTAATATTGACAGTAAACTGTAGACGTGTGAATCTATGATTTTAACATTTATTTTAAACGTCTTACTGTTTCTCAGTGAGTCTGCCAGTTCCTCCTGCTTCATTGTTCTCAGGAAGTCCAGTGTGATCTTCAGAAATGCCTCTCTTCTGCTCCTCCTCTGCTCTTCCTCTTCCCCATCAACCACTTCTTCAGACTTACCTTGGCTCTCGAAGCATTCTGGGTTATTACTTCTCAAAACCTTCTGGAACTTCTTAAGCTCTTTCTTCAGATAGGCAAACATGTTGTCCTCAAGAAGCTGCAATTCAATAAAATTGAATTTTTGTAAAAATGTGCTTGTATTCTGTCTTACCAAGTCTTCCCTTGAGTCAGAAAAATATCCTATATCTGTTTCTACCCGAAAGCAGAATCCTTGCTAGTGATTCAGCTGCTGTCACAGTGTTGCAATCAAGGCACTACACTAATCATTTAGCCGAGTTTGCCCGTTCAACTGTTGGAGATACCTGTGACAGCGTCTACTGCTGCTTTGATTGGTTAGTTGGATTGTTTGACTTTGGTGTTTGGGTTAGCTCGGATTGACAACAATCACACAATAACACAAACCATCTAACGCAATCAAGGCATGGCAACGTACGTGTTTAATGAGAGCATGAATAACCGCTTCAGTTCCCTAACTGAAAGGTTTATAGGTCAGCAATGTAAAACAATACATATTCTAAATATAGCTTACCCCTAAATCTTCATGATATGGGCCAGTGATCATTCATTTTGCAGTTTTTGTGTCACTTCTGTTTGCAAAACAAACAAGGTCAATAAAACATACCTAGAGGCTGCTGATCACTCCTCCAGTGTCTGCTCTGATTCTTGCACAACACGTCGACGCCCGGCGATCCCCATCCCACCCCCACACCCAGAAAACCTTCTCCTCCCAGCGGTCCAAACCCCTGCTGCTAGCCTGTGTGCTCATATTCAGATCTTTGCTAACTTGCGTTGGCAGCAGTTAACATTACCAGTAAATAACCGATAGTTGAAGCGGAGTTTCTAGAGGACATCAGAGGAAACCCCAGGAAACATTTAATTCATTAAATATGATGCCATTTTACTAAAGTGAACTTAATGCCGATAATCTTACGCGGAGGAGACGTCACGACTCGCACTTCAAGATTACATGCAACGTGCAGGAACATGCGTTTGGGCTGCAGAGTGGGACTGAGAGAGGCACCTTTCTCCCTATTACAAATCAGTGTAGCATCAAAATAACTTTGTATTTTCTCCAAACTGCATGATCTACTGCATGGATATAAGAACACTACTTCTAACAATCCGAAATATCACATTAAAGGTAGGGATGTTTACACACCCTGAATATGGAGTCCAACTCTGTATGAACCTCTGAAGTTTCCTGTTGATCCCTGGGGAGAAAAAAACGTTCATTAGTGTTTGATTTAAGTCAAACAAACACTGAAGAATGTAAGTGTTGCAATACATGGAGAATTGACAAAAGACAGGCTAAGATGTTAGAAGCTCGTTGCCTGAAGAAAGCAGGTGTTTGAAGTTAGAACATTAACTAATCGTAGCCACCAGGTGTCAGCCGTAGGCAAGCACATACAGTGTTGTTGTATCCTTTCTAAGACAATATGAGCTCAAAAGGTCCGGTTAACTTACTTAGGAATTGAATTTTGCCGTTTGAAAGCTGTAGGACATGGGTCGGCAACAGGCCATTGTTGGCCCGCCAGCAATAATATTTGGCCCGGAAAATGTGCTTTGTTTTGAAAGAAAAGTTTTGGCTCATCGGACATTTATGAGAGAAAATCCCTAATGTCCGAGTGCAAGTGAATGCAGCACAAGACGCGAGCCTTGTAACCCCTCCCCCGATGGCGGGCCAGCTAGTGAATTGTCAGTGAATTGGGCCAAAAAAATTGGCCCGAGGCCAAACTCACTTGCTAGGGTAATCCATGGAGCGGTCACTACTCATGGACACACAGCTTTGTGTTGGAGAATCTGCTCTTTTCTCCTCAGTCCTAAAAAAAAGGTGAATCGATAACCAAAGTCAAAAGGATTAAAGCTTGCTAATGGTACATGAAAAAAAGGTGTTTCAAGTTAGAACATTGATTAATCGTTATCTGGCTTAACTAACCCAAAACAAACGCGCTCTCGCTAAACTGTCCTACGACGCTGGTTATCAACTCGTTAACTCAAGCCAGGGTTCCTCCGTCCGGCTGAGAGCGCGTTCACATGACAAGCGTACTGACAGCACAGCGTCATACTTCCTGAATGAAAAGTGAACTTTAATATTAGACAACTATGAAGAAGTTAAACTTTAAACTTCCATGACTTAAACACTTTATCCAGGATCAAAGCCACATAGTTGCACCTGCAAGGTGAATACAGCTGGTAAAAAAAAAGCCGTTCAGCATAAGTTACCATGGAGATCTAGCCCGCTAAGAACAGAACCAGCGTCGTAGGACCGGGAACCCAGAGTTAACCCTGAAGTTACCTCGATAAGCGAAAATCCGGCTTCGTAGTACAGGCCTCAGGTGTCAGATTGTAGACAAGCACATATAGTATTGTTGTTTATTTTCAAAGACAACATGAGCTCAAAAGGTTCTGAAAATTAGCTTTGTGTCCGGTCCAAACCCTGGGAGCAGGTACCGGCAGGGAGACATCAGTGAGGAGCATGGAGCTGTGAGGAAAGAGTTTGGGTGGCAGCCCAGAGCCGGGTGTACAAGAAACCTGTGTGTGTGTGTGTGTGTGTGTGTGTGTGTGTGTGTGTGTGTGTGTGTGTGTGTGTGTGTGTGTGTGTGTGTGTGAGAATCTCTGTCTCTCTCTCTTTGTCAATGTGTCTCTCGCTCTCTCAACTGCACTTGCTAATGTTAAACGTAACCTCGTCCTCACCAAGTTATTACTCTTATTATTAACCATCTGAACAACACATTAAAAAAGATGCTGAGGGTTACACTCAGGCAGAAACCCTTGTTCTGAAAAAGAAAAGATGAAGGCCCGATAACAATTAAAAAAAAATGTATATATTGTTTTAAATTTAAATAGCCCTTTTACACTGTACTGCTATTTTACTACTGAACTAAACTAACTGTGTTTCTGTAATATACTGCCCTTGTGTATTTATTATAAATAAAGCAGTTTATATTATCCGATGATGTAACAACTGAATCCTCTTCAGGTCAGGTTACAGTAGAAACAGACTCTTACTTTGTGTCTGAGGGTCCAGGTTCTTTACTGAAGAGTGGAGGTTCCCCTATGGACCGGTCACTCTTCAGAGACAGACAGCTGGGGGCTGGAGACCCTGCTCTCTGTCTGTGGAAACAACACATGTTTTACACACATCATTAGTTCTTGTAAAAAGCAGCATTTGATTTCTGCCCATTTAAAGATGTTTGGACTTGCTCTGAACTGAATCTAATACATTACATTGCGTTAAATAAAAACTGAATCCTCTCCAGGGGCCTCATTTATAAACGGTGCGTACGCTCAAAAGATGGCGTACGCCAGTTTCTAAGCAATGTTTGCGATTTACAAAAAACAAACTTGACGGGAAAATGTGCGGTCCTCCACGCAAACTCTGACCCATCTGTACGCACTAAGCACAACAACGGGAGAGACGAGAAACTGCGACACCGTTGGCAGAAGGAAGAATGGAGAGAAATATGTGGAAATAATACCATAAATAAAATGTTACCTCTCATTTATCAAATATGAAGAATTCATTTTCAAACATTGATTAAAGCCAATCTTAAAATGATTAAACAAACGCCTGTTTGAGACTCCTCAGTGCACACAAAAACATAACTTGGAGAAATAAATAAATACGGATATGCTATTTAAAACCACCTCGAATATGTTGTGTTAATGTTATGAAATGTTTTCTCATAAATGATGCGGTAAGCAGGAGGACAGAATAACGTCTAAACTGACGCCGTTTTGCATTTCTATAGGTTGTAGATACGAGCATGGTTTTATATACTATCACGTTTAATCGTGTTTTATGCCGTTCGCCAAGACTTGATAAGTCGCTCGTAAAACACAGGAGGTATGGAAACCAAGAACACCATATAACACAACACATTTAACTGGTGGATAGAGTTGCTGCGGGGGGGGGGGGGTGTTGAGATGCACAGGCATTGGAGACGCTGCGCACAGCTGATTGACAGCTGGAACCAGAGGTCGCGTTAACCGAATATTTTCCGTCTATGATGTTTTTTTTTATAACAATGATAGAAAAATCTGAAAGCCGTCCGTCATTTTGACAGATTACAACAAACTCAGAACAGCGCCAAAGTTTCCGCGCAGCGGGGCTCCGGTGTTATGCCGTGTTATTATGCATGCCCTCCCAAAAGGAAATGATATAGTTTCCAAACCTAACTTTGCCGAACAGATCAGTGAAATGTCTGTGAGTACTTGCTTTACGCTGCGCGCGCTCCCGCGAGGTGCAGTGGGCATGCATAACACGCCGCTAACAGTTCACGAGCGAGTGTGCCCCCCCCCCCGGCAGAGTTGTGTACAGGCCGACGGGTTATAATGGATTTTGACGGAAATGTTACGATCCTGTCCGTCAAAATGACGGGCAGCAAAAAAGTCTAGCACAACCTCTGGCTGGAACACAAACCACGAAATGAAATACATTTTTTCAGATCCAGTCGCCATGACTCCACTCCGGAGGGATCCCCCGATACTTTCTTACAGTTTCTCATCATGGGGGGGTCTCCTGTCCCCGGCACAAACACACTGACACACTGCCTGAGGAAGGTTATGTGTATTTTGTCATTCACTTTTTTCGGACCACTTATTTATTTATGTTGGTGACGATCCGACCTCCATGCTGCTACTCTGGTTCAAACTGCATCCACCAAACAATGTGATTTATCTCCACCTCCCCAAAAGAACCTAAATCTGACTCGGTGTGAGATGTCTTTTTTAGCTGTTCTGTCCTCATTTCCTGCGATCTTCTTCATGTAGTCAGTCTGAATGAATATTAATACGGGGCGTTTCTTTGACTATTTATAGGCAAATATGGGCGTTACGTGAAGCCCGCAAAAGCTGCGCCGCATTTCGAGTTGTGATTTATAAAGGGAAACCGCCGTAGGACGTGCGTGCGCAGTGTTTTATAAATCGGAATATTTGTGTGCGTATTTACTTGCTTTGTCCTACGTACGCCACCTTCCCACGTGAATCCTACGCAAGGCTTTATAAATGAGGCCCCTGGTGCCAGATTGCAAGACAGCATATATAGAATAGTTATATAGTAAGGGCCCGTGTCCACATCGCATATTTTTCTGAGCGCCGGTGAGTTAGTGACTTTTATCTCCGTACTTAGAATTAGAATTGGGAGGGATGAAACCCTCTTTTAATGGTCACACATGCAGAGCACACAGCACACACAGTGAAATGTGGCCTCTGCATTTAACCCATCTTAGTACCAGGAGTCTAGTACTAGGAGCAGTGGGCAGCTAGTGTACTTCCTCCTTGCTCTGCAGCTGTCAGACTGAGCAGTGAAGCACTTTCATGCAAAGTGCAGCAAGATTATTCAGGTTGGTTGTAATGGTAAAAAAAACAATGTCAACAACAAATGCCTTACATTTGAAATTCCTTATAGATACATTTGAGCTCAGAAGGTTCTGTTAACTTACTTAGGAATTAAATCTTGCTGATTGAAAGCTGTGGGGTCCCCTGTGGAGCGGTCACTCCTCATGGAAACACAGGATGGTTCAGGAGAATCTGCTCTTTCCTGCTCAGTCCTGAAAGAAATGGAGCGTTGAGAGAGAGGTGGAAGAATATGAAGCTCAATGACTGAAAAAAGATCAGTTTCAAAGACTTTCACATTCACAATGACGGCTGTTTTTGTTGTTGTTGCTTGAATGCAGTCACACGTTCACACAATCCTGGTCTAAACCATTCTCTAGTTAGGTGCACTACACTAATTATAGGTTTTTACTATAAATAAATTATCTTAACGACCTTAAGAAAAGCTGTCAACAGGTGTAGTTGCACATAAAACATAGTGTTTGTCTTTAAAATAATGTTGAGGCGGCAAAAGATATTTTTTATTGACGTGGTAAAACAATAAAACTATATAAAAATCCAACCGACGTTAATGGTGAACTTTGGTACGCTTATCTGCTGGCCGAAAGATAAAAAGTCACAAGGGCCTACAAGGCCACATTTTATATTTCATAAGCAAACAAGAAAAAAACCATTCCAGTAAAGTGATCTTGATTATTGTAATCATGTGGCGGGAAGAGAAACTGACAACATATTCTGCTAAATGTATGCAACAGTCACTTTTCTGAATCAGTCACATCTGAGATCTTCCTCTCACCTCTCATGTTCCTCAGACAGAGTGCTGCTGGAGGGCGGGACCCCCCCCTCTTCATCCTCAGATTCACTCATGGTGCAAACAGGACTTGAAAACACATCAAACATGTTGTGTTAGCAGGAGTCATTACAAAGTCAGGACCTTAAATTCCCTTGAGAAAATAAAGACGTGTATAAAACATATTAAATACAAAGAAGTATTCAGATCAGTTTCTACAATAGAAAAACAACAGATTTAAATCAAAAATAAAAACCTTGCCTTCGCATTTAAATTGTATTTATAAAACTATTCAGGTCGCTTTCTGAATACCTCAATAAGCCTTTAAGCCTTAAAGGTAGGGTAGGTAAGTTTGAGAAACCGGCTCGAGATACACTTTTTGTTATATTCCATGGAATGCTCTTAACATCCCGATAGCAATGAATATCTGAAGTGCTTTGACAAAAAATCCATAAAAAAATGTCATCTGTGGAAGCCGTGGTACTGTAAAAAGTACGACCAATCATTTGAGCCGGCCCGGCTAAAATAACTGGATGGACTACCTGCCTGTCAGCCTTCCATCTGTGCACAAACTTATCTCGTGCCCTCATTGGTCATGTGCGCGTTTGTGTGTGTTGGAGGAGGGGCTCTGTAAGGAAGTGACAGATTTTCTCCGGTTGTGTATTTTCAAATTCTAGCGATCGCGAGCCGGTTTCTCAAACTTACCTACCCTACCTTTAGGGTAGGCCTACCAAAAAAATACAGATTCAAAATCCTGCCTAAAATATAAATTGTACTATTTCATTATTTGTGTGCGTGTGCGTGTGCGTGTGCGCGCGTGTGTGTGTGTGTAAACCGCGTGTGTGTAAACTGCCCCGCCCCCTCGCACACAGACGGGGAGAGATCTCTTGTCTGGATTGGAAAGATATATCATATTTTGTAGTCTTCTTGCATATCAGAAACGAAGTTGGCGAAACTAAAACAGCAATATAATGTTTATGTAGCAATAATGCATGTGACATATATTTTTTAAATATCAAGAGTGTCCTGTAATCGGAAATAACACATTACGTATATATCTCCTTATATAACAAAATGTCCGACAAAGATAAACAACAACTTTTATAATAATATCACTAACTTTAATTCAGCTTCGGTTGTGGTAACAATGTACAGAAACACAAAAACCTCGCGACCAACCGTCACATTAACGGTTTATAAAGCCGTTAAAAAATAGTTACCCGTTTTCTAGAACAATGAGGAAGTTTGTGCTAAGCTAACCGAGTCCTAGCTAGCATACACGGTTAAAGACAGTTATAAACTAGATAGCATTCGAGGTAACGTTACAGCATGAGTAGTATTACATATATACATATGTACTGAGACTGAATCAAAGTGTTCAATAATATACGTTTATATGTCGATGGTTAAATCCGCAGTTCAGCTTACCTTTAGTGCGCGCAGTTATTTGCCAAAGTGAAAGTGAAACTTAACATGACTCAAAACATAACAAGGACATGTGACACGTCAGTTGGAGGTTGGTTGTATAGAAAACACACGGATTACAGGGAGTCAGACATTAATAAAATGTGTTTCTGAAATCAATTTTAAATTAAAACCTCACTGTAAGAATATCAGTCTTCTTATGGACCATTCAGGCGGATATAATTGATTTTCAGGCGGGTATAAAGTAACAAAAACAGGGGTTATTTGACACGAGAGATCTCAAAACTCTTCCGCCTGGTCCCGCCCAGTACTCTGCTGTGATTGGCTCGTTGCGTCTATGCGCTGATTTGATTGGATGCTTTATTTACCAGCTTCGAGTGCAGATATAAGGACTTTGACATCATTATTCGTTGCTCTCTATATGTAACAGGCATAGATATATATATATAAACCATGATATAAACACTAGATGGCTCATGGGAGATTTTTCAGCGTAGCTCACCGGCCGCCATCTTGCTACAGTCAACAGCTACTCTGGTACGCGCTATGGTAGCTGTTGTAAGGTGAGTGGTCTGCACAAAAATACTCTTAACTCGCTGAAATCTTGACTGATTTACAAACGGTTTGGTTTATTATAAACATGATTAGCATGGCTATGATACAGGATGCTTGGACATGTTGAAATTACAGCTTTTCTTTGTGTATGTGGTTGTATTTATTAGCTGGCTAATAACAAGAGGCTGTGAGTGAGACCTAGTATTACAAAGTTGCCCCAGAAACTTTACACCAGTGGGAGAGGCATAACTGCTCTTTCTTTTTAACATAACGTAAGTTACACATGATTTCTTCCAAGTGGTTTGGCTTGTTAAAAACATCTTACATTTAGATACATTATGTTCCAGGAAATTGCTGGCTTTGTGTTTACAGAAGTACCTGACTATGCCGGACTTTTGTGCAGCCTACGGATGCTCTAATCGCCGCAGTCTGGAAACAAGAACCCGTGGAATATATATATCTATGGTACATGAACCACAAAGACTTTATTATGAATACATTATTTAGCAGATTCTCAGCCTCGCCCCAGAATTACTAAATGACTACGAGAAAGAAGAAAAACTCTGTTATTTATTCAATGTATTTAATCTATGTATTTACTTGAGTAAAAGTACCAACAGTTAAAGTATATCAAATGTCAAAAAGTACTAATAAAGGTATTCTGTTTCTGACGGTTTATTCAACAGCCAAGCTTCATATGTTACAGTTCTTTAAATGTTTTGTGAGTTCATATTTAAATTTGTACAGTTTAGGATGTCAGATAAATGTAGCGCAGTAAAAACTACATGATTATCCTTTGAGATGAAGTGTATATAAATATAAAGTAAAAAGAAAATACTCAAGTAAAGTACAAGTACCCGAAATGTGCCTTTAAGTAAAATACTTATCTAAATGTAGATATTCATTCCACCACTGATTATTGCATAAAACCCTAAAAACTGTCAAAAAAATTGAGTGTCAAAAATCAGCATTTCCAAAGTAATTTAGATGAATGTAGTGCAGTAAATACGTAATAAGTAAAGTACAATTACATTAACTTTGCTTAATTAAGTACATTACTCGAGTAAATGAACTTTCACCGCTGCTGATATTGAATGAATGTTATTTAAAAGCAGAGATGCAGAACAGAGAGATTATTATTATGAAGTTTAGTTTCACACAGAAGGTCACGTCTCAAGGTTTTTGTATTTTAGTCTTCTTCTTCTTTCGTGTAACGTCAGAGGTCCAACTCGGTGTTGTGTAGCCATGCCCGCATCTCTGGTCCTGAGTGGAAGAGGCTGGCTTCAGAGGGTGGTCTATATAAAGGGCAGGTGGTGGTTATGTGTTGGGCAGTCTGTTCAGGGTCACCGCACTCGCATGCAGCACTGTCTGCCAGGCCCCACTTCTTCATCCATGTTTTGAAGCGACCGACCCCAGTTCGTAGACGCTTCAGTGTGGTCCATTGCCGGCGTGTTTTTTAGTCTAAACAACAGCTGGACCGAAGACGGGTTTTTTCACGATATTATTCCTCTTTTAGTGTTCAGGAGACGCTTTCCTCAACGTCCTCCACCGTCTCTCTGGAGAAGGTAAGAGCGCTCAGATATTCATTTAATATAAATATACAAACTCTTCCACAGGATGAACAAAGTATTCTGATGATGAGTATATAGCATGTATAGATACACATAAAACAATAGGTCAGCTTTCACGTTAAAGCAGTGAGGGGGAAACATCAGGGAAAATATATTACAATTCATATAAATGATAATTAAAAACATAGAAAATGCCTTAAATCTGAAAGCACTTATTTAAAAGAAAATAACCAAATGTGCTTTATGTATGTTTATTCTTTCTTTAAAGAAGTGAGAACAAATATATAATAATACAGAATTGTATTACAATGATTTGACAGATGTTTAATCTAAAATAAAACGTATACAAATATAATTTAATATTCATATTAGTAATGATTGCATGAAACAAAGAACGTGCATTAGCCTAGGGCTGTGCGATTATGGCAAAAATCATAATCACGATTATTTTGGTCAATAATTGATATCACGATTATTAAAAATGATTATCCATTTACTTTGAAAACATCCATTTATTGAAAAATAAAATTGGAACAGTATGTTTTTAACAGTTGATTACCCTGAACTTAAAGTATAATTAAACTGAAAAACCAATAAAAAAAAATATTTAAAAAAAAAAATAATCACATTTTTTTTTTTTTTTTAATAAAAATAATAATCGTTTTATTTCGATTACGTTGTTTTCGTAATCGTTGCAAGCCAAAATCGTAATCGAGATTAAAATACGATTAATTGCACAGCCCTACATTAGCCTGTACCTTCAATACAAATAGTTATAAATCAGCTTAAAGGAAGGTTTTCTTTTTAAATTAGTACAGATGTTAAGAGCCGTCATTTTATGTCCTACATTCACAAATCTTCATCCTTCAAGGAGATATTAAACACTGAGACTTCGTTAGATCTTCTTATCAATGTCTGAAGTTTGTGTTTTTTGGTTAACATGTGAATTCTGTACAATGACTTCCCATTTACAATAAAAGGTAATTGGTTGAAATAATCTTTATTTGTATTTTGCAGAGAAATCTTAAAAATTACAAGTAAAGAACGACTGGAAGAAGATCTCCATCACCAGCTCTGATGCTGCCCCCCAGCAGACCGCAACAAAGTAGCTAAGCTTTATAAAATGAACGTAATAATAATATTCTCTTCTGTATTAGGTGTGATTTACTGCGATTGGTGAGTTAGATCTTGTTATTGTGTTCACTGCTCTGCTTCTGTGAGGCGACAACACTGCTAGTACACACCGAGACCATGGAGTCCAGGTCTCTCCAGGTCCGTCCAGGTCTCTCCAGGTCCGTCCAGGTCCGTCCAGTTCTCTCCAGGGTCCTGCATTTATCCCTGGATCTCTGGAGAACAAATACAATCAGTAAGTGATGAACAATGCAAGTGTTGTAATGCACGTTACCACATTAACTTGTAGATGTATAGAGTTATATCCCATCTAAGATAATACATAGAATCTTGCAGTTTGAAAGTGTAATGGAAATGATGATTAAGAGTTATTAAAGCTACAGGGAAATCCATGGAGCCGTCGCTCTTCATGAGCACACAGCTCGGTGCAGGAGAATCCAAAGGGAAAGGAAGAAAACCTGGACTAATAGAGTCTGATATGGATCATCTAAAGATAAAGGAGCATTACATTTAAATAAAGAATAAGGACGAGGATAGTTACACTCTGAAGACAGTTCAGCTCAAAAGGTTCTGTTGACCTACATAGACATTGACTCTTACCGTTAGAAATCCGCAAGTAGTCCCATGGAGTCGTCACTCATCATGGACCCACAGCTCGATGCAGGAGAATCTGCTCTTTCCTCCTCAGCACTGAATTCCAAGCTGCGTTCACTGACAGGGAGAAATGGTAGGAGTTTATATATTTGTACTTAAAGAGACCCTCAATGAGCCTTTTAGGTGTTTGGCCTCTCATTGCATATTCTTATATTACTGGTTTTTTATTGTGAACATTCTTTATTTATTTGATCAATAAATCAATAAATCAATGAAACAGCACCAAAATATACAGATTAAAATCCAGCCTTTGAATGTGAACTGGACTTGGATTATTTAAAGAGGGAATTACAAATTGATTAATAAATTACTTGTTATATTCCATTTCCTAATTCTTGTTTTTTTAAAGACCAAATCTTCATTTTGAAAGTCAAAACTGAATGTAAAAGTATTCCTGTTTAATAAAGTAGAAAAACAACTCATTCAGGTTTCCCTGATAACAATCAGGAGAAGTGAATACCTGAGGGGGAGGTTAGGTCCAGGTTCATGGTCAGGGGGCGAGAGGCGCTGCCTTTTTTAGTTGTTTGTGATTTTCAAACTTATCAAAACCTTAAAAACATATTTCTTTAATATTCCTGTTTCTAATGCAGTCATTACCACTGCTCTAGAACAAAGGCATTGCCTTCAGGATAAGGTTTGTTCAGCTAGTTTCAATGTTGAATATTGATGTGATGTTGAAACTAGCAGCACTTTGCCATGAATGGAGTTATGGCAGTCTTCCTTTTTTTATTACCATGTTGTTTTTTAGTGAAGGAGGCGCTGATAGCACAGCACTGTGTTTCACCTTTTTCATTTGGGTTATTCAAATCAAAATGTCATGAGGTTTATAACCAAAGACTAAGGCGTAGGCTCCACGAGGACGAAAACGGGTTGAATCCGCATATTTCTCATGCGTATAGCCCATTAAGCTCGACGACGCCGTAACAGAAACGTAGAAACAGACCCCGCAAACGACAACGGGTCCAAAGGTGGATAGATCTGGGAACGGAGCGCTCTGGGGGGTCCAACGGGGCCGTGTGGTCGCCTATACGGTCATGCGTTTCATAGCCCTGCCTCTCCCCACCTCTGCTGCTCACCCCCGCAAAAGTACACTGCACACTGAATTCAGATTATTTATCTTTATCTCGATATGAACATAAACGCGAGTGAAGTCTAATCTGACAGGACGGAGACACGCAGCTCCTCCCGCTGTGATGCAGCGGGAGCAAAACACACACTTCAAGTCAGATCACCACCCTTAGCTATTTTAATTACCTCTCAAATTACCTAAACTAGTTATAAATATGTTTATTTTTACTGTCGGGTTTACTTACTGGATCAGCTGCTGCATGAGGAAGCATGAAGATTTAAACTTTAACACACGCTGACCGGCGAAAAACTCTGCCCGGTTCCCTCCGCCCCCACCGCGGAGAATGAACAGAAGTGCAGCCATGACAACCATTCTTCTTCGCTGCTTTTGTGGAGGAAGTTACAGCGCCACGTACAGGTTCGGCATATGTACTGCAGCTTTTCCAGCGGTTGGATGTAAACGGAGCCGTCTCGTGGAGCTTGACACAATCCGGTGTATATTGCGTGGGGACGGAAGGTTTTTTGCGGTTGCGTTTGCGTTACTCCGATGTGTTTTGCCGTATTTGTCCTCGTGGAGCCGGGGCCTAAATGCTTTGAATCAAAGGAACAGGTGAAACTAGTGTGTTTTTTCTCTACTAATAAATAATACAATAACAATAATAAGATTATAATAACTAATCTCTTTGAACAAAACTTTTGGATGTCCAGAATGAACCCGGTTAGCCTGTCAAACAGCTGGATCTGAACATAAAAAGGTCTTCATCTCAACACTCGTCTTCCTCACTCAGACGCTTAAAGTACTGGAGGTTCTCCTTGACTCCACTCATGGTGAAAGGGATGTTCAAGGAACTACAGAATGAAATACAAACACAAATCTTGCCTTCAATTTCAAATTGTATTGAAGAAGTATTCAGATTCCTTTTTGAATACATAATTGTATTCAAAGAGACCCTCAATGAGCCTTTTAGGTCTTTGGCCTCACATTGCATATTCTTCTATCACTTGTTTTTAATTGTGAACATAATTTCTTTATGTGCTATTAATAAAACATCTAAATCAATAAATCAATGTAATAGCACCAACATATACAGATTAAAATCCAGCCTTTGAATGTAAACTGGACTTGGATTATTTAAAGAGGGAATTACAAGTTGATTAATAAATTACTTGTTATATTACATTTCCTAATTCTTGTTTTTTTAAAGACCAAATCTTCATTTTGAAAGTCAAAATTGAATGTAAAAGTATTCCTGTTTAATAAAGTAGAAAAACAACTCATTCAGGTTTCCCTGATAACAATCAGGAGAAGTGAATACCTGGAGAAGAGGTTAGATGTACGAACACCGAACAAGAGGAGCAGCCTGTAAGAGGAGAAGAAATAATGACAGAAGTTATTTTATTCCTACAGTTCCTCTTCTTTCTTGTGGTATTTCTTAATGAAACATCAATGAAAACGTGTTATTATCCCAGTGTGTTGACTTCACTCTGCTTTCATCAGCATGTCCAATCTGCCCACTGATAACACATAGAAACCAGATACATGTGTTTGATGAAGCTTAGTATATATATTCAACCTTTACTCTGTATGTACTTTCACCTGTTCAAGTTCAGAGTTTATCTCGTGTCATGTTTTTTATTCATTCTATTACTACATGTTTATTTGTATTCTATATATTTCCATAATCTAAAGAAAAATCTCATTACATTTAAATAAAGAATAAGGACTAGGCAAATAGATATAAATCAACAATGCAGGAAAAGTAAATTAGTGTTAAATTATATAGTTATACTCTCAAGACAATTCAGATCAAAAGGTTCTGTTGACCTTCATATACATGGACTCTTACCGTCTGAGAGCCAAGCGTTCTTCCTTTAACTCCTTCTCCCTGATCTCAGGTCTCTTTGCAGGAGGATCTTCTCTCTCCTCCTCAGCCCTGCAGAGATGGAGCGTTGACAGACAGGTGGAAGGTTCAGGAGCTTACTGACTAAAACATGGTGTTACAAATGTCCTCCCATAGCAAAACATGTTTGACAAAGGAGGTCAGCTGGACTAGTGTTTCTCAAATGGGGGTGTGTGTACCCATCGGTGCACTTTGGAGTACTGTGGAGGGGCTGAGAGATTAAAGAAGAAGTTACATTATATGTTTCTTAGTTGTTTGTGATTTTCAAATTTATCAAAACCTTAAAAACATATTTATTCAATATTCCTGTTTCTAATGCAGTCATTAACACTGCTCTAGAACAAAGGCATTGCCTTCACGATAAGGTTTGTTCAGCTAGTTTCAATGTTGAATATTGATGTGATGTTGAAACTAGCAGCACTTTGCCATGAATGGAGTTATGGCAGGCTTCCTTTTTTTATTACCATGTTGTTTTTTAGTGAAGGAGACGCTGATAGCACAGCACTGTGTTTCACCTTTTTCATTTGGGTTATTCAAATCAAAATGTCATGAGGTTTATAACCAAAGACTAAATGCTTTGAATCAAAGAAACCAGTGTTTTATTTCTCAGAAATTGAACTAACTAATCTCTTTGAACAAAACGTCTGGATGTCCAGAATGAACCCGGTTAGCCTGTCAAACAGCTGGATCTGACATGAACATGAAAAGGTCTTCATCTCACCTCTTTTTTGACTCAGCTCCACTCATGGAGAAAGGGATGGTCGAGGAACTACAGAATAAAATACAAACACAAATCTTGCAGTCAAATAAAAATTGTATTGAAGAAGTATTCATATTCCTTTTTGAATACATAATTGTATTTAAAGAGACCCTCAATCAGCCTTTAGGTGTTAGGCCTCACATTGCATATTCTTCTATTACTGTTTTTTTATTGTGAACATTCTTTATTATTTTATCAATAAATCAATGAAATAGCACCAAAATATACAGATTAAAATCCAGCCTTTGAATGTAAACTGGACTTGGATTATTTAAAGAGGGAATTACAAGTTGATTAATAAATTACTTGTTATATTCCATTTCCTAATTCTTGTTTTTTTAAAGACCAAATCTTCTTTTTGAAAGTCAAAATTGAATGTAAAAGTATTCCTGTTTAATAATGTAGAAAAACAACTCATTCAGGTTTCCCTGATAACAATCAGGAGAAGTGAATACCTGGAGATGAAAGATGTACGAACACTGACCGAGAAGAGCTGCCTGTAAGAGGAGAAGAAATAATGACAGAAGTTATTTTATTCCTACAATTCTTCCCCTTTCTTTGTTAAAAGTAAAGAACTGGAATACAAAATGCAAGTAGATGTACTGCCATTAGAATATGTATATTTGACTCTGTGTTAAATACTCATTATGTAGAATGATTTCATTTCAGAACAATGTGTATTTCACAATTTGATTATACTTAATGACACATTAATGTGTTAATCATGTTTAATATAGTAGCTGTTGAAAATACATTTAATTTCAGCTCATTTATTAACTGTTTTTTATTAATTAATTGTTTTGTATCATAATGTATTTTTTGTTGATTAATCGTAATATCATTAAATAAGTCAAGTGGATTAAATGTTCATTAATTCCCCCCTAAATGTAGGGTAGTAGACCTGAAGTAGCAGAAAATAAAAGTGAAATGCTTAAAAATTGTCCTGAATTACATTACATTTGGGTATTTCTTGTTAACTTAAAGGGCCCATGTCATGGCCATTTCCACTGATCATAATTACATTGTTGAGGTATACTAAAATAGATTTATACTGTGCAATTTTCCAAACTCACATTGGTTTCGCATACAGCATCTCTGTCAAGCATGTGTATTCAGCAGTATTCACTTTCTCCACTAAACGACTCGTTGGAGCTCTTGCCCCCCCCCTCCCTGTGAGCCTAGTGTGCTCCGATTGGTCAGCTCGGCCACTCGTTCTGATTAGTCAACCACCAGAGAGGCTGCGCCCATGTCTAACAGTGCTTTTCCCGGCTGCTCTCAGCGTAACATCAGTCTTATCATGGCGTCGGCACAGCCGTATATTTTATATACATATATATTTTTAACTGTTGTTATAGAAGAGTGTGACGGCCCCAGGGCCTTTGTCTTACGATGGGGTGGAGCTGAAGAGGCTAATCAGCACGATCACGGACACCTCCGGACACTACGGCCCCAGTCTCTCTCCAAAGCGGCTGCAGGAAGACTAACTCTGCGATCCTCTCAACCACCTATCTCTGCATTTATCACAATAAATGTGCCGTGGTTTTGTAAACTCGTGTATGTCTCCTTGTCTTTGTGGCCTACGAGCCGCTCATAACAAAGAGTAAGTTATTTTTACCCGTTATAAACTACTACTGTTTGATGAGAAATCAAATCATGGTTTGCTATATATGAATTCAGGGAAGAAAGGATAGGCCTACTAAGTATTTCCATTAAACTTTATTTTTAGAAATGTACAAAATGAACATAAATATACATATATACACGGTATATCATCCATTCCTCCTCCTTGCATCTTGCCTGCGCACAGCCGGTGCGGTGCCTTTTAGCACGACGCCTCAGTAGTAGTAGAAGTGCCTTTTAGCACGTCATGGATTGTCCGCCAGGATCTGGCTGGACGAAATCAAATGCAAATCACAAAATATTAGAGAAACTTAGTTGTTTTAGATTCGTTAGTAGTAGTTGTGTAATGAACAGCTTGCCTGCTAATATGCTAACCTAGCTTTGTTTACCTTGGTAGCTAACACGATATGAACGTTAGCTTGGAGGAAAGGCAACTATAATGCAGTGTAATAAAACTACTATGAACAAAAGCTAGTGGTTCATATTAGGCTAGCAATAACGTGTTTATAATTGCAATCGTATACGGGTATTCTGCTACCATACAATGTAACTTGCATGAATACATTGTTTTGCGCTAGCATACAGCTAGCCTCGTTAGCTACATGCAGTATATGTACGGTCACAATGTACGGTAAATCACAGTACAGTATACTGTATGAGTATTCCGTGTGTGTGAATGCAGACATTCTCCTGCCATGACAAACATGTATGCAAGGCCATCTGCTGATATTAGAGTTGATATATGGAAACGCTAGCAACTTAGTTAGCACAGTTAGCACTGTGTCAATGGCTTAGCAGTCCAACACAGTTTACACATTTAAACAGTCTTGTTTGATAAATACACAAATAACAATGCAAACTTACAGGTTGTATACCCAGATCTTCCCCTGCTCCAAACGGTCCAAACAAGCTGTGCATATCCGGCCTCAAACTGGGCAATGTTTTGGAAGCTTTCGTCTGTGAAATGCCGGTTCTTCGAACCTCTGGAGGAGGAACACGCCGCTGCTGGTGTGGCCATAGCTCTTCGGGATTGGTCCATTTCGTTCCGGGTACCGCATGACATCAGGCGGTACCCGGAAGAATCAAATGGGCAGTGACGTATCTCCAACGAGGCGTTTTGGGGAGGTATTTTCTGTGTTAGAGTTTTACTCGCTACAGGGTGTACTTTGAGGGTTTTGACTCTGCACACCGTTTACATGCATAAAAACCTTCATAACACACAAGGGGACGGGTAATAACCGGAAAAGCATGACATGGGAGCTTTAAATAATGTTTGATTAAATATGACAAGAGTTTCCTGTAATCGGAAATAACACATTAGTCGTATAACAAAATGTCCGACAAAGATAAACAACATCTTTGATAGTAACAGTACTAACTTTAATTCAGCTTCGGTTGTGGTAACAATGTACAGCAACACAAAAACATCGCGACCAACCGTCACATTAACGGTTTATAAAGCCGTTAAAAAAAGTTTTCGAGAACAATGAGGAAGTTTGTGCTAAGCTAACTGAGGCCAAGCTAGCATACACAGTTAAAGACATTTATAAACTAGATAGCATTCGAGGTAACGTTACAGCACGAGTAGTATTACATATATACATATTTAATATGTAGTGAGACTGAATCAAAGTGTTCAATAATATATGTTTATATGTCGATGGTTAAATCCGCAGTTAGGCTTACCTTTAGTGCGCACTGCGCAGCAGTTATTTGCCAAAGTGAAAGTGAAACTCAACATGACTCAAAACATAACAAGGAGATGTGACACGTCAGTTGGAGGTTGGTTGTATAGAAAACACACGGATTACAGGGAGTCAGACATTAATAAAATGCGTTTCTGAAATCAATTTTAAATTAAAACCTCACTGTAAGAATATCAGTCTTCTTATGGACCATTCAGGCGGATATAATTGATTTTCAGGCGGGTATAAAGTAACAAATACAGGGGTTATTTGAAACGAGAGATCTCAAAACTCTTCCGCCTGGTCCCGCCCAGTACTGTGCTCTAATTGGCTCGTTGCGTCTATGCGCTGATTTGATTGGATGCTTCTTTTTTTAACCAGCTTTCGGTGCACATATAAGGACTTTGACACCATTCATTGTTGCTCTCGATCTAGACTGTATATATAAAGGCTCTTGATATGTGTAACAGGTATGTGAAAGAACAGTGCTGGACAAGTACACACAGGCTTTACTTGAGTAAAAGAACAGAGTATAATAAGCAAACAACACGTTCTTTACAATCTACAATCGTAAATGAAGTATATAAAAGTGTATATAGAGGGTTTTTTACTAAATGTAAGAGATACCAGATAAATACATTTTTATAGCTTTTATGAGTTTTCTTGTCTTTCTGTAAGTCTCTACTGAAAAAGCTGATTATATGTCTAAGTAATAATCCCTTGTAGCGCAGGCTCCAAATATCTGCCTATAGAGAATGTGTTTGTGTGTTGTTGTTGTTGTTGTTGTTGGTAAGGGATTTTATCTAAAAGTTGAATAGTTATATTATTAAACATGATCATTATCCGCCTTTGTTATGTCCAGTAATGTGTATTTAGAGTGTATATAACTGACCTACTTTCTTTAATCTACAGGTGTAATTTCACAGTTTCACTTTTACTTGTGCCTGCTGTAAAATATTCTAGTACTTTTCCATGATGTGTGAAGCCAGTTGAAGCTGTGTGCTTAGGAATTCAGATGATAGACGAGACAGTTTTTCTTTTTCAAAATACAATACAATACAACTTTATTTGTAGTGCACTTTAAAACCTCCAGACCAAAGCGCTGTTCAGAGAAATAAAGAAACAAATGAAATACAGAGATCACACAGCTCAGCTCACAAGCCATAGAGAGGCGAAGTCCCTCCCTTTCCGGGGGACCTCCATGGGACCTTCATTCGGAAAAATTATGTATTGAAGTCAATGGCGAGAGAAAAGTTATCTTTCGATCCCGTTTTAATTGTGCCATGAATTACACATTGATGTTTGTCAATCTTAAAAAATCATTTCCATGAAAAATATGCAACTAGAAAGACTACAAATCCGGCCATCTTGGTGTTGGTGACGTGTGTTGTGCGAGACCAGAGATGTTCATTGAGCGGTTTCACAAAAACAAAAGTCTTACTTCACAGTTTTACGACCTATTTTAATTTTTTTGACTTGCAAAATTATCTTTTAAATTGACAAACAACATATGTGTAATTCGTGGCACAATTCAAACGGGATCGAAAGATAATTTCTCTCTCGCCATTGACTTCAATACATAATCTTTCCGAAATAAGGTCCCATGGAGGTCCCCCGGAAGGGGAGGGACTTTGCCAGGCGCGGACTGGGACTACAAATCAGCCCGGGACTCTCAACCGGCCCACTTCGTTACCGCCCAAAGAAATATCGCTAGTAAATTGTCGACGGGGGGGGGGACTTATCCGACCGACCCACATCGTCCGACCGGCCCACTTCAGTACTGGCCCTCAGGATTCGTCCCCAACGTCCCGATGGCCAGTCCGCCCCTGGACTTCGTCTCGATAAAATAAGTAAAAACACAACAACAACAACAACAGCCTTATACTAAAAACAATAGACCATTTGAAAGCAATAAAAGCAACAGTGTCAGGCGAAGATGAGGGTCTTCCTTTGCTCGACTTGCAGATTGAAATCCAAAATAGAGACGATAAAGACAATCAGAATGAAACACAAAGACTTTATTATGAATACATTATTTAGCAGATTCTCAGCCTCGCCCCAGAATTACTACATGACGGAGAAAGAAAAACAACTCAGTTATTTATTCAATGTATTTAATCTATGTATTTACTTGAGTAAAAGTACCAACAGTTAAAGTATATCAAATGTCAAAAAGTACTAATAAAGGTATTCTGATTCTGACGGTTTATTCAACAGCCAAGCTTCATATGTTACAGTTCTTTAAATGTTTTGTGAGTTCATATTTAAATTCCTACAGTTTAGGATGTCAGATAAATGTAGCGCGGTAAAAACTACATGATTATCCTT
This sequence comes from Trematomus bernacchii, assembly GCF_902827165.1. Lineage (NCBI taxonomy): Eukaryota > Metazoa > Chordata > Actinopteri > Perciformes > Nototheniidae > Trematomus > Trematomus bernacchii. Next base: position 2,530,737 of record NW_022987733.1, read on the forward strand.
TGAGATGAAGTGTATATAAATATAAAGTAAAAAGAAAGTACTCAAGTAAAGTACAAGTACCCGAGATGTGCCTTTAACTAAAATACTTGTCTAAATGTAGATATTCATTTCACCACTGATTATTGCATAAAAACCTAAAAACTGTCAAAATAATGAACAAATTTACACAAAAAATGACTAGATTTTTTTTCAATCAACCCATTTATTGTTTGAGATTTTATATATAATCTTTCATAGTTACATTTACCTTTAAAACAAGATATTTTACAAGTTATTCGCATGTTTTGAGTGTCAAAATCAGTATTTGGAAAGTCATTTAGATGAATGTAGTGCAGTAAATATATAATAAGTAAAGTTCAATTACATTAAGTTTGCTTAATTAAGCACATTACTCGAGTAAATGAACTTTCACCGCTGCTGATATTTAATGAATGTTATTTAAAAGCAGAGATGCAGAACAGAGAGATTATTATTATGAAGTTTAGTTTCACACAGAAGGTCACGTCTCAAGGTTTTTGTATTTTAGTCTTCTTCTTCTTTCGTGTAACGTCAGAGGTCCAACTCGGTGTCGTGTAGCCATGCCCGCATCTCTGGTCCTGAGTGGAAGAGGCTGGCTTCAGAGGGTGGTCTATATAAAGGGCAGGTGGTGGTTATGTGTTGGGCAGTCTGTTCAGGGTCACCGCACTCGCATGCAGCGCTGTCTGCCAGGCCCCACTTCTTCATCCATGTTTTGAAGCGACCGACCCCAGTTCGTAGACGCTTCAGTGTGGTCCATTGCCGGCGTGTTTTTTAGTCTAAACAACAGCTGGACCGAAGACGGGTTTTTTCACGATATTATTCCTCTTTTAGTGTTCAGGAGACGCTTTCCTCAACATCCTCCACCGTCTCTCTGGAGAAGGTAAGAGCGCTCAGATATTCATTTAATACAAATATACTAACTCTTCCACAGGATGAACAAAGTATTCTGATGATGAGTATATAGCATGTATAGATACACATAAAAACAATAGGTCAGCTTTCACGTTAAAGCAGTGAGGGGGAAACATCAGGGGAAATATATTACAATTCAAAGAAATGATAATAAAAAACATAGAAAATGCCTTAAATCTGAAAGCACTTATTTAAAAGAAAATAACCAAATGTGCTTTATGTATGTTTATTCTTTCTTTAAAGAAGTGAGAACACATATATAATGATACAGAATTGCATTACAAGGATTTGACAGATGTTTAATCTAAAATAAAATGTATACAAATATAATTTAATATTCATATTAGTAATGATTGCATGAAACAAAGAACGTGCATTAGCCTGTACCTTCAATACAAATAATTATAAATCAGCATTGCATTACAAAGACTTGTAAGAGTATGTAGTGTCTCTACTTTAAAGAGTCCTCTCCTGCTGATGTTCAGGTGTATATCAGTATGTAGTGTCTCTACTTTAAAGAGTCCTCTCCTGCTGATGTTCAGGTGTATATCAGTATGTAGTGTCTCTACTTTAAAGAGTCCTCTCCTGCTGATGTTCAGGTGTATATCAGTTTGTCGTGTCTCTACTTTAAAGAGTCCTCTCCTGCTGATGTTCAGGTGTATATCAGTGTGTAGTGTCTCTACTTTAAAGAGTCCTCTCCTGCTGATGTTCAGGTGTATATCAGTATGTAGTGTCTCTACTTTAAAGAGTCCTCTCCTGCTGATGTTCAGGTGTATATCAGTGTGTAGTGTCTCTACTTTAAAGAGTCCTCTCCTGCTGATGTTCAGGTGTATATCATTATGTAGTGTCTCTACTTTAAAGAGTCCTCTCCTGCTGATGTTCAGGTGTATATCAGTATGTAGTGTCTCTACTTTAAAGAGTCCTCTCCTGCTGATGTTCAGGTGTATATCAGTATGTAGTGTCTCTACTTTAAAGAGTCCTCTCCTGCTGATGTTCAGGTGTATATCAGTTTGTCGTGTCTCTACTTTAAAGAGTCCTCTCCTGCTGATGTTCAGGTGTATATCAGTGTGTAGTGTCTCTACTTTAAAGAGTCCTCTCCTGCTGATGTTCAGGTGTATATCAGTATGTAGTGTCACTACTTTAAAGAGTCCTCTCCTGCTGATGTTCAGGTGTATATCAGTATGTAGTGTCTCTACTTTAAAGAGTCCTCTCCTGCTGATGTTCAGGTGTATATCAGTATGTAGTCTCTCTACTTTAAAGAGTCCTCTCCTGCTGATGTTCAGGTGTATATCAGTATGTAGTGTCTCTACTTTAAAGAGTCCTCTCCTGCTGATGTTCAGGTGTATATCAGTATGTAGTGTCTCTACTTTAAAGAGTCCTCTTTTCACCCTCTGTCTGAAACCAGAGCCCAGTCTGCTCTGATTGGTTAGCTAGCCGGCTCTGTTGTGATTGGTCAACCGCTTAGAGATGTCCCGCCTCTTAGCCTATCACGTACCATGTGTTGGAGCGCTAGCCAATAGGAGCACAACTGTTACATAGTGATTTCACTATGTGCCACCACTAGTCTCCTTTGGGTTCATCTTGTTTCTCTTCGGAGCCGTTTTGCATGTCTTTGTATTCTTAGGATCTCGTAGAAGTAGTTTTTTCTTTGTGGTCCATTTGAGTCTCTCTTTCTGGTTGCTCCCTTTTTTCTTTGAGGGACATTTTTAGGCGAAAGCCAGTAAGACACTTAGCCATGCCAAATAACTACATTTTTCACGTGTTTTTTTATCTCCGTTCTTTCAGATTCAAGGTTTCCCTCAACCATCGTCTGCATCATGTGAGCAAATCACCATCCCTCTGTGCAGAACCCTTCCCTACTCTCAGACTGTGCTGCCGAACCTCCTGGGCCACGCCTCTCAGGAAGATGCCCGCCTGGAGATGAATCAGTTTCTTCCTCTGGTTAAAGTGAGCTGCTCCCCTCACCTCCAGCCCTTCCTGTGCTCCGTCTACGCCCCTGAGTGTGTGGTGGGGACGCCGCGGCCCCCCTGCAGGACGCTCTGTGAACACGCACGCTCCGGCTGCGAACCTCTGATGAATAAGTTTGGTTTTGTGTGGCCGACAGCCCTCAGGTGTGAAGCCTTTTCCAACGAGTCCTGCGAACACGTGAGTCTGCTCTCTGAGGACAGATGTTTACGAAAAACTCAAAAGTATATGTGTCTGATTTCCAGTCAGAATATGTGCTCACACTGGATATAAGACCTAATAACTTAAGAAGTAACAATGCAGGGAGATATAGAGTCTTGTATCTCAGAAGAAACATGTTTTTTTAGCTGCTGTGGTATTCGTAAAAGAAGGATCATCTTGTTTCAGGAAATGAATCCAACTTGATTTTAGAAAACACTTTTATTGTAAAATCACCAACTAATATCAGAACACTTTTGAGCATTTCTGGCTTTTAAAAAAAAAACAGCTGGTAGTTATGGGTACTTTTTACTGAAGTACATTTCAAAGCCCATACTTCTTTACTTTTACTTGAGTAAAGAAGTTTAGTCAGTACTTCTACTTTTACCCGAGTATTCTTAAACACGAGTATCTGTACTTCTACTTGAGTAAAGGATGTGTCCAGAGGTGGGAAGTAGTGGAGTACAAATACTTCGTTACTGTACTTAAGTACATTTTTCTGGTATCAGTACTTTACTCCACTACTTATTTTTCTACGACTTTTTACTTTGACTTCTTACCTTTTGAACACAAATACCTGTACTTTCTACTTCTTACATGTTGAACACAAATACCTGTACTTTCTACTTCTTACATGTTGAACACAAATACCTGTACTTTCTACTTCTTACATGTTGAACACAAATACCTGTACTTTCTACTTCTTACATTTTGAACACAAATACCTGTACTTTCTACTTCTTACATGTTGAACCCAAATACCTGTACTTTCTACTTCTTACATGTTGAACACAAATACCTGTACTTTCTACTTCTTACAAGTTGAACACAAATACCTGTACTTTCTACTTCTTACATTTTGAACACAAACACCTGTACTTTCTACTTCTTACAAGTTGAACCCAAATACCTGTACTTTCTACTTCTTACATTTTGAACACAAATACCTGTACTTTCTACTTCTTACATGTTGAACACAAATACCTGTACTTTCTACTTCTTACATGTTGAACACAAATACCTGTACTTTCTACTTCTTACATGTTGAACACAAATACCTGTACTTTCTACTTCTTACATTTTGAACACAAATACCTGTACTTTCTACTTCTTACATGTTGAACCCAAATACCTGTACTTTCTACTTCTCACATTTTCCAAACCGGCGGGTTCCTTTAGTTTGAATGTGTGTTTGGTGGCGTGATCATTATTATTTAGAGTCATTGCGTGCCTATTGATTTGAACACGATCCGTGTATCCATCATTTCCTGGTCTTCTCTAAAGAAGAGGGACCAATGAAAACGTTGTCATGTTGCCGTTGTTCAGCATGGAAACATTCATTAGCTAACAATGACATTATTGTTCTATTAATATAAAGGGAGGTCAGGTACTCTTTAAAACAGCTGCTAGTTATGGGTACTTTTTACTGAAGTACATTTCAAAGTTCTTTACTTTGACTTGAGTAAAGAAGTTTAGTCAGTACTTATACTTTTACCAGAGTATTTTTAAACACGAATATCTGTACTTCTACTTGAGTAAAGGATGTGTGTACTTCTGCCCTCTCTGACTTGGTGCACTCTTCTTCTCTTGCTGCAGTATGGAGTGGGCAGCAGTGGGGGGGTCTGCGAGCCGATCACCATCCCCATGTGCCAGCACCTCTCCTACAACCAGACCATCAGCCCCAACCTGCTGGGACCATGGATGTATAATAAGAACTGGATACAGCGTGGGAGGCGGGGCCTCATTCATTCCTATGAGAGTTGCTCATTCGCGCATGATGATAAAATGGCCCAACTCTTGAGAGAGCGAAACGTCACAGATTACCCGGCATGCCTGAAAAGTACCCGTATGTGCGCTCATAGCGCATGCGCAACTTTAACCATGCCCCCCAAAATGCTCGTTCACATCAAGCACGTCAATTTGCGTACACGTAACAGCACTGCACGTTCATGACAGCATGGTAATGGTTTGTTATTATGATAGATTTGATATTAACGAGGCGGCAGTTAGCAGCTAGCGGTTAGCTAGTAATTATGCTAATTTACACATCAATCGTTATGTACTTTTATATTACGCTGTAACAGGATCTAGTGATATCCAAGCAACAGAGCTTCATTTAGCATGAAAGAATTATTGCACTGTATATATATATATATATATATATATATATATATATATATATATATATATGTATATATATACAGTGCAATAAGCTTCTTAGTGCAATAAGAAGCTACAGGGACGTTAATCTACGTCGGTAATATTAACTTTATTTAATACAACATTTACGGTACAAGATTTAATCATAAAGCCCATGTAGTATAATATTTTACAAAGGATGAATTACAGCAAACATGTGCAATATATCCATTATTACAGCTCCGTAGGCTGGCAGTAAGGCGATATGGGTCCGTTCTTATTGTGCATCCATGGGTAAAGATAAACGCATGTAGTGCTGAACACGTAACATGAACGTGCCGGGCGGCGCGGTCCCGTGGGTTAGATGCGCGTTCATAATGCAGAGGGAAATAACTCTCAGAATAACGTTATTAGCACATTTTTACAACTTGAGGAATGAATGTTTTTAATAAGGGCTATACAAGTGTTCATACTGGGTAGTTTATTTAGTTTAAAAAAAATTATCCAACGATTTACAGACCACTCTTTCCCCATGTAAGTCAATGGGAAAAAGTGTTTCCGGGCCTGGCAACCAAAAGGAAGTGTAGTACCGCCGTTTGGCCAGCACGAATATTTTCATCTGAGTCCGGCGCACTTCCTGGGGGCTTGGCTGGGACCAAGCCCCCAGGAAGTGCGCCGGACTCTGATAATTTTTTTTAAACTAAATAAACTACCCAGTATGAACACTTGTATAGCCCTTATTAAAAACATTCGTTCCTCAAGTTGTAAAAATTTGCTAATAACGTTATTCTGAGAGTTATTTCCCTCTGTATTATGAACGCGCATCTAACCCACGGGACCGCGCCGCCCGGCACGTTCATGTGATGTGACGTGTTCAGCACCACATGAGTTTATCTTTACCCATGGATAAGAACGGACCCATATCGCCTTACTGCCAGCCCACGGAGCTGTAATAATGGATATATTGCACATGTTTGCTGTAATTCATCATTTGTAAAATATTATACTACATGGGCTGTATGATGTAAATCTTGTATTAAATAAAGTTAATATTACCGACGTAGATTAACGTCCCTGTAGCTTCTTATTGCACTTGCAATATACCATTAAAGGAGTTGAACGTTGCTGTTTGCTATTACTATAATACCACGCAGGGATAAACCAGAGTTTACAACCTTTGCATGTGGGCACAACACGTTTTGACCCAGATTAATTAGCTATACCATGATATCGCCCGAGGAAGTCGTCATACTTATACATATATAAATAAAGATATATGTGTCAAAGCTCTAATCAAATTAACAGTTGTATTAATTATACTTGTATATGTATATATATATATATATATATATATATATATATATATATATATAGCCTGTGTTTTATATTTATACACACAAATGAACAACCTTGTGTGTGTCAAATAACAAGTTGTATTGTAGTGTTTATTTTAGTGTTGTGTTATGCTTATCCACATTTTGATTTCAGAGCACAGGAGAATGCTGGGCACAACATAAAGCTCAAAAGTGAAGCTGGCAATGCTGAACAAAACCATCTAGTTATAATATTTATTCAGCTGAAAAAGTCAAAGCTCTACGAAAATGTAATTAAAAATACATAAGCATTTTCAGGTAGAAAATCAGCATTTTATATAGAAATTCACAAAAATAAGAAATGTATACCTCTTATGGCTGGCATTGTAGAACTAGGTGGAAAAAATAGTGACAACAAATGTAAATACAATTTATATAGATCAAAAGGTAATATATATAATATTGATTGCAATTATTAGATTAAAAGATCCACCAATTATGATCAACAGGAAAGCCCTCTGAAGGCATGTTGTGGTTTGAAAAAAAGTTGAGGATGGGGTCCAGACAGTTAAATCAGGAGAGACTTCATTTTGTTTAAAGAACATTTATTGACACATGTCATATGATAAATGTTAAGTCTTTGGCGATTAGACCCCGATCCTGAAATCTTATATCTAAAGGGGGAAATGCAGCCGTGAGCATATAGGGAACCTCCCCGGGGTCTAGACACTGGTGATGATGATGAAGATCTGGATTTGATGAGGAGATGGGATGAAGAGGAGGTGTGATGAGGTCTTTGGATTAGCTCTCCTGGCTCTGGATATGATGAACGGAGGTGGGTGGAGAAGAGGTGGATGGGGAGGAGGTGGATGGGGAGGAGGCGGGCGGCAGCATGAACACCTGAAATCACAGCTGACTGCAGGAGAGAGGAGAACCATTTTAAAGTTTGGCTGCAGCTCGGTGATTGGCTGCTGGAGAATGAGGTGAATGTAATAGGTTAAAGAGAACGCCTGTGATGAGCTGATTATAAGCAGCTGCGGAGTGAATGTATACATACCCAGTCTTCCTGAAAGAACTTGCGCTGAGCTTCATTTAGTGAGTCAGACTCATGGTCAGAATGCTGGTTGGGAGGCTCAGTTCTTCCTGTTGACAGAAGATGGCACTTTTCTGAGAGGGAGCCAGCCGGCAGACACTGGACAGTGGCACACCAACAGATGAAACAGGAATCCATCTGAGAGGCTATGCGGAAAAGGATAACAAATAATGTCAGCAAGACATGAACATATATAACCACTATCATTCAATTCTGTAATTGCAGGTTTGTTAGCATGATATTTCAAACATAAATGGCCTGTCTTAGTTTAAAGCCCACTCACCACGTCAAGGTGCAGGCCACGAGTGAGGACACAACAACGATCACAAACAGTACATACACACGAGACAAAACTTACATACATATAAATAACTTACATATACAATGAACAATGATAAAGATTTAAATCACAATTGATCATAACTCAAAATACATATATTTTTATATATTACCAAGTGGTTTCATGTAGGCTACAACCCACACAAGTATCATGCTAAATTAAGCTCTGTTGCTTGGATATCACTAGATCCTGTTACATCAGCGTAATATAAAAGTACATAACGACTGATGTGTAAATTAGCATAATTACTAGCTAGCCGCTAGCTGCTAACTGCCGCCTCGTCGTTAATATCAAATCCATCATAACAACCCATTACCATGCTGTCATGAACGCGCGGTGCTGTTACGTGTACGCAAATTGACGTGCTTGATGTGAACGAGCATTTTGGGGGGCATGTTTAAAGTTGCGCATGCGCTATGAGCGCACATACGGGTACTTCTCAGGCATGCCGGGTAATCTGTGACGTTTCGCTCTCTCAAAAGTTGGGCCATTTTGTCATCATGCGCGATTGAGCAACTCTCATAGGAATGAATGAGGCCCCGCCTCCCACGCTGTATCCAGTTCTTATTATACATCCATGGCTGGGACACACCAGTCAGAGGCAAGCCCCCAGGAAGTGCGCCGGACTCTGATGAAAATATTCGTGCTGGCCAAACGGCGGTACTACACTTCCTTTTGGTTGCCAGGCCCGGAAACACTTTTTCCCATTGACTTACATGGGGAAAGAGTGGTCTGTAACTCGTTGGATAATTTTTTTTAAACTAAATAAACTACCCAGTATGAACACTTGTATAGCCCTTATTAAAAACATTCGTTCCTCAAGTTGTAAAAATGTGCTAATAACGTTATTCTGAGAGTTATTTCCCTCTGCATTATGAACGCGCATCTAACCCACGGGACCGCGCCGCCCGGCACGTTCATGTTACGTGTTCAGCACTACATGCGTTTATCTTGACCCATGGATGCACAATAAGAACGGACCCATATCGCCTTACTGCCAGCCCACGGAGCTGTAATAACGGATATATTGCACATGTTTGCTGTAATTCATCATTTGTAAAATATTATACTACATGGGCTGTATGATTAAATCTTGTACCGTAAATCTTGTATTAAATAAAGTTAATATTACCGACGTAGATTAACGTCCCTGTAGCTTCTTATTGCACTTGCAATATACCATTAAAGGAGTTGAACGTTGCTGTTTGCTATTACTATAATACCACGCAGGGATAAACCAGAGTTTACAACCTTTGCATGTGGGCACAACACGTTTTGACCCAGATTAATTAGCTATACCATGATATCGCCCGAGGAAGTCGTCATACTTATACATATATAAATAAAGATATATGTGTCAAAGCTCTAATCAAATTAACAGTTGTATTAATTATACTTGTATATGTATATATATATATATATATATATATATATATATATATATATATATATATATATATATATATATGTATATAGCCTGTGTTTTATATTTATACACACAAATGAACAACCTTGTGTGTGTCAAATAACAAGTTGTATTGTAGTGTTTATTTTAGTGTTGTGTTATGCTTATCCACATTTTGATTTCAGAGCACAGGAGAATGCTGGGCACAACATAAAGCTCAAAAGTGAAGCTGGCAATGCTGAACAAAACCATCTAGTTATAATATTTATTCAGCTGAAAAAGTCAAAGCTCTACGAAAATGTAATTAAAAATACATAAGCATTTTCAGGTAGAAAATCAGCATTTTATATAGAAATTCACAAAAATAAGAAATGTATACCTCTTATGGCTGGCATTGTAGAACTAGGTGGAAAAAATAGTGACAACAAATGTAAATACAATTTATATAGATTAAAAGGTAATATATATAATATTGATTGCAATTATTAGATTAAAAGATCCACCAATTATGATCAACAGGAAAGCCCTCTGAAGGCATGTTGTGGTTTGAAAAAAAGTTGAGGATGGGGTCCAGACAGTTAAATCAGGAGAGACTTCATTTTGTTTAAAGAACATTTATTGACACATGTCATATGATAAATGTTAAGTCTTTGGCGATTAGACCCCGATCCTGAAATCTTATATCTAAAGGGGGAAATGCAGCCGTGAGCATAGGGAACCTCCCCGGGGTCTAGACACTGGTGATGATGATGAAGATCTGGATTTGATGAGGAGATGGGATGAAGAGGAGGTGTGATGAGGTCTTTGGATTAGCTCTCCTGGCTCTGGATATGATGAACGGAGGTGGGTGGAGAAGAGGTGGATGGGGAGGAGGTGGATGGGGAGGAGGCGGGCGGCAGCATGAACACCTGAAATCACAGCTGACTGCAGGAGAGAGGAGAACCATTTTAAAGTTTGGCTGCAGCTCGGTGTTTGGCTGCTGGAGAATGAGGTGAATGTAATAGGTTAAAGAGAACGCCTGTGATGAGCTGATTATAAGCAGCTGCGGAGTGAATGTATACATACCCAGTCTTACTCTTGAGTTACCCACTCTTACTCTTGAGTTGTTTTACTCATCTTCCCCAGCCTCACCAGCCTCACCCAGCTGTGGTGTGTCTGTTCTCTTTCTTCTCAATTTTGGATGTGGCCCAGGAGGAAGCGCAGCCACTTCAAGACACTGGTACGGGCCTACGTGCTGACGACACGACCGTCATCGGCCAGATCACAGACGGCGAAGAGACGGCGTACAGAGAGGTCGAAAACCTGACATCTTGGTGCCAGGATAACAACCTCCATCTCAACGTCAGCAAAACCAAGGAGCTGATTGTGGACTACAGGAAGCAGCAGGGAGAGGGACACGCCCCCATCGCCATCAATGGGACTACGGTGGAGAGTCAGCAGCTTCAGGTTCCTCTGTGTCCATCACGGACACGGCTGCATCACGGCCTGGTACGGCAGCTGCACCGCCCTTAATCGTAAGGCTTTACAGAGGGTGGTGAAAACTGCACAGAACATCACCAGGACGGAGCTGCCACCCATGGAGGAGCTTTACTCCCAGCGGCTCAGGAAGAAAGCCCTCAGTTTATGTTAATGTTAGAAATGTTTTGGCACATTTGTTCCTATTCTGCTAATGGTATATTGCAGGATATTTAAGTTTCCCATGTACTTTTTAAATTAATAATAGTATGTTCATCTTGATGTTTAACTTGTAATATTGTAATCATCTTAGTTAGAAATGCTGTTTCCACCCCAACCTCTGCTGCTGAATGATTTTATATATTGTTACTAAAAGTGCTTGTCTTTGATATTATAATGATTACACCAGAAAGTCACTCTTTGTGAGATTTATTTTTTCACATTTTTCCCAGCCACAAGATGATTTCATTCATTGGAGGCCTCAAAGCTGGGTGAAGGTATTGATGCACGGATCAATGCAATCCTTTACAACAGCATTCCACTATGGTTGGGGATGTCTGTAAAAAAAGGAGAAATAATCTTAAACAAAACAAGTGTCGCAATATAGGGAAACAAACTGTGACAAAAACATATCAATTAGTTCAGAATCAGAATACATTTACATTATTACAGCAGAAAAGAGCCAAAGACAGCCTAATGTTACTTAAAGTATGCATACAAAAAGTATTAAAGATTAAAAACAAGAAATTATAATAAAAACAGTTACACATTTTACAAAATACACATCCTGTAACAGTTTGGAGGATTTAGCAGCCAGGTATATTACACAGTTTTAGCGGCATATATATATATATATATACACATGGTTGGTATTTAACAACAAGGGGTGTTGTACTGTGTGATATTGGTATTTATGGAAACATTTTACACCTTTCCTTCAAGTATTATACGTTGTAGTTACTTGTTGGGTACTTAACATGAATAATCACAGTTACTATCCTTTCACTCCATCACATTTCAAAGAGAAATAGGCTATTGTTATTTTAACTCCACCACAGTAATCCATCATCAGCTTTACTTTTTAGATAAAGATTTAAATCACAATTGATCATAACTCAAAATACATATATTTTTATATATTACCAAGTGGTTTCATGTAGGCTACAACCCACACAAGTTTCATGCTAAATTAAGCTCTGTTGCTTGGATATCACTAGATCCTGTTACATCAGCGTAATATAAAAGTACATAACGACTGATGTGTAAATTAGCATAATTACTAGCTAGCCGCTAGCTGCTAACTGCCGCCTCGTCGTTAATATCAAATCCATCATAACAACCCATTACCATGCTGTCATGAACGCGCGGTGCTGTTACGTGTACGCAAATTGACGTGCTTGATGTGAGCGAGCATTTTGGGGGGCATGTTTAAAGTTGCGCATGCGCTATGAGCGCACATACGGGTACTTCTCAGGCATGCCGGGTAATCTGTGACGTTTCGCTCTCTCAAAAGTTGGGCCATTTTGTCATCATGCGCGATTGAGCAACTCTCATAGGAATGAATGAGGCCCCGCCTCCCACGCTGTATCCAGTTCTTATTATACATCCATGGTCAGAGGGAGGCGGTGGGGAAGATGTCCTTCTTCAACGCCATGGCTCAGTCCATGTGCCCCGTGGACGTCCGCCTGTTCGTCTGCATGGTGTACGCCCCCAAGTGTTCAGGAGGGGAAGTGCAGCGGCCCTGCAGGTCCTTCTGTGAAAGAGCCAAGCGGGGCTGCGAGGGGACGATGGCCAGCTTTGGGGTTTCCTGGCCAAACGACCTGCAGTGCAACGCTTTCCCCGAGCAAATGTGTGTATCGGTAAGAAACGGACACGTTGTGGGCAGAAATATATTTAGACAGGTTTTGATTCGATTTGATTTATTTCGAACGTGTAAAACAATAATACAATAATAATAATTAAATGAAACGTATGATACTGTACAAACCTAAGCAGTATCAAATTGATAAATAAATTATTATTGATTTACAAATTAAATATAAACAAATGATCTACCTAGTTACACATCTGAAAAGGGGTGGGAAGAAGTTTACACTTATTTAATCCCACCCCTTCTCCCAAAAACTAAATTATTAATATATTTTTTTTTTTTTCTTTGAACAAAACGTACATCTAAATGTATATATTGTTTATGTTTATAAATAAATGATATCATAGGGTTTAATTTGATGATGTAAATGAATTATCATTGGACTTCCCTTTGCTGTTCTGTTTTTACATGACATCCTTTCCTTTTGTTTCACAGGAAGACAGCAGGCCAGATGTGAGTATTTACCTAAATAAATGTTCATAGTTCTTACAGGAGAGGACTTAACTTAAGGGTTTAAAGGTAGCTGAAGGAAAAAGTAAGTCGTGTTGGGAAGATGTTGGGATGTTGTCCTCATTGCTGCACCAGTGACTCCTACTCTGTTGATTTGAGAGGAATAGCATGTGTCCAGTCCAAACTGGAAGAATAAAATACCACAGAAATCTGCTAATTGACTATTTGTGCATCAGTTACTCACCTGTGTTTCCTTAAATAAAACGTCAGAGTGATCGAAGAATCAAAAAACAGAGAAAAGTCAGATGATTTGAAGTTAATGGGGGCCGCATTTAACAACAGCAACACTTTATTAAAACATCTGTTTCAAATTTCACACAACTCTTAGCCTTTGGGGTAAAAAGTCCTCAAAATGTTTACATTGCATTACTGTATTATATATATATTGCATGTTGTGTTGTCAGTTCTTGGTTCATCTCTCTTGTTTCCGACAGACGCTGGATGCTGAAGGAGTTCTCGCTAAGCTGAACGCCGGGGGCTACACCGTTCGTGGCAATAGTCCGTTTATTTTCCACTTAATATATTCAATCATCTGAATGAGAAGTTTTTACACTCTAACATATTTATCGCCCCTTATTTAGCCCTGACTCTCAAGACAGCCCGTCTCCTGTTGACCTTCATGGACGTATCCTTTGCAACGGCCAAACATTTCTACTGGCACCAACCTGATCTGATGCAATATTTAGCTCAGAGAACAACGTTATAGTCTCGTTTCCCCGTTGATCAACTGTGACAAAAAACAGTAAATGGGGCAGCTTTAGCCAACATTGCTAATTTCCAGCTGTTGTCCCCGGCCAGATGATAATGCTCTTGAAGTTGATTCCCATCTATGCTATAAGGATATTGAGGTGCATTCCTTCGACTAATTCAAGTTCTTTAACCGAGGGCTTTCAGGCAGACCGGTCTGGAGACCTGAATGTGGTCGAGGTCTTCAAGATGGAGCACTATGCGGCTGTTGTCAGGCGGGAATATGTGGAGAGCTACGAGAGCAGGAACCCGCCCTCCGTCACTCAAACCCAAATGAAAAGGGCTTTGTCCGTCCACGGTGACTCGTTCTGTCTTCACACTGATTGCTTTTCTTATAACCACGTATTGAATCATCAGCTTACAAGCTTCTAGACACATTAAAGGTCTCCTATCGTGCTATTTTTAAGCATATCTTATGGGTCTCAGATATATAAAAATATATAATATATGATGTGTTTTGCTCAAAATACCAAACAGATCATGCATTTGAGACATCCCTCATATCCCTCTATTCCAGCCCTGTTAGAGAAACGCTGATTCTGGGTCCTTAGCTTGAACAAAGAGGGGGTGGGAGCTAATGCCTGATCAGAATTCTACGGAGATACTCAGCTAAATGCTCCCGTGATCAAGGATTATTTCTGAAACAGTATGGAGTTCAAACTCTTTTTCTCTCTCAGGTTTACCACCAGGTGAGTTCCTTTTTGTATTTCCTGCTTCTTTACACATACTCTCTCCAGTACAGGTTAGCTCTGAGCGTTAGCAATGCTTGCTAATCTAAACACAGACCATATTACGTCCAAAACACGTCGCGCATTGTTTCTGACAGCAACGTTTCTGATAGGGCCGTGGGTGTAAAGCCCGCCCACATTTCAGATATTACGTCATATCGGACGCAAATCTGGATCAGCTCCGTGGTTCCCCCGTTTTTAGAGATGTGGGTACGGAGGAAAAGAGAGAGGGTTTTATTTTCTTTGTGAGTCTCCTGGGGACACATATTTATGTATAAAAAAGTGCATGATAGGAGACCTTTAAGGAAAGCAGAAGCACTCGAGTTGCATTTTGCTTAAATCTGGTGTTGCCTTGCAGAATTCGACTTGGACGATGAAACCTTCATAGTTCTGTGGAACGGGATCCGCTCCAGAGACGGGATCGAATACGACGAGTATGTGGCCGTCATGACCAAACTCCTGATCCTCAGAGGTAATATCAATCAATCAATCAATCAATCAACAACTTTATTAATCCTGCAAGGGGCTATTGGTTATGAGCAGCTTATGTCATGCACACAGGCAAGAACATACAGGTTCATAGAAACCAAATGATCTGTGCCCCACACTTAGTGCTGCCAGTGGTGGAGAGCAACACAGTACAATTACATAATTCTATAGTACATGGTCTTTACTTTACTGTATTTCACCCAAGATATATAGTGCATCCACAATGTTGAATATAAGATTCACGTGACGGCAGATCTAGTCCAGTGTGAGTTATATTTCTGAATCAAACGATGATGAACTGATGTTTTGGGTTTGAGGAGACTTCTTGTGTTAAAATCTACTTATTTATATAAATAGTTATCACCGCAATAAACCATATTTAATTTAGTCTTAATGAACATTATTTAATTTCATATTCTGTTCTTGTACATATCATATTCTATTTACATGTATAGAGACTTCTTGCACTATTGTATTTTATTATATACGTTGCATTGTTGGAGGAGCTCAGGTCAGGAGAGTTTCATTGCCATTTCTACTCTGTAGTTTATGAGCATATGACGATAAAACCTTTGAATCTTGAATCTGATATTCAGCAGATTCTGCACGTGAAGATGTGTAAAAAGTTGTGGTTATAATTCAGTGATAGTAACTCTTGCTTCTCGTCTCAGATCGTTTCAATGCTCATCAGCTGAGGTTACCGTGTGACTGCCAGGTGGCCAGCTTCTCATACAAGCAGGTGAGCTGGAAAATATGCATGTGGGAATATTTAGATCCCATTTGGATGGATGACAATATCCTGTATCTGGTGTGGAATACATACGGTTATATTTTAATTTATAATATATATTTTTTTCTCCTTTCAGTTCATGAAATCAGCCATAATCTGAGGGTCACATGGAAGCTGAATGGATTAAAGCACAGATGTTAAGAGCTGTCATTTTATTTCCTACTTTCACAAATCTTCGCTCTTCAAGGAGATATTAAACACTGAGAATAAGTTGTTGAGAGTTCAAGATGTTCTTATCAATGTCTGAAGTTTGTGTTTTTGGTTAACATGTGAATTCTGTACAATGACTTCCCACTTACAATAAAAGGTAATTGGTTAAAATATTCTTTATTTCTGTTGGTAGTTTATATAGAGAAATCTTAAAAAGTACAATTATGAGTGAACAGAAGTGAAAAACAACAATTCAAATAAATCCCAGCAGACCGCAGCAAAGTAGCTAAGCTTTATAAAATGAACGTAATAAGAATAATATTTTTTTCTGTCTTAGGTGTGATTTACTGCGATTGGTGAGTTAGATCTTGTTATTGTGTGACTGGTGTTTTAAAGGGTTATTCAGATTCAATGAAATCACACAAAAACACCAACAAACAAACCCAATCAGGGCACCAGCGGACAAGCAACTTGTGCGAGGTCAAATGAGGAGTCTAGTGGCTTTCAGGGTTCTTACACCTTTTCCACAGTCAAATTCAAGCACTTTTCAAGCATTTTCAAGGTGCATTTTCAAACTTTTCAAGCATCTTACAGCTGTTGTAAATTACATATTTATATACACATACTTATACTCAAATGATTATTTCCCTACCTCACATTAAATCAGATGTTCTTTATGCTATAAACAACCAAACGTGTGTTTCGTGATAGCATTCTACATGAGGATGAAAAATTAAAGAAAAGAAAACTAAGTTTAAAAGTAGATCTGTAAGGCATCATCATATCATATATATTATTCTGAAATGGACCAATCTGCATAATGACTACTTTTACTGTCGCTACTTTAACTATATTTTGATAATAATACTTTTCTACTTTTACTTGAGGAACATTTTGATCGAGGGACTTATTCTTGTAACAGAGTATGCCTACACTCTGGTACTTCTACTTTTACTCAAGAACAATATCTGAGTACTTATTCCACCTCTGGTAGCGTATTAGCCTGAATTGTAGCCACAAAATCAGGCAGACCTGCATAAAAATAGACTCCCAATGGCAACAAGTGGAAAATAATATTTACAAATGTGTACAATGATTTGTAGGTCATGAAATCATCTACTCAAGACACCTGACTTATACATCTTCAAAGGAAGACTGTGTTCATTCTACAATTACATGGGATTAAAGCAAAATGTAGTTTTACTTGTATAATACTTCAAGATTTTATAATCCTCAGTTTATAATTTATAACAACATACTAACAAGCTAAGGTCTAATTACGCAACCAAGTCTCACGGCATTTCGTGTCACGAAATAAATGTAATCTATTGATTCGTGTTCACCAACACGATTTTCGTGTCACACAGAACGATTTTAAAAGCAATGTATTTCTATTGGTAGTATGTTTCGTGCCTGCACCACATCTTTTTGTCCGGAAGCTGTGTGGTTCATAAAAACATGTTCTTACCTTTATATATACAGTCGTTTGTTCTTACTCAATATCAAGCCACGATTATTGTTTTGATTTTAAATCGTATAATGTCGGGCTTTTTTTTGCCGTCTGTGAGGAAAAGAAATGGCTCAGAGCCTCAGAATACTGAAATCTGTATATATTTTTTTCCTTCTAATTTGTTATTATTTGTGACCCGCTCTATCGAAATCAGTCAAAAGTCGCAACGGCTCATTTAAAAAATAAACGTGGATTTGTGTAAAAAAACTAGTTTTTCAGGGTTCGGGTGTTTTGTTTGATTTTAAATAAACAAAGTCTTGGCTTTCAGAATATGAAACTGTTATTGCCAAAATCTCATGATAAATACCTTTTTGAAGCTTGTAAAGGGAAGAAGAGGCACCTCTCAACCCGCACCCTGCTCTTGCTCCCTCCGCTGAAATTATGAATGTATAGTAATCACACAGAGGCGTGTGGCGCAGTGGATAGAGCCTTGGTGTTGGGATCAGGGGGTCACGGGTTCAAATCCCACTGCAGTCAGCATGTCGTTGTGTCCCTGAGACACTTCACCCTAAATTGCTCCTGTGGGGATTGTCCACAGTATTGAGTATTGTAAGAGTCGGGAGTCATCTGATAATTTATTCCGGCAAATTATTCAGACCTCCTAATTTACCTAACCGAAGTTATTGAGTCTATGTAAGTTTACTGCTTGGCTCAGATCCACCAACGTCAGCAAGATCTCACCTCTATTAACTCCCCGAAGAACCAGGTTCAATTCACTGCTGTTTCAATTCAGACGACCTCCTAAATCTGTTTAAGCGATCCCGAAGGATTTTGATATCAGTAAATGAGGTGTGGCCCTACCTCAGTGTGAGTGAGGCAGGGTGCGATCTTACCTTTCAAGCAGGAGAGGAGAGCGCAGATGCCTTTTAAGTTGTCCCAATCCAAAAGGTGGGATCAGTTTATTTGAAGAAAAATAGGTCCAAACTAATACAGGGTTTTTACCTTCTCTCGTTACAACATTACAATCATATAAAACATATCATGCTGTGATCATGTTCTAATATGAAAACTTTAATTCACAGTTTTACATTTATTACCATAATTAGTGCGAATGCTGTGCCACAGCACAAATGATCACAACACCTTCAGCTATAACACTTGTTATTCAGATTCTTCATATCTTTTACACTTCTTGAGATAATTAACTTAGTTTGGAGCTTGGTAAAGAGGCTTTCTTCAGATTTTAACATTAGTGTGGATGGAGCAGCTCGTTAAGTCTAGAGTGCTTTGATCTCAAAACAGAGTGGAAGAGTGCTTGAAATTCACCCAAAAAAAATGTTTTAAACTTGCCATTATTCCCAAACCCTACACTCCTCAGACATAATTTTTCATGAGAAACGTAGGAAAACCTCTCCTAGGTTGGAAAATAAAAACAAATTAAGAAAAAATATTAAACAAAATGCCTCTTGAGGGCATGAAGTGACAAAAACGTTCAACATGCCTCCATTAAACCCCATAGTAATTTCAGGCTGATATTTCCTCCCAGCAGCAGCCGCACACCTTTAGTTAAACTGCCAAAAAGGCCACATTATTAACCCGAAATTACACTTCAGATACTCAACTTCCTTTCACAGGATTTCTCCGCTAAGTTCAGCAACACACATACTTGGTTTTTGTAGCTACAAGCAGCATCTAATCAGAGCAGACATGCCCACAGACAGACAGAGACACAGGCCCCGGCCCCACGGGAACGAAAACGGGTTGTATCCGCATATTTCTCTTGCGTATAGCCCTTTTTGCCACACGAGGCCGTAACGAAACGATAGAAACGGACCCCGCAAACGACAACGGGTCCAAAGGTGGATAGATCTGGGAACGGAGCGCTCTGGGGGGTCCAACGGCTCAGTGTGATCGCCTCTATACGATCATTTTGTGATAATGATGACGCAATAGCCTGCCTCTCCCCACCTCTGCTGCTCACCCCCGCAAAAGTACACTGCACACTGAATTCAGATTATTTATCTTTATCTCGAAATGGACATAAACGCGAGTGAAGTCTAATCTGACAGGACGGAGACACACAGCTCCTCCCACTGTGATGCAGCGGGAGCAAAACACACACTTCAAGTCAGATCATCACCCTTAGCTATTTTAATTACCTCTCAAACTAAACTAGTTATAAATATGTTTATTTTTACTGTCGGGTCACTCATTACTGGATCAGCTGCTGCATGAGACAGACACTGACACTGTCAGAAGAGAGGGAGGAAAAAGAGAGGCTCCGTATATTTTATTATTATATATCATTATATACAGGGGTGCACACAACTTTCTCAGTGAGGTACTCAGATGAGTACCTGGAGTCAGTGTTTGGTACTCCAACTTCTGGCGATTGTCAACGGGCGGGGGGGGGTGGATTACAGCGCTTCGCGATTGTCAACGGGGGGGGGGTGGTAGTGGAGTACTGAGCTTCTTGACCGCGGAGCGTGTGAACGTTGTGATCAGCTGTTTTAGCGCAGGGCTGCTGTACAGACCGACGTTAACAGCAGCCCTGTCTGTGCACAGCACACGGAGACCGGTGATCTAACCGCCTTCTGGAAAAGCTTCACAAGTACGTCGGTACGCAAATGCGCTTTGTGACACAAGTGACGGTACGCATTTCAGATTGTTGCCGCGCATGCGTACCTACCTTTAAAGCTCAATAAATAACAAAGAAGACCTTTGACCGGCACTTTTATAATTTTGTCTGGAAGATTTAAACTTTAACACACGTTGACCGGCGAAAAACTCTGCCCGGTTCCGTCGGCCCCCACCGCGGTGAATAAACAGAAGTGCAGCCATGACAACCATTCTTCTTCGCTGCTTTTGTGGAGGAAGTTACAGCGCCACGTACAGGCTCGGCATATGTACTGCAGCTTTTCCAGCGGTTGGATCTAAACGGAGTTGTCTTGTGTGGGCACACTATCCGGTGTATATTGCGTGTGGACGGAAGCTTTTTGGCGATTGCGTTTGCGTTAATCCTATGCGTTTTGCCGTATGCGTTCTCATAACTTCAGTGAAAATGCTCAAAATGGCCCAAAACTTCACAGGTTTGGTAACGATGCAGCCATCAACACATCTAAGCGTATTATGGGGTGTCATCAAATGCCGTTGCCATGGCGACAGATAATTCACCTTCAAGATAGTTCAAAAGTTTGCAGTTCAAATATTCTGCTGCTTTCCCAAGCCTTTTTACTTTCTTTTCTCATCTTAATACAAATGTATTCACTACTACTTACATCTGATATTTAACTCCTTCAGCCTATTTTCAGCTGCAGAAACCATTCAACTATTACATTATTCAGCTATTTCAGGACATCAAGGCTATACATGTTTGTTTAAACCTTTTCTTTTAAATATTAAGCTTTTTCTGCATTTTTGTAGCTAAAAGCAGCTACCATTCAGCTAATAACATATTCAGCTTTTTCTGCATTTTCAGCTAAATTCAGCCACAAATGTTCACAGTTTACAGCATTCACACGCATTTTCTGCAGGAAATGCATTTTCTAGTTTGTAACTTCAACTGCCCAATTCAGTTGTGACATTTAAAATCTCCCGATAGAATTTCGAGGCATTTCCTCATAAAAGACCGGTGATAATAAAAAGCACATTCAAACTTTCATTCAACAAATCAGTTCATTTTCTCATTTCCACATTCGTATACTTCAACTAGTCCCGCATGAACTCAGAGGACCTTTCCTCATAGGTGGCAGGGTACTAACTTTCAACAAACATCAATTAATTCCACATCAATTCACAAAGAAATTCACTCAGCGTTCAACAATCGCTCTGTGTCGAATCAATAGATTATATTTCGTGACACCACAGGATGGCGACTGTAACGCACATATTAACATAGGTACGCTCCTCTGAAATTATTATTATCCCTCATCGAGTTCGCTATTCAGCTTGCTAACGTTAGCTTAAACAAACGTAACATGCAACGTTAGCCTAATCCAAAATGCTCTACTACGGCGTACCTTTCATGTGGCTCGTCTGCTAGCCAACGCTCGTTGAAACTGCAACCTCCTGGCATACTGTCATCTATCACTCTCATCAGAATGCCCAGGTCACACACGTGACAAAAACACTTACTGGTCACGCGCATTGCGCGGGAAGGCCGGAGCGCAGCTGTTTTATGTAAAAGCAAAGCAATTAAGCGCGCTCCGACTTCTTTATTTTCTTTTAATCTAAAAAGCGAAGTAAAGCATTTACAATTTCAAGCACTTTATCCCAAATTCAAGCACCATTCCCAAAATTCAAGCACTTTTCAAACCTTGAAAACACCTCGTACAATTTCAAGCATTTTCAAGGATTTCCAGCACCCGTGGGAACCCTGAAGAGAGCATGGATAACGGCTTCAGATCCCCGTCTGAAAGGGCTCTGACGGAAATGGAAAGAATACAAATTTTAAATATAGCTTTAAATCCCTTAAACTAGCTGCCTTTATAGACAGGTGTACACATTTATTAAGATTCATTTACTTATGAACTAAAAGTCACATTAGCTAACAACTGTAACCTGTAACAATCATTTTCGCTGCTACCACTGAAGTTCACTGCTCTGCTTCTGTGAGGCAACAACACTACTAGAACGCACCGAGACCATGGAGTCCAGGTCTCTCCAGGTCTCTCCAGGTCTCTCCAGGTCTCTCCAGGTCCGTCCAGGGTCCTGCATCTATCCCTGGATCTCTGGAGAACAAATACAATCAGTAAGTGATGAACAATGCAAGTGTTGTAATGCACGTTACCACATTAACTTGTAGACGTATAGAGTTATATCCCATCTAAGATAATACATAGAATCTTGCAGTTTGAAAGTGTAATGGAAATGATGATTAAGAGTTATTAAAGCTACAGGGAAATCCATGGAGCCGTCGCTCTTCATGAGCACACAGCTCGGTGCAGGAGAATCCAAAGGGAAAGGAAGAAAACCTGGACTAATAGAGTCTGATATGGATCATCTAAAGATAAAGGAGCATTACATTTAAATAAAGAATAAGGACGAGGATAGTTACACTCTGAAGACAGTTCAGCTCAAAAGGTTCTGTTGACCGACATAGACATTGACTCTTACCGTTAGAAACAGGGAAATCCTTGGAGTCGTCACTCTTCATGGACCCACAGCTCGATGTAGGAGAACCTGCTCTTTCCTCCTCAGCACTGAAGCCAATGCTGCGTTCACTGACAGGGAGAAATGTTAGGAGCTTATATAATTGTATTTAAAGAAACCCTCAATCAGCCTTTTAGGTGTTTGGCCTCTCATTGCATATTCTGCTATCACTGGTTTTTATTTGTGAACATTCTTTATTTATTTGATCAATAAATCAACAAATCAATGAAACAGCACCAAAATATACAGATTAAAATCCAGCCTTTGAATGTGAACTGGACTTGGATTATTTAAAGAGGGAATTACAAGTTGATTAATAAATTACTTGTTATATTCCATTTCCTAATTCTTGTTTTTTTAAAGACCAAATCTTCTTTTTGAAAGTCAAAATTGAATGTAAAAGTGCCCAATCCAATCCAATCCAACTTTATTTATATAGCACTTTAAAACCTCCAGACCAAAGTGCTGTACAGAGAGATACATCAAATATAAAATCACACAGCTCAGCTCACAAAACACAAAATAAATACATTTGAAATAAAAGATACAAACACAAAACAAACCAGAATAAACGTAACAATTACAAAATAAATTGTCAATACTCCAGTATTCCTGTTTAATAAAGTAGAAAAACAACTCATTCAGGTTTCCTTAATAACAATCAGGAGAAGTGAATACCTGGAGAAGAGGTTAGATGTACGAACACCGACCAAGAGGTACTCCCTATAAAAGGATAAGAAATAAAGACAGAAGTTATTTTATTCCTACAGTTCTTCTTCTTTCTTGTGGTATTTCTTAATTAAACATCAATGAAAACGTGTTATTATCCCAGTGTGTTGACTTCACTCTGCTTTCATCAGCATGTCCAATCTGCCCACTGATAACACATAGAAACCAGATACATGTGTTTGATGTAGCTTAGTATATATATTCAACCTTTACTCTATATGTACTTTCACCTGTTAAAGTTCAGAGTTTATCTCATGTCATGTTTGGTTTTTTATGATTCATACTATCACTACATGTTTATTTGTATTCTATTCTGTTTATTTGCTGCTCCATCTCCCCGTCTCCTGAAGCCCGCAACCTGGGTGTCATCCTTGACTCCACCCTTTCCTTCCATTCCCACGTCAAATCTGTGACCAAATCGGCCTTTTTCCACCTGAGGAACATTGCCAGACTCCGACCGTCACTCTCGGAGTCGGTTGCCGAAACCCTCGTGCATGCGTTTGTCACCTCCCGCTTGGACTACTGCAATGGTGTCCTGTTCGGGGTTCCCAAAAAAACCCTGGACAGTATGTCCAAAACTGTGCTGCTAGGGTACTCACACACACAAAGCCGTGGCAGCACATCACTCCCACCCTCATCCACCTACACTGGTTGCCGGTCAAGTCCCGTATATCCTACAAAGTACTCCTCCTTACCTACAAGTCCCTCCATGCCCTTGCCCCCCAGTACCTATCGGACATCCTTCACCCACATGCCCCACCCCGGAATCTGCGGTCCTCAGACTCTGGCCTGCTTACCATCCCCCGCACCAAACTGCGAACCTTTGGGGACAGAGCCTACAGTGTGGCAGCCCCCACCCTCTGGAACGCTCTCCCTGCGGAGATTCGCAACATCCCCACACTCGACGCCTTCAAAAGGGCCCTCAAGTCCCATCTGTTTGCCAAGGCTTTCGGCCCCTAATCGATCTGTTGTTTTGTCTGTCTGACTTTTGTTATGTTTGTTTTTGCCCTATTACTGTAAAGCGACCTTGGGTCCCATGAAAGGCGCTATATAAATGCAAGCTATTATTATTATTATTATATATTTCCATAATCTAAAGAAAAATCACATCACATTTAAATAGAAAATAAGGACTAGTCAAATAGATATAAATCAACAATGCAGGAAAAGTAAAGTAGTGTTAAATGATATAGTTTTACTCTCAAGACAATTCAGATCAAAAGGTTCTGTTGACCTTCATATACATGGACTGAAAACGAAAGATTCTTGCTCTATCTCTCTGATCTCACGTCTCTTTGCAGCATCTTCTCTCTCCTCCTCAGCCCTGCAGAGATGGAGCGTTGACAGACAGGTGGAAGGTTCAGGAGCTTACTGACTAAAACATGGTGTTACAAATGTCCTCTCATAGCAAAACATGTTTGACAAAGGAGGTCAGCTGGACTAGTGTTTCTCAAATGGGGGTGTGTGTACCCATCGGTGCACTTTGGAGTACTCTGGAGGGGCTGAGAGATTAAAGAAGAAGTTACATTACATGATTCTTAGTTGTTTGTGATTTTTAAACTCACCATAACAAACATATTTATTTTACGTAATTAAACTAGGAGGAAGAGGAGGAGGAGGAAGAGGAGAAGGATGAGGAGGAAGTGTAAACCTGGTCTAAATGTGTCTGATCTCCATCATCTATAGAAAATGGCTGACCTACCTTTAAGGTAAATCATGCCGTTTGAAAAGATATATGGACGAGGCACACATTGTTATCAGCACTGCAGATATGTTAGTGTTAAATAAAACTGATATACTCTGAAGGAAATGAAAGCTGGAAAGGTTCAGAAACTGAGTCTTACCTTTTGAAATCCATGGGGAAATCCATGGAGCGAGCACTCTTCATGGACCCAGAGCTCGATGCAGGAGAAACTGCTCTTTCCTCCTCAGGACAGGATTTAGGTCTGCGTGGACGAACAGAGAGAAATGTTAGGAGTTTATATATTTGTACTTAAAGAGACCCTCAATGAGCCTTTTAGGTGTTTGGCCTCTCAATGCATAATCTGCTATTACTTGTTTTAATTGTGAATTTCTTAATTTATTTGATCAATAAATCAATAAATCAATGAAATATACAGATTAAAATCCAGCCTTTGAATGTAAACTGGACTTGGATTATTTAAAGAGGGAATTACAAGTTGATTAATAAATTACTTTTTATATTCCATTTCCTAATTCTTGTTTTTCTAAAGACCAAATCTTCATTTTGAAAGTCTAAACTGAATGTAAAAGTATTCCTGTTTAATAAAGTAGAAAAACAACTCATTCAGGTTTCCCTGATAACAATCAGGAGAAGTGAATACCTGGAGGAGAAAGGATGATGGTGCCTGAAGTGGCGCCTGTAAAAGGAGAAGAAATAAAGACAGAAGTTATTTTATTCCTACAGTTCTTCTTCTTTCTTGTGGTATTTCTTAATGAAACATCAATGAAAACGTGTTATTATCCCAGTGTGTTGACTTCACTCTGCTTTCATCAGCATGTCCAATCTGCCCACTGATAACACATAGAAACCAGATACATGTGTTGATGTAGCTTATATAATGGAGGAGAAGAGGAAGAGGAGGAAGAGGCAACCCGGTATCACGGCAAGACGTGACGATTTCGTCCCTTGAAAGGTGACAGTTACACGGTATTGTTAACATGGCCCAACGAGTGGAGATATACCCGGAAATGCCAAGCAAATGCTCTACCACGACGGTCTGTTGTTATTGTCAATATTAATATAATAATGATTTATTTTTTAATCGTCACACTCGATTTCGCCGATTTTCTTGTTGCCCCAGCTGGTCGACACCTCTTTTAGCAGAAACAAAGGCTACATTCATGTATTAAATAAGGTTGTTAATCCATGTGTGTAGTTGTGGAATTAACGGACGTGACGTTGTGCGATTGCGTTGCCAGTAAGTATTCTCTCCGCTTTACTTGACAAACCCCGTGATTAGTCCTCAAGCTCTGTGATTGGATGTTTGAGTGTGCGCCGTGAAATGGGATGGAACCACGGCAGACTGTCCAAAACTGGATTTGCCATCCCATGCCATTTCGTTACAGCAGCATGTGTAACAGTTGTAAATATGCAGTGGTGTTTATTTGTAAATCATTTACAGGGTTCTTACACCTTTTCCAAGGTCAATTTCAAGCACTTTTCAAGCATTTCCAAGGTGCATTTTCAAGCTTTTCAAGCATCTTACAGCTGTTGTAAATTACATATTGATATGCACATACTTATACTCAAATGATTATTTCCCTACCTCACATTAATCAGAT
>NW_022987734.1:0-82162 GCF_902827165.1 Trematomus bernacchii
CTTTATACCTAGGCCCTCTGACCCCAACCAATTCCCTCGAAAAAAAAAAAAAGAGTTATTACGTCACAGCGTATACTTCAGCGGATATCAAAACAACGGCCCAGGGTGCAAAACGCATCAATGACAGCAAGGCAAGGCAAGGCAAGGCAAGGCAAGTTTATTTATATAGCACCTTTCAACAAGGCAATTCAAAGTGCTTTACAAAAATGGAAGACATTATGAAAATGGCATTTAAAATCAGTCATTAAAAAGAAAAGATAGTAAAATAAACATTAAAGAAAAAATACATGGATAAAAGTTAAAAGTTACAGTGCAGTTTAAGATGTGAATAGTTCAATTAAAAGCAGCAGCAAAAAGAAAAGTCTTCAGCCTGGATTTAAAAGTAGTAAGAGTTGCAGCGGACCTGCAGGTTTCTGGGAGTTTGTTCCAGATATTTGGAGCATAATAACTGAATGCTGCTTCTCCATGTTTAGTTCTGACTCTGGGGACAGAAAGCTGACCAGTCCCTGAAGACCTGAGAGATCTGGATGGTTCATAATTTAGCAGTAGGTCAGACATGTATTTTGGGCCTAACCATTCAAAGCTTTATAAACCAGCAGCAGTATTTTTGAAATCTATTCTTTGACACACAGGAAGCCAGTGTAAGGACTTCAGAACAGGAGTGATGTGATCCACTTTCTTAGTGTTAGTGAGGACTCGAGCAGCGGCGTTCTGAATTAGCTGCAGCTTTCTAATAGATTTTTTAGTGAGACCTGTAAAGACACCATTACAGTAGTCGAGTCTACTGAAGATAAAAGCATGGACAAGTTTTTCCAAATCCTGCCGTGACATTAGTCTTTTAATCCTAGATTGTTTTTAAATATTATTTTTTAGAATATCTTAGGCCCTCACAGAGGGCCTAGAGGGCCCTGACGGCTCGCCACTGACCAATCTATTATTCACTGTATGTGCATCTTTGCGAGTGAGGGGTCTTCTCTCAGATGTGTCTGTGTGTGTCAAATGGTATTGTCCAGCCCACAGAGTCCATTAAAGGGATTATGAAGATGTGTGTAACCTTGTTGACAGTCGTTCAGCGCTGGAGTTCAGAATATTATGGCTGCCATTATCAGATTGTCAAGTCAACAGGACATGTCACACATTAGCCCACACAAACAGAATATAGTAAACACCATTTGAGTCCATGTCTCACAGAACACCACTGGCCATTAGGAGGAACATGGGCTCCTGCTAATGGACTGTCACTCATTATAAAAGTACTAAACCAAATGTCGAGAAATATCACACAAAGAGTCTGCCAAACACCCAACAAAACAGCACACATTAGAAAGTATAGGCCAAATACAAATGTCGTATTACTCATGAAGAAAAGTGCAAAGGACCAACAAAACATCACACAGAGTGAACAGGGCTGATATGAGTAGTGCATTAGAGATTAGAAAGAAAAGGACAAACAGCAACCGAGCATCGTGCCTTTAAACTACCGCTACACGCTAATGCAACATCACAAGAATGAATAGAGCTAATGAGAGTATGGGATCACATATTAGACACAATAGACTGAATGGTATCAGAGGAAATGATGAATAAGCCTCACGGTAGTGTTCAAACGGAAAAAGTTTGACGAATGCTAATACATCACACATAAAAATACATGAAAAGTCTGACTCAAAACTTTCATTTTTAACGGTGTCTATCACACAAGGATACTAGAACAGCCTGATGTGAGGACAACATAACAGAGCCTCAGGGAAACAAACAAGTCACAGCACATTATGAAGCCAACATGTAATGCATTTCTGGATGGGCAATGGCCCAAACAAGGAGCTGAACTTTCTTCATGCTCCTCTTCATCACACATTATAACAGGACATTGCACATAGACATTAGAATAGCCTCATGCTAAGTGGATGTCAGAGACTATGCTAAGTTACAGCTAACATATAATGCATCATCGTATCAGAGACAATTTGCCCGCCCTGGCAGCTGTAGCTGCTGCGTGTTGGCTCATTTCTCAGAGAACAGAACATTGGACAGTGAGAGTAGCCAAGACAAATGTCAGACATTAATGTCAGGAGAGCAGAACAACTAGAAAGTATCCATGTCAAGTGAGTTTGGGTAACAAGAGAGAGCAGAGCCTCTTAATGAGAATGTGCCACAGTCCAAAACGTTGTTAATGTGATCCCCTATACAACGCTGAGCACCATTAGGACAACGTGGATGGAAACTGACATGAAAGAGGTACATGGCTTGTATGAGAGGATCTGTATAAGAGATGGAATGACATACAATCTAAATGGATGTACTCGCAGCTCAACCAACCTGAATAGACTGCTTTGTCCCTTTTTAGCTGCTCTGGCCTTCAGCTGAGGCGAGAGAAACCGAAGACAAAGAGGAGGAGAAGAAATGAGAATAGAGGAGGAAGAGGATGGAGGTGTCAATTGAATGTGGAGGTGCAAAAAGGGAGATGAAGATGGAAAAGTAGAGGAGCAAGCAGAAAGACAATAAGAACAGTTGATTAAATGGGGAGAGAGCAAAACATAGAGTGGGACTGGAGTGGTTTAATTGCTTTCCAAGTTTGTGTTTGTCTGCTTAACATTTTAATCCATGATGTAATTATTTGATTACACCTACTAGAAAGGTTATCGGACTATTGTTAAGCAAATTGTTCTCCATACAAAAGCAAATTGAGTTAGAATGGACTTGACTTTTAGCTTGAATCCTTGTCTGTAAGAGCAGATCACGTGAAAACAGTCAAAGGGGAGACAAACATAATTAAGGTTGGGGCTTTTGCCTGTGAATCAACGATTTCATGCCGCATGCCTCTGTTCCATTGCTAGCACTAACCGCCCCTCTCTTCCCTGGAAGTCAAGATGTTTTGTTCGTAACATTATGCATGTTTTGCCTAAATGAATTCATCTATACACAATGTTAAACAAGTTTCACCCAGCAGGATCTCAACCCTAGCAGCAGAACTGAACGCATGTTCTGTTCTGAACAAATACAGCGGTGAAGCCAGAGATAGAAACGTAAGTATATTCCTTGACATATTAGCATATTTTAATAACTTGAGTTAAATCATTAATTCCCATGAAAAATATAATTTGCTCTCGCTGATAATTCCACTGATCTACAAATTAAAACAACGTATGATTCTATGAATTATTGATATGCTGCAGTGCAGTTGTTCTCCGGACGGTTAAAACTGAGACTTGTCACTCATATATCAGGCTCCCCCCGACACAAACTAGAACTGAGAGTGTTTGTGGGATTTTACTGATATGAATGAAGAAGATGTTTTTGGATTTCAACACATTTCACAAGTTATCAAACGGCTGTTGACCTTCTTTGAAACGTGTTAATGTTGGTTAATGCACTAGTTGACCTGTTTGCTTAAATGTTTTGCCCATTAAGCATTGGCAGCTTTTTTTGAGTTGTTTGTGGTGATGGTAATTGTTACGTGCTCCCTGATCTGCCCCTGGTTCCGCCTCTGCCCAGGTGCACCTGGTCTGCCCCTGGCTCCGCCTCTGCCCAGGTGTTCCAAATTCCACTCAGCTGTGTATATAAAGAGAAGCTGGAGGAGAAGGAGGGGTCACCTATCCTAACGCCGGGAGACACTCTCCTCAGAATACCTCTGTGCCATTTTGAGCTGTAGACCATATTTTTGCTGATGTGTTTATGTTTAGCCTGGAGGACCTGGTAGTCCAGTTTTCGCGGCTTTATTTTGTTTCCCATAGGGTTTATATTTGATTTCTGGTTAGGGGAGGGAAGCTCTGGGTCCTACGGCCCGTGGTGTGGCTGGCTCGGGTTCCCTCCTTCTGGTTGTTCCTTTTGGCCAGTCCTCCAGACCTCTTTTTGTTTCCCGTTTCGCTTGTGTGAGTAAACGGCTGAATATCAATAAATGCTCGTTACCAAGTACCGGTTATTGCGTGTATTCTTTCATGTTGCGGGTCTCAGCACGAGCCACTACTGCGGAGTAGAGCTTGGGGCCATAACAGTAATGTTCACATTAACCATTATAAAATGAAATCACTCACTCACTCACTCACTCACTCACTCACTCACTCACTCACTATCCTGAATATGGTGTTTCAGATTATAACTACTACCTAATGCTGACGGAGAAAGTGCTCCATTTTTCTTAGCAGAACATCATTTGACACCGTTGTTCTAGAAAGACTAATAACCCTTTTAGACCCAACGTGGTGCTCGCTGTTGGGTTCAGCACACACATCACCATTGGGAATAATGGGTTTCAGAGAACAGCAGTGCCGTTATTGCGTTATGTCTGAAATAGCCATGACGCACGAGTGATTAACACTTTCTCTCTGTCAACCTCTTAAACCCTAGCCCTTTCATAGAAAATATCTTAAAAACATACTGAAATGAATCGGTAATAGCTCCTCAACCTTAGGGCTGAAATTCATATTCTGGTGTTCTTTGAAAGCCCAATACTCTGTCCTCTTAGAAGTCATCGTTATGCATATCTTAAGATGAAATCAGCTATCTAGGGCTAATGGTTTCCTGTCACAACACATCATCAATTATTTCAGACTTAGACTTAATGCAAAACATATCTGTACAGTTTGTTTTTAAGGGTTGGTCTTAATGTCTTCCTTATTAAAACATGATTTCCACTTGTCTTTATTTTCACATGGTTTTATTGCCTTTAGGGATTTAAATAGTGACTTTGCTATGGTTGACCAGTCTGCTCCATATGACCCAAGGGTCCTCAGGTATAGTTATTTTGTTCCTGTTGAGAGTCCGATCCCAGCCTTCGCCTTCAGGATTTTTCCTTTTTCTTGACATCACTGGACAGCTTTTTCTTTTCTTTTTATAAATATGTTACTTTTACCATTTGCTATACTATTGTTTTGTTTTGAATCAGATTGTTGTGACATATTTATTAGCAATAGTTCATAATTCCTTTATTTACTTCCTTCTCTAAACCACTCCTATCTTTGTAGAGTGAGAATGTTTGTCAGTTGCAAATGAAACCAGCTGAGACCTTGACATCAGCTCAGAAACCCAAGGTTTATTTAGTGAAGCTACCCCGATGTAACCCCCAACTCGCCCTGCAACCACCTACACACATGAACACACACAATTGTTATTTTTACTATTATTTTGTGTCCACAATTGCCCCCTCAAACACACAGACTCCTCTGATATTCTGCCCACAGCCCACTGTCAGTTAATTGCTAATTAGTTCCACTAGATTTAGAAAGAACGCTACTGCAAGAATACACGACATGTACATCAGCGCCTTGTCTTTCTGCGCATTCTGAGTGTGTTTGTGTGTGTATATGTGTATGTGTGTGGGTTTGTGCGTGTGTGTGTGAAAAAGACGGACAGGTTTAGTGCCGAAGGCTATCACAGTGCTAAAACATTTATATGTCATTACCCTGAGAGAGAGATACAGAGCAGGGAGAGAGAGAGGTGGGGGTGACGTAGGATACACAGACAAAGGAAAAAGAGTTAAATAAAGAGAGAAAGAGAAAAGGAGTTTGACTTATTCGATTACAGATTTTCTTCCCATTAGTGTTATTTGTAATAACTTAATGACTAAATGTGTTTGTCAACAAGGCAAAGGCTTGCATGTAGTTTACAAAACTCAGTGTAACTTAATTACTGAAGCATCAAATAACAATGTCAACAACATGGCTTGTAGGCTGGAGGAAGAATAAGGTGAAAGTCTGGCTAGAATAGATTCACTTTAATGTTCAATATAATCTCATGATTTAAAAAGAAAACATTTCAACAATTTCCATTTCACTATACTGTAACAGTTGTCATGACTAAGATAAGACTAAATGCCTAGAATTTTAGCCAAATAAAACTGGAAAACTGTTTGCCAAAAGAATGAAATCTAATATATTGTAATGCTCTAAGTCCCAGTAAGCTGTCGGTGAATGGAATGTATCCATCATATTTCTTTTATTTGACCTTTTCCTACAATGACATGTTAACATTTCCTAAGAATACATATTGTGCATGCTGAGTGACTGCCGCAGATGAATTAAACAGTGTAAACCTAGAAAGTCATTGTTATGTTATTATTTAGCTTTCTGAGTTGATCATACTGTATGTTTCATGAAATGTATTATCCGTCTTGTCGTTGTATGGTACAAGTTTCCTGAACTGTTTAGTTCTGTATCATTATTCTATAAATGTTGGGGGGGGTTTTGTTTTATGAAATTGTTGTTAGGATGGCGTGGAAGGGTAGGACCCAAATGCAGACTATCAAAAAGGTAACAGGTCTCGTAACAAAAAGCGAGCTTTATTTTAAAAGCTGATCAAAACAAGGCATGAAACAAATGGGTTGTACAAAAAACTGACCGTGACCCACATGGAGGGAGACAGGAGAGACAACCGTGACTGACATGGAGGAAGACAGGAAAAAACAACAATGAACCGACAGGGGAACACAGGAAGAGACAAGACTAAATACAGGGAGGGGTAATCACAAGACAAGACACAGCTGGGGTAAGAGAGGCAGAAACACAAGGGCAACAGGTGAACACAATCAGACAATCAGACACACCAGGGGAACTAATGACAGGAAGGCAAACACAGGAAGAAGGAACAGAGAAGACACAAGGAGGAAAACATTTCAAAACAAAAGGTGGAAAATGAAAACATAAATACAAAACCGTAACAATTGTATGATTTGTGCATTTTGTTATAAAAGTTTATCATGCCTGCAGTGAATTACATGGTTCATAGCCTTAGCCAAGCAAGGTATCTTCAGGGTTGGAGAAAAATATTTTGAAGACAGTTCATAGAACACTCAAGTAGCAAATCATGTTGACCGTAGTTATAATGATACTTGCCCACCTTTATACCTGAAGAATGACCAGTTGTGCTCCAGGTGTAAACTTGTTAATAAGCAGACATCAATGGTAGTTCATCAAAAAGTGTCTTATATAAATAACGTAATATATTTTGGGGGGCTAGGAAAATAAAAACATACGGACTAACACATTATATCACCATGAATGACGACACTTCCCGTCCGCTGTATTCTATTCTTGTCTCTACTCTTTTTTTCAAACGACACAATCATCCGTGTACTACTGATTGGTGATGACGGTCTCACACGTCCATGCAACAAATAGCTTCCGAGGAGATGTGAGGACGAAAAGGAAATTACTGTAAACTGCGTATGTGGAAGACTCCTGCAGGTCTTGTTATTTTGTGGTTTTGTCTTTTTAAACGGGAAGGTGTTTGCAAGAGGTGACTTTAGAACCCACATGAACATTTCCAATGAGGGCACCCACTGAGAGGGTATATAATGTGTGATGACACATGTTGAAGGAGAGGAAGTTTGTGCATTTCCATCAGATGTCAAATTAAAAGAAAAAAGTGAAGTGTTCATGTCTTATAGCCATGAAATGTGAATGTTACAGTGAGGCAACAGTGTGTTTTGATTTATTTTTGTTTCGCCATCCTCTCTGGTTTAGCTACACCAATCCTGTGCAGTCTAACACTACCCTGATTTGGGTTAAGTTTAGTTGAAACAGTGTTTTTACAATGTTTAAGGTAATGCTCCACCATAATACAAGTGTAAATATCAAATACTCATTCCTGTAGCATTGAAAGGTGGCCTTTTAAAGCTTGTGACTGCGTGGGACTGCTTACTGTGTGGTTTACCAATGAAAGCAACTTAATCCTAAATGACAAATACAGCTAATAGTCGCAAGAACCACACCTAAACAACTAGAATTGCAAGCCATAAAAGGTGGATTAAGTTATGTGTTGGTATATTTAAGTGAACATATGACAAAACATGAGGAGGATTAGTGCCAGAGGAAAGCTTCCAGAAGGTTGCACAGCGTATTTCAATTGCACATCTCACAAAGCATATAGTTCAGAACATGACTGTAAAGAAGTGTAGTTACTTGTGTGGCTTTTTCTAGCTTGTAAAAAAATGTGAAGGCAGTCTGTTGCTTTGGAAACTAAGGTTTTGTTAAGTTCCTCCCCTGTGCCTGACATGCCCTAGTGTTCAGTTAAACCTTTGAAACTGTCATCTGCCTCAGTTTGTCTCTCAGCATCGGACTGCTCCCTCCTCCATGTGTCATTAGGTCTGATGTTGGGACTATGGACATTGACCTCTCTTTCTAGGTAATAGTGTAGTTCCTGGTTCATGTATTAAATGCTTCTTTAAATTGTTAATAAAGCAACTAAGTACATTCACTCAGATACTGTACTTAAGTAACATTTCAAAGTACTTTTTATTTCTTGCTACTTATATTTAATATATATATATATAATATTATATTTAAATATACTTATATTTAAAATGCAGACATTATACTTTTTACTACACTACATGTATTTGTTAAAATTGAGTTACTTTATGATTCAGATGATTAATACAAAATATAATAAACCAGTCAATTAACAGGTATTGTAAGCCTACTGTACGACGTAAGATAACACTTTATTGATCCCTTGGAGAAATGTGTATGTTACCTGACAGTATATACACATTTAAACAGCTTTACTAACGGCTCATTTAAACACTTTCAGTTTTTTAACGTAATGTTAATACTAAAATGTAGAACTCTCAATGGTCTAAGAAATTCACACAGAGGACTGTAACCTAGTGCAACAAATTGCCATATTCTACATTTAAAAAGAAGAACAGAAGGAAAGTTAAAGGTTAAAAAAAGCACAAGTGTCTCTTGTAGAATGTAAACATGTTCACCCAAATAACACATACTCTGTAGTTCTTCCACCTTTTGGCTTACTACCTTAGAAAAGAAGAGCAGTCAGTATTTGCACCACTGCCCAAGATGTTTTATGCATCAGCCCAGTACTTTTTCTGCTGAGGTCGGTCGCACATTAAGTGTCCTTTGGCCTACATCACAACACATTTTCAATCACTAGCTGTGAATTGAATGTGATGAGATGATTGCAGGCTTTACTTCTGCACTGATGTTGGTTTTCAACTGCCAGGACGCAGGCCTGATTAAGCTGCAACATCATTGCCTTTGTCAGTCCCTATGATTTTTGGTGATTGTTAAGCTAGCGGTGATTTTTCTGTTCCTACGTTTTCTTTCATGTCTCTAATGCTTTAAATCATCTTTAACATTATGGCAGGATGCACATAATCCAACACAATGATAACCCCTGAATATGTCTTGATGCCAAGCTCTCCATTTTGATCAGTTTCCCAGGTTGCTCTGTCTGTTATCTAGTGTGGAGTATTTCCTCATTACTTCAGATTGATCCGACTACTTCACAGTACAATCAGAAAACCTGGCAAACAATATAAACATCATTAAAAAGATCATATTGGAGGGTTCTTAAATCAAAAAGTATTTGAAGTAAGGTTACGTGTGTGTGTGTGTGGTGTGTGTGTGTGTGTGTGTGTGTGTGTGTGTGTGTGTGTGTGTGTGTGTGCGTGTGCGCGTGCGTGCGTGCGTGCGTTTTAGCTTGTGTACTGACAAACATGTTCCCTATTTTGCAGCTTCTGCATGTAGCTACTCGTACTTTCTATTTTTTAATTCCTTTTTGGCTCCACAATACCTTTTCTTTTCCCAGTATATTTCACTGGGCACCTTGTGTAAAAAGTTATCGGTTAAGGAGTGAAGATGGTTGCTTTGTAGGCCTCTGTTAACTAATTAAAGAAAGTCTCAAAAATTGATAAGTATCGCTTGTGAAAGGCTACACTATCACCATCCAGGTTGAATGTTTGCAATTCAGATAAAGCATTAAGAAACCCTGGTGGGACCTTTGTTCACTTCTTAAATGTGTTCTACAATGTATTAGTCTAATATGTTGCAGCACCAGGGTGAAAACATGGAGGTCATGAAACACACTGAGGACACCTTATGTTCTCTAATAATTTTCACTTGATTCTGTTTGTAATAGTTTTATAATCTGGCGTGGAGAAAAGGCGGAGCTTTGTGTACTTACTTTGCTGGAGCCTCGTGCCATGCTGAAAGATTTGATTACGGCACCCACACTGAAGCATGCATAATCACACGGTGCTTTGGAGATGCAGCACATCCCTCACATTAGAGGCTGCAGACTGATGCATAGCCTATGCATACTGATGCAGGGTAGTGCTGCAATTCTGCATCAAACCTAAAGTAGCGCCAATGAGCACAATTCTGTTGAGCAGCATGTCAATCTCTGAGGGAAATAGAAAGTATAGTGTAAGTTTCAACTTGGGTTGCACTTAATGAGATAGGTTTCACATGTAGGTTGCTGTCTTTTTCACATGAAGACATCCCGACATTATTTGGATTTCTATTGACAGGTCACTGAAAAATGTATCTTCCCCTTTGGTGTGTTGGAGTTTTCAATGCGTTCGTCTGATAAAGGACTTCTCAGCATTAAATGCAAGTAATGGTCACTTTATATGAAAGCCACAAAAGGAGCCATGTTCAAATGCCACTGTAAAAAGGCCATCCACTCCCACCCCTCTTTTTCCTCTCTGCCAGAGAAACCCTCCTGACTGGCGCTAACCTTCTGGCTGTATTTTATGACTATCTCAGAAAGTTGATCTCACCTACACCTCTCTCCGTCTGGCTCGCTGTCCGTCTCTCTACGTCTCTCTCCTGTCAGTCTAATATAGAAGATACACCTCCCTCTCTCTCGTTCTCTTCCTCCCTGTCTTTCTCTGTCTCTTCAGTATTTTATAGCTGTTGTAACAGCCACCTGACCTTTCTACTTGGTGATTACTTTATAATGAGAGCACAACTCTCCCTCCATCTCTTTCCATGCAGCCCACCTTTCTCATCCCCTCTCATCGCTGTACATGTGTCATTTCTCTTTTCAAGATTACTTCTATGACTTCTGTTATAGGAGAGGGCACAGTGGAGAGTGGCATGAAAGTGAAGAATGAAAAAAGGAAATTAGCAAAGGAAGATTTAAATGTTCTCAATCTTTGATTTTTTTGTGCAAATCCTTTGGAGCTCTTCATAATTTACCTGTTTGTCTCAATCATCCAACCGAGATGTTACATTTGCGAAATACAGCTGTAATTTATTTCAGAGTGTCAGATGAATTTAACAATTAACAGGCACTTATTACATAATGGAAAAAATGGGGGTCGTGCCTCAGGACTGTCATGTCCACACATTTTTCCAACAGAATTGAAAAAGCTATCACAGTATGAACCAAACAGTGGCGAGCCGTGAGCTTTATACCTAGGCCCTCTGACCCCCACCAATTCCCTCGAAAAAAAAAAAAAAAAGAGTTATTACGTCACAGCGTATACTTCAGCGGAATATCAAAACAATGGCCCAGGGTGCAAAATGCATCAATGACAGCGACCCTCTCCCACACAAAACAACACCTGGGAACCCCATTTGTGTTCTTTGACATTGAAAATGATATTGCATTGTGTTTGTTACTTTCGTTGCAGTTGTATGTCTTAAGTGTAATTTGGCATGCTTTTATTTTGAAGGCGAGTTCACGCTGTTGACAGGAAGTTGTTGTTGCTATGGAAACAAGAAAAGTTTCACAGCGGGCGGAACTTGTCATAAAGTCCGCGATAATAAAACCCACCCATTTAGAGGGAACATATGATTGGTCAATTGTACTGTCATTTGACATTACTCTCTCGTTCAGTTACTATAGCGGGCCCTCTGTGAATCACAGAGAGGGCCAGACGAGCTTCTTTCATGTAACCCTTCACATTCAACAGAGACTGAACAGGCAGATTCGAAGGATTTATTTCTATGGAAATGTTATTTTAAATACAATTAAATCAAGTTTTTTTTCGGTAAACGAATGAAAAATAACAAAAATAATATTAAAAAAATATATATTTTAAAAAAAATATATATTTTTTAAATGTTTTTAAATATTATTTTTTAGAATATCTTAGGCCCTCACAGAGGGCCTAGAGGGCCCTGACGGCTCGCCACTGGAACCAAAGAATGCACACATACAAGATAAATAAGGCTATACAATGAAATGAACATGCCCATATTCATGTGCACATGGTTGCACAAAACAGGTTTTTTAATCATCAAGCTCAGTAATTGGTTTGATAATGATATACATCAAGGTATGTCTGCTACCATGGCAACCACGCCATTAAGTACTAGGCTACCCTTTGCTAGACCTTTAACATAAGTAGCTTGGGGTTCACCTCTATTGTATTATGACATGTCCAATATGGGATTGGAGCTAGATAAGAGTGTATAACCAGCACTGCTAAAATGAGCAATAGCTAATTTTCAGGGAGTGCTCTTGATGAGATAGTGGGCTCCATGCTAGCTTCCACAGTCTGAAGTAAAGTAGCTGTGAGGGATACATGTATGTATTTTTATCTCACAGTACATTGTTGACGCATCAGAAATGTGTTTCTAATTAAAGTCTGAGGAATTGTGTGTTTCACCAAGGACACTAGTGTGTCCAATGTGAAATAATGTTATACTATGATATAATGTCTTAATTTTGGGGATCAGATTTTGAAATTCACTTTACATGGACTTAAAGATAGTTATAATTCACACTGTCCAATATCGATAAGTCTAATATAGGAAGTTTAGAAAAGTTGGCACCGTGTATAATCTTTACACCACCATCATCAACATTTGTCTGGGTAGCTGGGCGTAGCTGTTGAGTGAACACAGACTGTTGGTTAGAATAACACACTTGATGATTAAGTGCACCAACAAGTAGTACATTTCAAACTCATAAACGTGTAGAAACAGCATGTGAATATCTTCAGGCAGGCGCACACAAAAATACAATCAGCAGACTTGTAAGGTGTCAAAATCATTAAAACACAGAGTTTTGTTTGTTTTGACGACAACTCAAAAAAAATACCCATATACCACCCCCCCTCCATTCCCTGAAAATCACCACCCAAGGAGAAGAAATCAGAAGAGAGCAATCAAGCAGAGAGGATATGTCTCTGCAGGAGGGACAGACAGGAAAAGAAAGAGATAGGAGAGAGGAAGGAAGAAGAGAAAGACAAACCAAAAGACAGAGCGGAGGAATAGATTAAGAGATACTGAAGCAGAAAGAGAATCTTACAGATAAATAACTTGCCAGAGGAAGCGTGTTTTAAGTCCTGATGATATCTGAGAGAATATTGATTATGGTGTGTTATTGGAGAAAAAAATACAAAAACAACTGTAATATAAAAAAAAATGTTTTAAATCTCTAATCATGTCAGGTTTGTTATACCTACATGTTGGTTATACAGTAGCACACATGTTCCCATTTACACCCAGATTCATTAAGTAACGGTTTATTATAGCTTGTGAAATCTCAAATGTTCCGCCATATTCTGTATATTCATGAATGTTTTTGTTTTTTAAAC
The DNA here is from genome assembly GCF_902827165.1 of Trematomus bernacchii. Taxonomy (NCBI): domain Eukaryota; kingdom Metazoa; phylum Chordata; class Actinopteri; order Perciformes; family Nototheniidae; genus Trematomus; species Trematomus bernacchii. Next base: position 13,292 of record NW_022987734.1, read on the forward strand.
AATCAGAATATTATATATCAGGCTGCGGACAGTTCTGGGTTTGTATTCTCTCATTGCTTTGTACTGTTACTGCATTTTTTTCCAACGCACATACAGTACTAAAACTAAAAGTCAGTCACAAAATGCTGTCCCTGAGTTGCACATTGCAGGAAATCCCTGCTCACTGATTTAATAATGTCTCTCTGTGACACTTAAATATTGCACCTTATTGGACTAATGAATTCACATGACTAATGAATTCACATTTAGCTTGCAGCCTTTAACTTAATCAGCTGGCCATTTTGGGCAGCTGGATGGAAACAAATATGCAGTTACAGTACATGTACATTGGATAAGGCAGAGAATTTATGCAAACAACTGCATAGTTTATAATCTTAAAATCTCTCTATGTCCTATAACAACCCATCCAATCAGACAAGCTTACCTCACCCCAAAACCGTGTCAAACTTCCACAGCCGAATGGTCTAATAATGGTGTTGACAACTTGAATAAAAAGTTCTTCATCTTGTTTAAACAGAGATTCAAATTGAAAACGAAGCCCATTGCCTTGGGACACATTAACAAATTGTCTTTCATCTACAAACAGGTAGAATCAGACAGATATGGAGGCAGAAAATGTGTCTGTGTAATAGAATTTTGAATGTCTACTTCTTGACATGTCGATTACGTTTTGTGGTTACAAACACTTCATCCAGTAGCAAACAGGAATTGGAAAAGTATTACAGTGGAGCATGGAAACAGATAATGTAAACGGTTGTGTCAGATTACTTTTCAAAATCCCTGAACCTTGCCATTTTATTAACATTTGCTGACACCACTCATAAACATCTCAATTACGAGCACAAATAATGAGCATGTATCTATCAACTAAATGAATTACAGCCTGTGATTATTTTAATTAACAACTACTCACAATATAATGACAAGAGTACACCAGAGGAAGGAGAGAGGGAAGAGAGGGGTGAAAAGTTGAAAATGAAATTCAGAGGGAGGGAAAGAGAAAGAGAGAAGTGGTGAGTAATGGAGACAGAATAATGTGAAGGTTTGAGTGTAAGAGAGAATGGAATAGTAGAGGAATAAATAAACTGCATAGGGGCAATGCAAAGCAAAAATATGTGCTGTGCATTGTAAAAAAGGAAAGGCCATTCTCGCAGTGGAGGAGTATTCATCTATCATCTGTTAGAACATGTAATGGATTTCCCCTTTGATGGCTTTGAAGCAATGTTATTATGTTGTCTTTGTCACATTTTTCACAAACAAGGAGACCTGGGGAATTGATTTGTATGATATGGTTAGTTTCCCTAATATGGGTTTTATGTCTATTGCAAATGCTGAGGATACAGAAGAAACAGAATGAAAGGGAAAATGACAGAGAGCGAGACGAAGAAAGAGAGCTAAGAGATCAAAAAAGGAGCACATTTAGAGAATATATGTGCAAAGCTTATGCCCTATCAAGCTTTCAGGAAGCATTTCACCATTCATTCACTGTAAAGACCTCTTAAGGCTGGCTGTGAGTGCTTGCACACATTCAGTTTCTTGAACGTCTGTGAAAATTGTAGCTCATTAAATATGTAAATGCCCCCGGGTACAACATCACAAAGAGTTAAACAGTTAAGAGGTGGACAGGATTTGAGTGTATTTAAGTTTAATCTCAACATTATAGGCTGGTCTGGAAAGTTTGTAACACAACTCAAAATCCCAACATCTCTTAGGCATTAAGTGATCCCAAATATTTGGTCGTAAGATGATAGGAGAAGAGATGATGGTGTTAGGATGGGTGTGGTGCGTCCAGAAAAACGTGTGGGTAAACAGACAAGCTGGAGGAGAAACTGATTATAGAAGAAGTGAAGCACCAGAGTGGGATGAAGTAGTCAGAAAGGGATGATAGAGTGAAAAGAGTGATACAGAAAAATGAAAAGAAAGATACCAAGATGTGCTCTGGGAGTAGCGATCAACTCATGTGGAATTCTGTCTTAGTCTGGCATAACACAGTCACGACTGCCACTGCACACAGTACAATGATCACACACAGACACAGAAAAGAGACCTGTCTGCCCACTTGAGACCTTGAGGACCACAACAAACCCAGCAGAAAATGTGTCCTAGATGTCTCCTAGCAACAGAGAGGGAATTGTACAAGATAATGTAAATGAGGACGGGTCAGTGCAACACGAAAAATAAATGTATCAGACTCTTAGTGAATTGAAGGAAATGTGTTTATTAATCATGCACTTGCAGCTATTAAATAATATTTCGTTATGCACTGAGTCAGTCAACCAACAGGTTATATGATGTACGATAAATGGTTAAACTGTCCTCAGAAATAGCATTCCTCGGTAATATAATTACAGACAATTGATGAATGAGTTGGCCAGCTAGATAATTAGTGGGTGAGGATGAGTACGATTATGTGATCGGATGCTCAATTTCATCGCAAATAACATTTTTCAGGCACTAATTAAATTACATTTCTATTGTCAATGAAATTAAGTTTATATTCAAATTGTAATTCTTTGTGAGACTGACAGCGTATTATGAGAGGAGAATAATGATGCAATTAACTATATCGGTAGGAGAGACTCGGTTGAAGTCTCATTACACAACTATTTTATTAGGAATACTAAAAAGCTCTGATTTACTCTATTTACTTTGATAGAACTGCTACAGCCCTTATTATTAATGCAAATGTTCAGGCTCAAACTTAATGAGTGCACCATGTCAGGCTTTTGTAATTCACTGTCAGAAAAGCAGCTCCACGGTGTTCTTGTGTGATTTTAATATATTGTCCAACAATGATTGCCAGAAATGAAAGCAGGTATAGACAACATGCAGATTTAATTTGAAGTTTTGACTAAGACTTCAAGGCCACACGTCCTTGGCTTCAGTTCTAGCAGATGGACCTCGTGCGCTGTGCTGTTATAAAGTATATTCCCGTATAAATGACTTTTTAAATTGTTAAAGTTTGACTGTAATGAACTTACCGAGGGCCCAAAAACCAAAGGCATAAGAATGAGAATAAAACAATTACTGTTACATAGATTTCGACTGAATAAACATTTATACAGAAAACTGAGCAGTTTGAAAATGGACAAAAGTTAATTACACCGAGGACATTTTGTATTACTGGACAGACCCATTTCACAGTAACCAAAAGCATCCAGCTTCAACTGCATTTCTCCAACCTTAATTACTTTTAGAAGTTTCTCCTGCAACTTGTACAAGGGAGGGAAAATTGCTCTTTAAGTACTGCATACTGATTAGTCAATGTTCTGATAGTTCGGACCTTTGTTTACTGCTTCTCATTTACCAAACCATGTCATCTATCTTATATGCACAGTTTAATGATGACAAAGAGTCAGAGAGACATGCACTTTCATTAAGAGGCACACTTAGTACAATGGTTATCAATAAAATAAATGCTGTCTAAACTGTTCCAATTAATCTAGAAAATGAATATATAACCTAAAAACATCTAAATAATACCTGCACGTTGATGCTGTTGAATAATCTGCGTCTCAACTAATCCATTTGGTGAGGACTGCATGGTTGGCATATGGATGAAGTCCAGTAGATTACATTTTGGAAAGAACAATTCAAATAGTCAGGATATTGAAAACCTTTTCAGCAATTTGCTTGATAACATTGATTCAGCGCTATGTGCACATTAATATTCTGATTTATTGTTTGCATGAAAAATAAATAGCTCCCATTCTATCTTAGTGCTGCTGCTTAATCACAACTACGACATTCATTGTCCCTATTATTATTCTATTCGATCTATATTACATGGAAAATACTTTGATTTATTGTTTAATGACAGCAAAACTGATTGTTTCACAATGATTTTGAATTAGTGTCCTAAAAGCAAACTATTTCTTAATTATTAAATGTCAATTAGAATTACATGGTGTCAGGGAAAAGGGCATAAACTCTGAACAACCTGTAGTAGTGAGGCCTTTGACCTATGACAGACATGGCACTGGAGGGAGAGAGGTCCAGGGTTAATGGGGAACCTGAGGGAAAGTGCATGAACATTACAAATCTGTCTCAAGGCTGCCCTGTCTTTTAGGCTAAAGTCGTACCATTTAGGTCAGTCTGTCTTTTGCCGAAATATAAACAGGCATCATGAGAAGGAAAAAATGCTTTGATTTACATTTGAAAAGGGCACTTTTGCACCCAAGACAGAAAGGTCAGCGATGACATACTGTTGGCTGTGATTCCTGTGAAGCTGGATTAAAACTGCAGCATGACGTTGCTCTTTGTTCTACAACCCCCAGCATCACATACAGAGAAAACTAAACATCTACTTACAGCAGCTAGGGAGTTATTAATTGGCACAATATTATATTGTTTTACATATTTTGAGGCTGTTTTGTCTCTTTGTAAGCCAGATTTATGTAAGTTGTTTTAAGTGTCCAAAATATCAGATATAATTAGCTTTTCTGCAACCACTCTTCTACTTCTAATTTGGAGTAAACAATATTAGTTTGCCTTTGTTCTGTGCTTTGTAATCAACCATATCTTTACCTGTGAGCCACAAGCACCAAGAGCCAACATTATGAAAACAAGGACTTTAATATATAGACTACAACCCAGAGAAAACATTTTTCAGTTTCCATGACGATGTTTTTAGTCTAATTTGCCTCAGAATCAGGGTCAATCGTTTCTAGAGTGCACATCTCTTCAACATCCTTTAATGTATGTCTGTTTGGAAATGTTGAATTAAGAATTGCAAATGTTGGATCTGCATGGATATGTTGATTTCTTTTTGTGGAGTCAATCTTTTTGATCTCTTTTAAGAAGGATCAGGGACAAGATTGTGGGCAGATAAGCCCCTTTGACTCTTTGAACCAGAAACATAATACTTGTTTCTCAGTAGAAATGATCACTACATTTTTTATTGCAATTTCCTGACAAGGATTTCTTGTTATTGTGTAATCATGACATCCGTCTTTCAGAACAGTATGATAGTTGTAGCACTAGAAACCACTTGGTGATGGTCAAGGAGACTCCAGTTTTCATCATGTCTACTACCAATAGTCCTCATTGGTTTCTTTTTTAATAGTGCAGTTGAAGATATACAGGACAGGGGAAAAGAGTAACTATCATTAAGAGCAATCGTTGGGAAACAGCTCACTCCTCTTAACTCTTATCCACGGCATCAAGTTAACGATTGGCAACCTGAATCTTTTATGTTTCATATGTGTGCAACTGTTTTACAATCCAGAAGGTTTTGGATCAAACTGAAAGGGAACAGTCACAATCTTTATGGTTTTGTTAAAGATGTCCATTGTCCATGTCATATATTTGACATGTCAGTATTGTTATTGGAAGAGCCAAACCCCCAGTCTCAAGTTTACAAAAGAGAGAAACACTGGCACAGTGACGGCTGGCCGGCTCTCCAGAGAAGGTGGCGTCTCTCGAGCAGGTCAACTGCCCCAGGGACGCGAACACAGCTGCTTGTCCCCCCTACTTATTTTAATTTAAGGTATATCAAAGCGATATAGCATTTTGTTGTACTGCTCTACTACTTTTTGGAAAAATAGCTTCCTACTGGAAATGTTTCATGATCTACTTACCCCAACACCATGCAAACAACATGTCGTTTAAAGCAGGGGTTCCCAACCCGAGGTGTTACTGCCGGGCCGCGAAATAGCACCTATACCAGTCATATTATTTCATCCAGTAGCCTATACAGCAGTTAAACTTCCACCAGAAAACAGTTGAAAATGGCTTTTATGATGTTCCGAGGGATTCGGCGGCTCAGCCTCTCGCACGAGAAAGTTAGCGGTGCGCCAAGTAGGAAGAGGAGCGCACAGGAGACAACCGTTTCATTGCAGACTGTTATGTTTATGTGGGGAAATGGCAGTGCATACATTATTTGAGATATATTCAAACTCGGACTTCATTTTAAGGACATGTCGGCCAGGGGTGTAGAGCTATTTGTTTAAGCACCGGATTGGCAAAACAGGAGAGTGTGTGCACCAGTCTGCCTTGATCTATGAATTAATGTCCGCGACTCTCACAGTATCTGTTGCCCGCAGCTGTTTTATAGAAGGAAAACCTCCTTCACTTCAGCAATGGCTGCAGCATCAGGAGGCAGCGGGACGTGTACTCCGCCTCCAAGAAGTGCAGCACCAGCGCACCAGAGCTGTGCCTTTTACGCACCGACTTCACTGTGTTTACCTTCATCATAACAGCTCAAGAGTGACTGCAGGCTGCTACATGTTAAACACACACACACACCACACACGGTTTGTCAGGACTTTTTCCTCGTACCAGTTCAAACACTGATTTATGGGGACCCACCTTTCCCTTTGCCGTAGAGAGACCCGCAGAGTGCTTGAACTGATCATAAAAAATTCAGCTACATTTTCTGGCTATTTAGAATTCAGTTTTGGTAAAAGAGTCTAGAGATCTGTAGACCTGAAATTCTACAGGACTGTGGGGACGGGGCGGGACTGGGCGTTTCCTGACAAAATTATGACTTATGAGAACCCATGTGGATTAGCTGGACATTACCCATACACAAAGCAAGTCCCTACGTTATGAGGACCACAATGGTATCTCTGGACAATATACACACACACACAGATTTGTAGAAAACCTGTACTCATGAGGACAATAATGGTTTCACTGGACATTATCCTCAAACATGTGTTGCGCAATATTTTGTTACTGAAAAAGTAGCCCAATACTTCCGTTTATTTTAAATGTTGAAGAGAAAAAGGTATTTAACTTAGGAGAGCAATGGTACAAAGAGCAGACCACTTTCTCATTTTCACAGACCTCAGTGTTCAGAGACCTGAACATCAACATATGCAGCTTTTTTCTTGTTGCTTGATGACAAACACCTGTTTTTAATAACCATATGCAGGGATTTTGCGATGGACAATACAATATTTCTGACAATCTCTTTACCAGTCGGCTGTCATTGAAAATGACAGAGGATTTAATTCTGACAGAGACCTTAACATATGATAGAACCTGCGCAGCCTAAAATTATGGAAGGAAGTGAAATATTGAGAAATGTTGTCTTTTTAGTGGACTAGTGAATATTAAGTTGATTGAGTTGCTCAGAAATAAGGTCAAGATCAAAAGCTAAGTTGAAATGTAGTCATGTATTGATAACTGGCAATTCGGTATTGTGACAATACAAACATTGCAAACACTTAAACAGTGAAATTAAAAAATTACAAAAAAGATATAGTTATAGTTAAGTTCATTTGTATAAATGTACATATCTACTTCTAAAAAATATAAATACTAAAGTGGCAACATGATTATATACAGGACGTGCAAATAAAAACATTTGAACGTCCTGACTGTCTCCCCTCTTGAAAAAAAAACAAATTGCGTTTAACTCCTGAAAAAAAAGCAAACTTATATATACTTTTGAATGATAATTACATTATCATATCTCTCCAACATCCTAAACATTAAATCAAAAAATACACCGACTGAAGCAAAAATGAATGCACTCACAATCTAATTTCATTGACTTGAATTATAAGACTATTATGGTCTATAGAGTGGTGCAGGGATGACGTATTTACCCGGAAGTAAGCTACGCATTGTTCCCTCGACAAAAAGCAATGGGATTTCTCCATAGGATTTTGGAAAATAGCTCGAAATAAGGTCTGTGGAAAACGAACCTGTTTGATAAATGTACGTTTTGTTCAGCCGTTAATCTCCACACGTCTACCCTACATTTATCATTTTCTAATCATAAATCTAGTCGCCAGAAGCAAAATGCTAACGTTATGCTATAAACGAACTACAGCAGGGTCGCTACTCTCAACGTCACGCCAACTTAAGATCCATATTCAAAAATACAGATTCTAAATGGTACAAGTTGAAGCGTTTGTGTTTGAACAGTTTGCAGGAGGCAGGGACTTGCTTTCAAGCAGAACAGGGCTAACTAACTTAGAGGAGTGTTTACGTGTTCGGTGTAATGACGTACAACGTCCTCCACAACATCTGTAGTCTTATTCAGCCACTTGGTAACAACCATCGTTTTTCAGACACATCAACTCTTCAGAAATCACCAGTGTGGTCACTGCTGATGGATTTAATGTCGTAGAACAAACGTGATCCGTCTCTTCAATGTGTCTCAACCACAGACCTTATTTCCAGCTATTTTCCAAATCCTATGGAGAGATCCCATTGGCTCTGAGACGAGGGAACAGGAAGTGGTGAAATGCTGACTCACTTCCTGGTTTTAGGACTCATTCCTGCCCACTATTTGGAGTTCACCTATGCACACACACAAACACAGAGGCCATTGTTATGATGAGCTCAAAAGGTATAATGGTTATAATTCTTACAACAACAACCCAAGTTATGAGGAAATCTGGTATAACTAGGCATTTTACACAAACACTAACCTAACAAGACCTTAGTTATAAGGACATCTGGTATAATAGGCATTGTTTACACAAACACTAACCTAACAAGACCTTAGTTATAAGGACATCTGGTAAACTGGGCATTTTATACACACACACTAACCTAACAAGACCTTAGTTATAGGACATCTGGTATAACTGGACATTTTATACACACACACTAACCTAACAAGACCTTAGTTATAAGGACATCTGGTATAACTGGACATTTTTATACACACACACTAACCTAACAAGACCTTAGTTATAAGGACATCTGGTATAACTGGACATTTTATACACCCACTAACCTAACAAGACCTTAGTTATAAGGACATCTGGTATAAACTAGGCATTGTTTACACAAACACTAACCTAACAAGACCTTAGTTATAAGGACATCTGGTATAACTGGACATTTTATACACACACACTAACCTAACAAGACCTTAGTTATAAGGACATCTGGTATAACTAGGCATTGTTTACACAAACACTAACCTAACAAGACCTTAGTTATAAGGACATCTGGTATAACTGGGCATTTTATACACACACACTAACCTAACAAGACCTTAGTTATAAGCAGGTGTGCACATAACTTTTGAGTGAGTTACTCAGATGAGTACCAGGAGACAGCGTTTGGTACTCACCCCACATGAAGCGTGGTGTTAATAAGTGCAGTCTTCCTCACTGTCCTCCTCAGTGTCTCCTTCACTGTCCTCTATTTACACTTCTTGCATGCTAGATGATGAAGATGATGAAGATGCACCTCCCTGTCTCTTTTTAAGCCTCCGATTTGCTTTCTCCAAAACTTGTTGCCAAAACTGTGAAGTCCTTGCATTTCCTGAGGCAAGTTGAAGGATCAAATACTAAGAAATTATCACATGACTTGAAGTCATATCTATTTCAGAGGTGGGAAGTAACAAAGTACACTTATTCAAGTACTGTACTTAGGTACAATTTAAGATACTTGTAGTTACTTGAGTATTTCTATTTTATGCTACTTTGTACTTCTACTCCACTACAGTTTCAGAGGTAAATCATGTACTTTCTTCCACTACATTTATTTAATACCTTTAGTTACTTTACAGATGTGGATGAATGATGTGAAAATATAATCAAGTGTTAAATCAGACTTTAGTTCCACCTGGAGTAAATCCACAAGCTACCCTGCAGTATACAAAGTCATTCAAACTAATTTTTAAACACTTTAATGATCAATAATTATAAAACATATCATATACATTATTATGAAATGGCCATCTGCAAAATGACTACTTTTACGTCGCTACTTTAACTAGATTTTGATGATAATACTTTTCTAATTTTACTTGAGTAACACTTCTTCCACCTCTGTCTGATTTCAAACTCTTCCATTACAGCCTGGAGTAAGTTTGCAGCTGTGTGTTTTACTCCACTTTGTTGTAAATAAAACTGCAGCAGCTTGACCACAGAGCGTGAACGTTTGTGATCAGCTGATTTTGCGCAGTTCTCCAGTGTGTGCGCGGGGCACAGAATGTGCACAGGGGAGTCTCCCACCGCAGCCAGTTGACGTAGTTTTGGTACAATTCTGTTGTACACACCGACGTTAACAGCTCCGTCTGTGCACACGGCGACCAACTCTGTCGTCCAGTGATCTAAGCCTCTGCCTCCTGTGAAGCTTCACAGGTCCGTCGGTTATGTCCTGCGCGGCACGGCCAGCACCCAGTTCAATCAGTCATAGAAAGTCTGAAGATTTTAGCAGGTCTCCCTTGTAAAAGAGATCGTTGATCTCAATGGGATTTTTAAACCTGGATAATAAAGGCTACAAACAAACAAACAAACAAGGGAGCGAAACGGCAAAGTGGCTGCTTAATGTCTTTGTTTTTTTTTGGACATGTCTAATAATTTACTCCACTGAGTATTGACAAGAAACATGTGTAGGCGAAATATGTGTTTTGTTTTGATGACCTATCAGGTACGCAAAGGCGCGTTGTGACACAAGTGACGTTACGCATTTCAGATTGTTGCCGCGCATGCGTACCTGCGTACCAGTTATGTGCACCCCTGGTTATAAGGACATCTGGTATAACTGGACATTTTATACACACACACTAACCTAACAAGACCTTAGTTATAAGGACCTGGTATAACTGGGCTTTTTTTTTTTTACCACTGTGAAGTGGGGAGACGGAGAAGACATTGCCTGTAAGCTTCAAGGGCTTGGGATTCGAGCCCACCTACTAGGCAGCGGAGACCGCCTTCATGCGCACTAACCACTGTGCCACCTGCGGCCCGATATTTCAAATTCTAAAAGATATACTTACAATTTATACGTTTTGCCTCAAAAGTGAATATTGGACAGATTCAAACTGTAAGGTCAATGGGATTTTTCAAATAAAAGGACAAGACTTAACCTCATTTTTAATGATCCTTTTTCATCACCAACAAACTTAAAACTTCACTTCAACTTCACTTAAAACTAAAATATCTTTTACCAAATATATTTGTTATAATACATTTTAAGGTTAAATGCTTAGAAAAATAAAGTAAAATAAAAGTGTATCTATATATGTACAAATACATACAAATACATACAGCTCTAGAAAAAAATGCTACCACTGCTTAATCATCAGTTTCTCTGGTTTTACTAGTTATAGGTATGTGTTTAAGTACAATTTACATTTTTGATTTATTCTATTAACTACTGAAATTTCTCCCAAATTTCAAATAAAAAATAGTATAATTTAGAGCATTTATTTGCAGAAAATTACAACTGGTCAAAATAACAAAAAATATGCAATGTTTTCAGACCTTGAATAATGCAAAGAAAACCAGTTCATATTATTTTTTAAACACAATACTATTGTTTTAACTTAAGAAGAGTTCAGAAATCAATATTTGATGGAATACCCTGATTTTTAAATCACAGCTTTCATGCGTTTTGGCTGCCCTCCACCAGTCTGTCCAGATGTGATCCAGAGGAAGAGGATGGTAGCAGCCATCCATAAAAGCTGAGTTGCTTGAATTTTTGCACCAGGAATGGCATAGTCACCCAGCAGCTATGTGACAGACTGGTGGAGAGCAGCCAAAACGCATGAAAGCTGTGATTAGAAATCAGGTTATTCCACCAAATATTGATTTCTGAACTCTTCTTAAGTTAAAACATTAGTATTGTGTTGTGTCAGTAGTTAATAGAATTAAACAAAAATGTTAATTTTACTTAAACACATACCTATAAATAGTAAAACCAGAGAAACTGATGATTTTGCAGTGAAGAAAAGCAAATCAAAAACTTAAATAACCAACTGCATTCTACGGTGGCCCGGAAGTGCAAGACACCACAGCATTTCACAAAAACACAACAGCATTTCACAAAACGCAACAGCATTTCACAAAACGCAACAGCATTTCACAAAAACGCTACACCACCATTTCAGAAAACACAACAGCATTTCAGAAAACGCAACAGCATTTCAGAAAACACAACAGCATTTCAGAAAACGCAACAGCATTTCAGAAAACGCAAACAGCATTTCAGAAAACGCAACAGCATTTCAGAAAACACAACAGCATTTCAGAAAAACACAACAGCATTTCACATTGGACGGAAAGGGTATTCCTTTAGGGAGAACACTTCTTGTTGTGATTGGACAGAGCTAGCCAGAGAAGCACTGCTGTGATTCGTTGTTTTTGCTGCCAGTCAAGAAATGACGCTTCGTGATTGGTCAGCACCCGACGGCGCAACATGTCCCAACACATCAACCGTTAGCTGCTAGCACACATTCAGAGCTCACAGCTCCTCATATCTGTTCAGAAACTGGACAAAAGTTAAACAAGTACAAACCACAGACTGTCTATGTCATGGCGAATACAGTCGCTGCTTTATTTATGTCTGTATGACGCTGTTGTGAGTGTGGACGGAGCAGCTACAGTTAGTTTAGCCTGATCGATCCGCCCCCTCTCCAGCACGTCTTGTTTGAATGACAGGAGTAAACACTGACAGCTGCGGTGAAACTCGAGCGATTTAGAGCAATGCGAAAAATACATGAATTAATGCTTTATTAATTCATGGTTTTTAAGGGGCTTATCTCCATGTAAATACTATGGTAGACTACCCAATATTCGCATCGCTCTAATCGCTCGAGTTTCACCGCGGCTGTCAGCTGTTGTTTGCTCCTGTCATTCAAACAAACGCGCTGGAGAGGGGCGGGGCGTACCTCCATGTAAATCCTATGGGAGATACCAACTACAAAATGAACATATTGACCGTGATTTAATTGTAACACGTTTCAAAGTGATGCCGAAGTAACTACATACTGATACCGGTTAGTAAAAACCATGAATTAATGTTTTGACAAGTCTGCAGACAAGACGGCAGGCGAAAAGCTTTTAAAATGCGTGTTTTCTGAATGGAATCGGATCGATCAGGCTAAACTAACCTGTAGCTGCTCGTCCACACTCACAACGTCATACAGACATAAATAAAGCAGCAACTGTATTCGCCATGACACAGACAGTCTGTGGTTTGTACTTGTTTAACTTTTGTCCAGTTTCTGAACAGATATGAGGAGCTGTGAGCTCTGAGTCCCTGGCCCTGGCTCTGTCCAATCACAAACAAGAAGTGTTCTCCCTAAAGGAATACCCTTTCCGTCCAATGTGAAATGCTGTGGTGTTTTCTGAAATGCTGTTGTGTTTTCTGAAATGGTGTAGTGTTTTCTGAAAGGTGTAGCGTTTTCTGAAATGGTGTAGCGTTTTCTGAAATGCTGTAGCGTTTTCTGAAATGCTGTAGCGTTTTCTGAAATGCCGTGGCGTTTTCTGAAATGCCGCGGCGTTTTCTGAAATGCGCGGCGTTTTCTGAAATGCTGCGGCGTTTTCTGAAAAGCTGCGGCGTTTTCTGAAATGCTGCGGCGTTTTCTGAAATGCTGCGGCGTTTTCTGAAATGCTGTGGCGTTTTCTGAAATGCTGCGGCGTTTTCTGAAATGCTGTTGTGTTTCTGAAATGCTGTTGTGTTTTCTGAATGCTGTGGTTGGTGCAATCTTACAATGGGGTGGCTTTGAATCCTGATGGTGGCAATGATGATGATCCCAATCAGTATTTGCTTCAGAGTCAGTTGGGCAGTCTCATCGGCGCTGGATCCATCGCTGCTAGACGCCGTTTCAGGAATGTAGTCTTTATCACTGACGGAACCTTCATTACTGGGAAAGGCAGATGTCCTTCATCTTTAAAAAAATAAATAAAGGAACACCAAGTTTGTATTTTTTTCATTATCCAAAGAAATCAGATATTATATAAAACACATTACGTACCGGTGACTCGTCTTGATGAAGCAGGTTTTGTGCCATGAGGTTGAACATACTAAAAACACAATTACACAAGAAAAATGTACTGGTAACATTTCTTGAGCATTATTTTAACATTTAATCACTGTGCATTTCACTATATAACAAAGAAGAAAGTAAGTCATTTAGAATCTAAGTTAAGCATTTGAAATTAAGTTTGTTTTATCGAAATGTTTATCATCTCAGAGTAAAAAATAAACGGTGTTGTTTGACAGGTACTTACATTTACAGGTAAAACCAATCCATTTGAGGCTTGAGACAGGTCCTCTGCAATCATGACAATTATCCAAAGAGGAAATAACTGCACTGGTGAGTTCATGATGACACCGTGGATCAAAAATTGAACATAAACAAAATAAATATATATGTTATTTTAAGTGTGTTTGAGTGTGAAATGTGACCCAGATACTTTTACATAATCCTTATGACAATGAAAAACATAAGGTTGTCTGCTTGGACACCTTATTTTATAAAAAACACAAATTGTACTCTTCATTTTGAAAACTCTTATTAGCATCTGACTAAGAGCAGTTGTAGTATTGAAAGTATGTCCTGCCTAAATTGTGTATCTTAGGTCAAGGCGTCATCAACGCTAACAAGCTGACAGATATCCAACTTGTTTGCCATATATGTGACAAAGATTCCTCCCTTTCCAGTGTGTGAAAAAACAATGGTGATAGAGTATTATGAGTACAACTTGCCATTTTGGTTTGTGGGGACAACGGAGGATCTCTCTCGGGCTCAGGGTTAGAAGCTACTTCCCGGGGAGCCTGAAATTGTAGCACAAACAAAAGACATTGTTGTCACCGTGGTAGTGGTTTGATCTGACGTGTGTGCTGCAAAGGTTTAACAGTTATGGAGGTGTGCACATGCTGGATGAAGGCAATGATCTAATGTCTAGTCATGTCAACAGGTTTTAAAATCCTCTGTCCTTACAAGGACTGCTGTCCCTACAGTAGGCCTGCACATTTTTGCTGAATAAATTAAATATCTGACATTAACTGAGCTGAGTGGTAGTACCATGAAGAACAATGCAACACTTTTTCCCTGTCAGTTAAGCAGATGTCCTAAAGAGAACATAACCTCACCTTTAAGCGCCAGGGCCAAGCAGAATCCCCATAGTTCTAAGTTAACTCCTCCTCTGGGAATATTTCCTTTACAGCAAATAGGCACAAGTGTGGGGTTCCCTTGACAACGATTTTTTTCACTCTGCAGTTTGGATTCCTGTGATTATCATTTGCAAGACGTCCAAGTGTTCCATCCTCTTTTGAAGCATTAATACTGCAAGACAAATAGTCCAGATACAACATCATGTATCATGACAGAAAAGCACTGAATTCATACAAGAAGTCACAAGGAAACACATAAATCTGGTAATGGTCAATTATCCATTTGAGGCAATCAATAAGCAGCAAACTCACCAAAAGTGCATTCCCAGACCAGATGAAATCGAATAAGAAGATGTTATTTTTGACATCTAGATCTTCACTTACAACCCCAATATTCCACGGTACTCCACCACAAAAGTTGGACGGTGCAATATATTCCCGTGTAAAAACACCACGTCCTACAATAGCAAAAAAAATGCATTAACATTTAACATTTACCTATACCCAATTATTTGCCATGAGTGTGCTAGATGCCTAACACTGCTATCCACACATAAGCTTCATCAAGTTAGCCTCTGACATGTAAAGTGCCTTGCAGGTAAATACGGAGTAAAATTGTTTGATCAGCACGCACTCCTTTCTCCAATAAAGCTCCACAGTGATATGCAAAAGGTGTTGGTTAACAGTACTTTGAAACGCTTAACATAGTGATGCCAACACTGCTAGGGTTGAGGGTAGCTGTGATTTGACTATATCCAGGGGTGAGTTCACGATTATTTACTGGTATGAAGTGACACATTATTTTATATTGAATTTCATTGTAAATAATCAGAGCACTGTTTTAATCAGCATGTTCCATCTAATGTTCAGATTAGATGTTGCAACATATTAGAAAATACTTGTAAAGCAATAGTACTTTGTTGCCATATGTATAAACATATACAAAATAAAATGTAAAATGTCAACACAAATGTTATATTTTAAAGTTAAAAGTACCATTATTGTGCACTGTCATAATTAAGAGGCTACATTGAGAGGATAGACAATGTTGTGCTATCATAAGTTCTGTTGTACACATTTGATTTCAATAAATGATCATATGCATGGTTAAAAAGGCTTCATGATATAATAATAAGGGCCGGGTAGTTTGCTAACCCTGCCAAAAAACCCTTGCACTGAGGAGAGGCTCTGTGAAACCTCCCCAAAAGTGTAGTCAAAGCATCTCTAAACACAGCGGGTGTCTGGCAGTTTAGGACACAATTGATTTGGTATACAGTGTTGTTTTTCAATGAGAGGAGCACACATTTTAAAGACATTTCCTGAAAACGTACATTGTTGAAAATACGTGAGGCTGATGGCTTAAGAGCAATGGCTAAAAGGTCAGGGTTCCCTGTGTGCCCAGTTCGACCATATTGATGAAACAATGCTATACGGTCTTTGATACTACATACTGTATGAGATAAATAGCTTACCTTTAAACGTATTGATGAACCTAGCCTCTAGGAAGGGTTTGTCTCTGCCCAGAATTATATGGTCTATTGCATCCTGTTCAGGAGTCTTTCTCCTGCTCCTTTGTGTCATCCTTCCTATTGCTAAAAATAAAACAGAGAACAGTCTAAGTTTAATATACCAAAGCATGGTTAACAATAACATCTCTTGGGGTAAAAAGAATCTCCATTTAGAAAACACGCATTTTAAAAGGTTTTTCACCTGCCGTCTGTCTGCAGACTTGTCAAAGCATTAATTCATGGTTTTTACTAACCGGTATCAGTATGTTGTTACTTCGGCATCATTTTGAAACGTGTATACTAAATTAAATCACGGTTAGTTGTAGCCCCCTTGCCAGCGATTCTCTCTCTACATCAGCCCGACTCAGCATGGTTGTTGGCCCGGAAAGAACCTCGATTTTATGGGGCCAGAAAAACTGAAATAGTACCCACTAGCCGGAACTACGCCAAGTGGAAATGCAACCAAAAACGTGCCGGGCACGGCACGCTTAAAGCGAGCTCCGCGCTGTAGTGGAAATGCGCCATAAATTGGACGTAGCTAAGCCAGACCTTAGAGTTAAGATCTCCTTTTTTACGCCCAGCTGGTGCACTCCACTCCTGTTGTGCTCTGACGGCAGTGCACCTACAGTCAACAGCTACGTCTGCATGAAACCTTCAGGTGCATACAACTCTGCAAGTTTCATTTCATTTGCAAAACACGGTAGTCCCCTCCTCCATTCATGCACAGATCATGCACCGAGGAGCCGCTCCGTTGAAACCGCATGACGGCTGCCCTCTGCACGGGTGTGAAGGCTACACAGTAACACACATCTGTCTTACCAGCATTTTTAAGACGATTATTTATTCAAAAAGTAACAGACCAGTAGTATAACTAGTAATCAACACACATGAGTGGGCATAAATAGTCAGCCTTTAATATCACATTGCATTTAATTCAGTTGTAAAGCAGAAGTCATTACCATGTGGTTGATGCTAAGCTAAACTGTGCTAACTGACAGCAGAGCTAAAGGTTAATGTAACGTTTCCAGTAAAATGCAGTGTCTTGGTAGGATTAACTTACTAACTAACTAACTAAATTCATCCTATTGCTTTTTTTAAACACACGAAACGCGATGGGGAGCATGCCTCGTGGCGATACACTGAGCCAAAAAACTAACAGCTGAAGTTTTGATGCTAGGTTGTAGCTAGTCACCAAACAAACATTTAAATCCTTATATTTTGTTTCAAATACATGATAAAAATATCACTTACCAGTTTTGGTTAAAAGCCACTTTGCCATCAGCAATGTCCTCAGCCATGTACGCCTGCTACTGTGTCTTGGTGAGTCAATGACCGAATACTGAAAGACCACTCCCTGATGAGAACCTGCCCGCGTGATGACTGCTCGCCAATCCCTGATGAGAACCTGCCCGATTGAGTCTTTAGCCGCCCAATCAGTGAGCAGGTGTGTCCAGCCAATGAAAAGCGCTTATTTTGTGTAAAAAGAGAGGGAAATGTGTATGAAACTGCAATATCATGAATCGGCTGTACGAGCGTTTTATACACAACGAGCACACACAAATATACACGAAAAATCCGGTGAAAGCGGTTTATTAGGACATACCGAGAAAGAGCGGGAGGGTTTTATTTACATGTTGATAAGTGCTTCTACACTGCGCGACTTGTGAGGACACCAGTTTTGTCTTCACAAGTCGAAATGCCCTTATAATGCTGGTGTGTATCCATGCGAATTGTCCTCATAATCCGGCCGCACCAACGCACACACACACACACAGTCCTGTATTACCGGGGAAGTGAGGACCGGGAAAATTCACATTGGGAGTGAGGACCACCCTTTCTGCTATACTTAGAGAGAAATTAATTCTGCATTTCAACACTAGGTGGCCCCCTGATTCCAGTTTCCACCTCAGCTTATTTTTAAAAACAAAGGAAAAAATATATAAAAATATAACTTTTCAAGCCAGTTTAGCATCGAAGTGAGGACCTGGTTTTGTTGACGTTGTTGAGTTTTGATTCATAAGAGAGTAGTTTAGCCTAAAGCTTACAGTTATTCTTACATTTGTAAGTAAAGACCAATTTGAAAAGGTTTAGACAGCTTGAGATTCATAGATAAACAGAATGCCTACAATTAATATTCAGACCATTGATTAGACTGCTGTGCAGAAATACATTATTATTATTACATGTTACTTGTTAGACGCTTTTATCCAAAGCGACTTACATACTCCCCACAGGAGCAATTTGGTGTGAAGTGTCTTGACCAACGCCACTGCGCCACAGCCACAGATACCATTTTATGCTATACTTGTTAATATAACAAAATGAAATCATCTAAAGAATATCAGTATGATTCAACTTCCAACACAACTGCAATGAATGCCCTTTCTGGTAGCAGTATTATATTTATTTATAGTAGTGACTACTTTTGACTTTCCAACACATGCACAAACACCTGTAGAAACAATAGAGGGAACCCCTCAACAAGAAGAAAACGGAACATTAAAACGCCCCGCAGACCTTTAAACATATTTGTACAAATCATGGCGTGAGTTGCTATAGAGACTGTTTCTTTTTTCATTTCTCTGTTTCTTTTTTTTCTACCGATTCGTGTTTTATCAAGTTTGCCTGGGGAGACAGAGAGAATGAAAGACGGACAGACAGAGAGAGTCAATTATGTGTAGGGGGAATGATCAAAAACGGGCCATTTAAACATCCAATTTGCCACAGGTGCAAGATGAGAGATGAGTGAAGGACATTCAATGTGCTGTGGATCTCTGTGGGCATATTGACCAACATACCGCTTTTTTCTTTCTAAGAGAAGCCAAAATCGTACTATTCATTACTATTTGATTACATTAGATTCTAGTTATTTTGCAGATAAAGTAGTAATACGACATATCAATGTAATAAAGTATTATGTATTATTATGGATTATGCTATAAAGTAAGAACAAAAGAACAAAAACTGAAAATGACTTCAGAAATGAAGTATCTTTGAAGCCGATCGGCGATTAAGTGTCACGATTTGGTTGTGGACATAGTTTTTCACGTCCTTCCAGGACCTTTGGTTCAAAGCGCTCTCTTTCTCCAGGCATTGAACGCAGTCGTCCTTTCCAGGAACCCGCCGTTCATCGAAGAATTGTTGGAGATGTTTTTTGATGGCAGTCCTTTCGCCCTCAGTCCAGGGCCGCTTGTTTTGAACTCTGGGTGCTACTATATAGACAAAAATTAAAAACTGTAATTCAATTAAACATGGGAAACAATGGAATATGCTTACATATGGCACAAATCTTTGACTCAATGGTGAATTAGTTAGATTTTGAAGATCAATGTGTGACCTTAAGTCTTACGTATTTTTGTGATATTTTGGGAATGCCTTAAGTGACTCTGTGTAATTTTGCATTACTTTTTTTAACTTGGACTCAGCAATTTACTGATTAGATTTTGGAGATCAAAGGCTAAGGTCACTGTGATTAAACAAAACACACTTTTTTCCGTAACTTAACAATATTTATGCTAATTATGACAATTTCACAAACATTTCTTTGAGGATTGAATCATAAAGTGATGATGTTTATTATATTAGAATATAACAAATAATGTAAAATATATTTTAATTACCACTGTCACTGTCTTTCTCTCCCTCCTTATTTCTTCCTCTTGCCTGCTTCTTCTTTTGGAGAGATCTAGCCTGGCCTTTTCCTGGGCTCTGATCTATAACAGCAAAAGACAAACATTAGTTAATTTTGGTCAAAGAGACCTCAGGTACTATAAGGTTTATGTGTGTTCAACTGCTGACATTCAAATCCAACCACCAGGAGCTAACAGCTAATTGCTAATACAGAGGTCAAAATTGTGAGTAACAAAACTAGTAAATATGAGAGGGAATTATTGTAGTAACCTAACAACCCTGCTGTGCAAAACGTGCTGTTGAAATATGTTAAATGTTTGCTGATTGTATTTATAGAGCAATACAATAATTCAGGAGCACATATTAATATTGTTTTGTGTCTGTGTAATTATACAGCTGACTGGAAGTAAGTGGTCTTTTTACATTAAAATAACTGTGGAGGTGATAAGACAAGGTTAATCTTCGTCAGACAGAAAAATAAACTTTAACCTGTTAAGCCCGAGAGACCCCGGTACCGGGGCACTGCCGCAACATCTTGCAGGAAACAGTGTCTGAGGGCATGTTCATTTAATAAAACTATGAATGTTTTATATCCATGTAACGGGAAGAAACTCATCTAACTGATCATTTTTATTTTTATTTTCAAAAGAAAACCCACAATGCAGGACTTTTACTGAAACAGAGTATTCATACACTCTGGTACTTCTACTTTTACTCAAGTACACGATCTGAGTATTTCTACTTTTACTCAAGTACAAGATCTCAGTACTTCTACTTTTACTCAAGTACAAGACCTGAGTACTTCTACTTTTACTCAAGTACAAGACCTGAGTACTTCTACTTTTACTCAAGAACAAGATCTGAGTATTTCTACTTTTACTCAAGTACATGACCTTTTCAGTAAAAGTCCTGCAATCAAAATGTTCCTCAAGTGAAAGTAGAAAAGTATTCTCATCAAAATATAGTGAAAGTAGCAGTAAAAGTAGTCATTGTGCAGATTGGTCCATTTCAGAATAATATATATGATATGTTTTATAATGATTGATCATGAAAGTGTTCTCAAAGCTGGTAAAGGTGCAGCTAGTTTGAATGACTTTGTATACTGCAGGGTAGCTTGTGGATTTACTCCAGGTGGAACTAAAGTCTGATTTAACACTTGATTAGATTTCACATCATTCATCCAGATCTGTAAAGTAACTAAAGGTATTAAATACACGTAGAAGAGTAAAAGTACACCATTTACCTCTGAACTGTAGTGGAGTAGAAGTACACAGTAGCATACAATGGAAATACTCAAATAAAGTACACGTACCTCTAAATTAAACTTAAGTAAAGGGGTAGTGGTAGTGGTGGTCTAATGGATAGTGAGGTGGGCTGAAGATCGGAAGGTTGTGGGTTCCCGCCAGGAACACCACCACTAAGTTTAGCCCTTAGTTACTCCAGGGAGAATGTCCCTGTAATAGGTAATTTTAAGTCACTTTGGATAAAAGCGTCAGCTAAATGAAATGTAAAGTACAACAATAATATAATAATACATATTTGATTTATTTCACATTTAAATAAAGCAATGTTAATTCTATTTACAATTCTTTAAATTCTTCCCTTTAAAAAGTTTACAAAGAGTACTGATAAGACTACCGTTAAAGTACCGTAACGATAAGAGTACTTATTAAAGTACCGTTAAAACCTTAACAAAATCAATTTAACTGCAAATGATGCATTTTAGTGACTTATCTTAGGTGGAAGTAAGCTAATCTCTAAAAATGTGTTGCTGTCTTAAAACTGACGACATTTAGTTCACATTTGAAGCTTTTGTTCCAGTTATCTATACCAAGTGAAAAGTCACTAAAAAAAAAAAAAAAATAGCATGATATACAAGACACCAGCGGATACCACACAAAGCACTACATCAAATAGAGAACCACAGGCACTCAGATTATGATCACAAAATAGAAGACATTTCACATTATTGTGTTTAAAAATGCTTAGAACATTTAATTACTAAAATGTAGGCACTTGCTATTTGTTCAGAGAGGATGAGGGCTGGTCACAAAGGCCCTTTGACACTAAATGCTATCTATCACTAGGTGCAAGTTTACTTGTTTGTATAAAAAAAACTCTAAAACGACTATTTCACAATTACCTAAAAATGTTACTTAAAAATTAAATTAGACAATTTATTTATGCAATAAATGTTTTTAATTCTTCATGTTAAAAAATGATATTGCACGTTTAGCATTAATTAGGGCATGTAGAAGCAACAATCACAAATAAATTATCTTAAAATCTTACCTGCACTGAAACTGTAGGAGAAAGCCGCCTTTCACATTTTTTGTTGGGAATTTTAAGTCGTTCTGGTCTTCTCTTAAGTCGCTCCATGCTCCTGCCGCGCTCAGCCATGTTGGAGGTTAGCTGCAGACCTTCCGGAAATGACCTTCGGTGGTCATGACAAATGTGTTTGATGGGGCAGGGCAGTTAGCTCTGCTGTAGCAGCCATTCAGCAGCATGCACTTTGCAAGTGAGCCCCTCCCCTAAGCGGGAAAATCACCAACAGACACCACAATATTCTGCTGCTCAAAAACTCTGATATTCAGCCCTGATTTACAGAATAAATCAAATTGATCAGCACCAGAGTGCCCAAATAAATCACTCATAATGCAGGCCACACATGTAGTTAGTGTGAGCTGGGCCAGCAAACAGTTAGGAGGCAACTGAAGTGAATTAACACAGAGTAATCTGTGTACACAAGTAAGTATACACGATTTAAGAGTTCTGATGTCCAATTCAACTCCTAATGTTAACTCTTCAAGTAGACATTTAATTTGAAATTATCATTTTTTGGCTTCATTTAATTTTTCCTTTGGAGACAATGAGGTGAACTACAACAGAGCACAGCACAAAGAAGATAATTCTGGGTTGAATCATTATCATTATCAAATATTATACTACATTATATACTTGTAAATCAATGTATTATCATTTAAAAAGTGAACTGCTGTAGCAGCCAGACAGCAGCATGCACTTTGCAGGTGCAGAGGGGGGAGCAGCCCCTCCCCTCGATGGGCCATTAACTCAGCCCGGGAAAGTCACCAACAGACACCACAATATTCTGCTGCTCAAAAACTGATATTCAGCCCTGATTTACAGAATAAATCACATTGATCAGTGAGATTAATACTATAATTAAAGTAAAAGCATTACAAATAGTTAAGTTATAAAGTAAACAATTAAAGTTTAAAAAGAAATATAAGTTTAAAGTATATAAAAATGGGAGGCAACTGGAAAGATTACAAAAAACACACATTCAGTGTGTAGGAAAATACAGAAATATGCACACATGTTCTCTAATGTCAAAATACAGATGATATTTTATATTAATTTCTCATATTTGTGTCACTGAAAAATGACCATGCAGTGTCCTGATGATTGCAAGCAATTTCTCTACAGTCCTTTCCTCTCAAGAAATGAAGTGTGCAATGTACAGTGCATTTTACACAACTGTATACTAAGCTTTAACTTAGGTAGAGTTTAGAAATCAATATTTGGTGGAATAACCTTGATTTCATGCTAACACATGAACAACAGTGTTCATGTGTTAGCATCTTCTCCCCCAGTCTGTCACATTGCTGTTGGGTGATTTTCTGCCAATCCTGGAGCAGCTCTGTTTTGTTTGATGGTGTGTGTGCTGTAGGAGTAGAATACCTCTGCTACGCGCCGTTCGTTGGATGAGGCTGGATCTCTATTAAATTAAGAAAGGAATTGAAAACACCGGAATCAAAAGTTACAACAATTATCTGAGTTTACTGGTAGGAAATCAAACACATATACAAGTTATACAGAGTACTCCGGGTACCCCGGGCTTTTAGATTCGTGATGCGATGCGGCTAAAATGTATCGGGATCAAACCACCCATCGAACGAGAAGAGAGTGCCTTCTGTCAATGATGCGATGCGGACACAGTTTAACGGAGTCAACCACTCACCAAACCCAAAAGCAATTTTACACACACAAACGTCAGTATTTCTATCTGTCTTTGGGGCGGAGATTTGTCGATTCTTCCTTCCCACTTTTCTCCCAAGCGAATCAGAGAACCCCTGGGGAGGAGCTGTTTTAAACTGACCACCTCCCCCAAGTGCCCTGACTGGCTGGATTCGCTTCTGGCCGGGTTCAATAGTTCTCTCCAGGACTTGAAATTCCAAAGTCCCCTAAGGTCAAAAGTCAATTCTTATCTCCGTCCCGATCTCCCCTCCCTACCTTTTCCAGGGGATCTTTTCCTATTTTACGATGTCTTTAACGACTTAGAAACAGCATCTGGCTCTTAGTGGTGATAAGGATCAATGTTGGTGTGTGAAACACAGAATCTCTAAGTCAGTGAATTTAAAAGTGAGAATAACATTCTTTTTCTAAGTGATTATCAAAACCCGTTCAAACAATATATGTTTACTTCAATACAGTGTAGAATCATATCTTCTTACTTCAGTGCACACTCATTATCTTATTAATTCCTGATGTTTTCTATGAGATATGGGTGTGGGCTTGCCATAACAGGGTTGAGCTGGTGGTCTTCCATCAACACCTTGATTGCCTTGGCTCTCTGGCACGGAGCATAGAGTGTTGCAGGAACGAGTCTTAAAACCCGGAGGTGAGTCAGCATTTCACCACTTCCGGTTCCCTCGTCTCAGAGTCAATGGGATTTCTCCAGAGGATTTTGGAAAATAGCTCGAAATAAGGTCTGTGGTTGACACAAATTTAAGAGTTCACGTTTTGTTCTACGACATTAAATACATCCGCAGTGACCCCACTGGTGATTTTGCGAGGGGGGGGGGGGGGTTGTCTCATTATTTGACCTTAAGGGCTATACTGTATATGAGGCCCTAAAGTATCGGACACAATCAAAATAGAAAGTACTACAAATAAATTAATTTACATCTTAAATTATTAATATATACACAACATATCTTTTACATATATCCAACCTTCAAATTTATATTTTAAATCAACATTGCTCTGCACACTTGGTAAAGAACATTTGTGTGGTAATCTCAGTTCATTTGTAGGGCTGTGCGAGTATGGCCAAAAGTATGTGAGTAAATCTCACTGTAAACTATTTAATTATGACCGATCATAACTCAGCTTTATGCACACGCATACATTTAGCATGGTTTAGGAAACGGGCTCCGTGTTACAGGACTGGTCGGGTCTTTCTGCAGAGTCTCTGCACGGAGGAGCCCGGGCGGTGCTGCAGCTCCTGATCGGAGCAGAGACACACGTTCACTAACCCGAAAAAACCATATCCGGTCACAGAGATCTGCTATTTTAAAGTAAAGTCAACACATATCGACCCTAAATATAGTCTATATTAAGAACGAGAAACGTTTTAACATATGTATCATTTTTTGTAAACATATGACAAATGTGCGAGGGTGATAATGTCAAAGCATCATCCTATGTCAAACCAAGGCAGCAGCATGCTGGGGCTTAGCCCCGGCCCAATTTAACCCCTGGTTGTTAACAAGTGGCTGAATAGGACTACAGAAGTTGTCGAGGACGTTGTACGTCATTACGCCGAATGTGTAACACTCACGCTAAGTTTGTCAAACGATATCAGAGTGGTAATTCAAACAGCCATGACTTCTAGTTAAATTCAGTGTGGCTAAAAGGAAAAGCTTTGTTAAAATATGCAAGTGCGCGAAAGTCAGTTGAAACGATCTTAAGTTGGCGTGACGTTGAAGACGTGCGACCCAGCTGTAGCCTACTCGTCTGTTGTTCCTTTATAGCATAACGTTAGCATTTTGCTTCTGGCGATTAGATTTATGATTCGAAATTATAAAAGTAGGGTAGACATGTGGAGATTATCCGGCTGAACAAAACCTGCATTTATCAAACCTGTTCATTTTCCACAGATCTTATTTTTTACAATATTCCAAAAATCCTATGGAGAAATCGCATTGCTTTTTTGTCGAGGGAACCAGCAGCTTATTTCAGGGCATTATTTATTGTCTAAGATTAAAAAAGTAAAGATAAAGCCTCAATATAAACTTAAAGTGCCCAAATAAATCACTCATAATGCAGGCCACACATGTAGTTAGTGTGAGCTGGGCCAGCAAACAGTTAGGAGGCAACTGAAGTGAATTAACACAGAGTAATCTGTGTACACAAGTAAGTATACACGATTTAAGAGTTCTGATACTTAAAAATGTCCAATTCAACTCCTAATGTTAACTCTTCAAGTAGACATTTAATTTGAAATGATCATTTTTTGGCTTCATTTAATTTTTCCTTTGGAGACAATGAGGTGAACTACAACAGAGCACAGCACAAAGAAGATAATTCTGGGTTGAATCATTATCATTATCAAATATTATACTACATTATATACTTGTAAATCAATGTATTATCATTTAAAAAGTTAACTGCTGTAGCAGCCAGACAGCAGCATGCACTTTGCAGGTGCAGAGGGGGGAGCAGCCCCTCCCCTTGATGGGCCATTAACTCAGCCCGGGAAAGTGACCAACAGACACCACAATATTCTGCTGCTCAAAAACTGATATTCAGCCCTGATTTACAGAATAAATCACATTGATCAGTGAGATTAATACTATAATTAAAGTAAAAGCATTACAAATATTTAAGTTATAAAGTAAACAATTACAATTTTAAAAGAAATATAAGTTTAAAGTATATAAAAATGGGATGCAACTGGAATGATTACAAAAAACACACATTCAGTGTGTAGGAAAATACAGAATTATGCACACATGTTCTCTATTGTCAAAATACAGATGATATTTTATATTAATTTCTCATATTTGTGTCCAGGGGCCTCATTTATAAAGCTTTGCGTAGGATGCACGTGGGAAGGTGGCTTACGTAGGACAAAGCAAATAAATACACACAAAAATATTCTGATTTATAAAACACTGCGCATGCACGTCCTACGCCGGTTTCCCTTTATAAATTACAATCAACTCGAAATGTGGCGCAGCGTCTGCGGGCTTCACGTAACGCCCATATTTGCCTATAAATAGTCAAAGAAACACCCCGTATTAATATTCATTCAGACTGACTGCATGAAGAAGATCGCAAGAAATGACGACAGAACAGCTAAAAAAGACATCTCACACCGTGTCAGATTTGGGTTATTTTGGGGAGGTCGAGATAAATCATATTGTTTGGTGGATGCAGTTTGAACCAGAGTAGCAGCATGGAGGTCGGATCGTCACCAACATAAATAAATAAGTGGCATAGGAAGGCTATGTGTATTTTTGTCATTAACTTTTCACCACTCAGGCAGTGTATCAGTGTGTTTGTGCCGGGGAGAGGAGACACCCCCTTGATGAGAAACTTTAAGAAATGATCGGGGAATCCCTCCGGAGTGGAGTCATGACGACTGGATCTGAATTTTTTATTTGGTGGTTTGTGTTCCAGCTGTCAATCAGCTGTGCACAGCGTCTCCACTGCAGCCTGTGCGTCTATTTATCCAAGTTATGTGTTTGTGTGCACTGAGGAGTCTCAAACAGGCGTTTGTTTAATAATTTTAAGATTGGCTTTAATCAATTTGTGAACATTAATTCTTCATATTTGATAAATGAGAGGTGACATTTTAGTTATGGTATTATTTCCACATATTTTTCTCCCTTCTTCCTTCTGCCAACGGTGTCACAGTTTCTCGTCTCTCCCGTTTTTGTGCGTACCGCGTACGGATGGGTCAGAGTGTGCGTGGAGGACTGCACATTTTCCCGTCAAGTTTGTTTTTCATAAATCGCAAAAATTGCTTTGAAACTGGCGTACGCCATCTTTTGAGCGTACGCACCGTTTATAAATGAGGCCCCTGATGATTGCAAGCTATTTCTCTACAGTCCTTTCCTCTCAAAAAATTACGAGATCACTGCAAAATGTACAGTGCATTTTACACCACTGAATACTAAGCTTTAACTTAGGTAGAGTTTAGAAATCAATATTTGGTGGAATAACCTTGATTTCATGACACATGAACAACAGCGTTCATGTGTTAGCATCCTCTCCCCTAGTCTGTCACATTGCTGTTGGGTGATTTTCTGCCAATCCTGGAGCAAACATTTAAGCAGCTCTGTTTTGTTTGATGGTGTGTGTGCACACTCATTATTAAAGGAAATATTTTGTGTACAAATAATCAAACCTATTGGTGAGTAAAGGCTATAATGACTTATTTACATGTTTTGATATTTTTATATAAATGTTATATTAATTGATCATAGTTTTGTCACTGAAAGAAATGAATAGATCACTGCAAAATGTACGGTGTATATGGTCTGACCATTTATAGGTATATATTTGAGTAAAATTAAATGTTTTGGATTATTCTGTAAACTACTGAAAAAAAGTATTTAAAATTAAAATATTGTATATAATTAGAAGCACTTTCTGATTATGACAACTGGTCAAACCAGCTACAAATATGCAATACTTTTGGACCTCAAATGATGTAAAGAAAACAAGTTACTATTAATTTTAAATAAAAAAAATAATAATTATATTTATATTCTGAAACTTTGCTTTTGAAGTGTTAGCATTATGTGCGCTATTAGAGCATGCAAGACCCATGTTAATTATGTTGGAGAGCTTGTGTTCTGCTCAGTTAGTCCTAGCAGACATTAGCTTTGCATGTCTACAATTTAACTAACAATCTAATTTAATATGACCCAGTTCAACCACCCAATTATACTGTATGAGTATGAATTTGCATATCATTTTAATAACTGGACTGATATTTAAATATGTATGAACACACAGTCCTCCTAATAAGATACACCAGGATCTTAAACAACAATAATTGATAATATATATATATATATTTGGAATATAAAAATGAAGCAGTTTATATTTAATAAATGTAGTACAGAAATACAGATTTTAATATAACGTATTCTAAATGAAAATAATACATTCCTGTGCTTGTCTTTCTGTAATTGAAGTTGTTCTAGTGAAATAAATTGACAATGTCACAAGGGGGCGATAGAGAGTAAAATGTGTATGAATTTTTTCTGGAGAAGAAGTTGCTCTGCTGGAATAAATCAGCAAAGCCACTAGGGGGAGATGGAGAGCAAGAGTGTGTGTATTCAGATGAAAAAAAAAAGAGTAATTACACACACATAAACTCAGTTTAACATTTTTCTGAGGACCAGTCTGAAACTTTGAGAGAAGCTTTTAAACAACCTCTGGAGGCCATTGCAGTCAAAACAAAGTGAGGACCGGCCTAAATGTCCTCACTCTGCAAAATGGTCCTCACTCCAAGGGTTGATAACCCGTGTGTGTCCTCACAAAGATGGCAGTACAAACACACACACACACACACACACACACACCACTGACTCTACTGATTATCACATCTCATTGGTAAATAGTTAATTAGGTTATTCAATTTGGTGTAATTTGGTTAATAAGGTCTGGTTTGAACATTAATCATGTTATTTTCTCCCTCTTTGTTACGACTGCCTGAGCCAGGTTATGACAGGCCATAACCAACAATGAGCATAACCAAAGTCTGATAGTTCTTCTTCCTCTCTGCCGCACAGCTACACTGTTTCACTGGCACAAACACTCACTGCAGGTTATTTTCACTCACTCCCACGTTCACTGTCTTACACACACTCTTAAGCACGGCCCTCCCACCGTTTTTTTTTCGAGATAATGTCTCAGGGCTTCTTAACATTTATGAAACTATTAATGTGTAGCACCAGATTAACGGGAAGAATCTCAGCTAACTGAAGATATGAACCATTTTTACCAAAACAAAACACAAGTCTCATAAGAAGCATCTAAATGACCCCTGAGCGAAAACATTCTAACGCACTGCGGCACACAATTCAAGATAAAGATACCCTTATTACTTATCGTAGTTGCACATACAATATAGCCGATTAAAGCTGAGACTCCACAGATTATTTAGGTATAGTATCATCACTGAGCGATCCGAACTTGCGACAGGGGAAGCAAACACAGACATCACAACACGTACCTTTACGGAGCATTTACGGCAGATCGTCTCACCGTAGCTGTCAATTAGGTCAAAAGACGTGTTCAATGGCATTAAAACGAAAAAAATAAATGCTACAACTGTTGATCCATAGGTTGATAATGTACCTGTGCCTTTGAAAAAATTATTTATAATCCATAATTCCATTTTTTATGTAAAAATCGGAGCGGAAAAGTTAGCTGCTAATGGTAGCCAGCAGAGTGTATGCAGCTTCCGGTTTTGGTAACGCGTCACTCTCAGTCCTTATTTGTTAACGTTTTGGTGTGTATATAACTTTCCCTCGATTCCATTGGCTCTAGCTGTTATAAAGAGATTTCATTCATCAAAATCGAGCAAGGGGGGCCAGAGATAGGTCAAATCCACCCAAATGACCCCAGAAGTGGGGTTTTTTGGCTAAATCTCTCTAAAAAGGTCAAATGTCACTTGTTTTGCATCAATCTTGATACAGGGTACTTATTATATGTTGTACTTTGGATTCCTAAAGCTTTTAGTCTACTAACCCATCATCCAAGGGTAGTTTTCACTATAAGTAAAAAAGAATTTTTGGACGGACACTATAATTTACAGTTTTTTACTATGTAAAATCTGAATTTTCTTTAAAATAAAAAACATCTATATTGATTCTGACTTTTCTACATCCAACTCACAGGTTTATCATTACTTTGAGAATAAAGATTATTAATTTAACCCTTTTAGAAGGGAAGATATGGTCATTTGTTCTGGGAATGTCATTTTCGAGCCTGAAACCTGAAAAACAGGCTCAGGGCTTAAGAGGTTAAGTAGGGTTGGGAACCGAACTCGGTTCCAGATGAGAACCGATAAGAAAATGCCGGGTACCGGGTACCCATACAAAATACACAATTTCGGTTCTGCTTAACGGTTCCTAAACGCGGTAGACCCTGTATTCCCCCGGGTCCGTCTGCACCGCGGGTCCGTCGGCGCCGCGGTGACCCGGTGGAATACAGCCAGGGTAAGGGCGGACTGGCCATCTGTGTGTTCTGGAGAATCACAGAACGGCCGGTCGTCAGCGGGCCGTTGACGGCCGGCTCAGTACGCTGACGGCCGGCACTGCCCTTAATTTTTTTTTAAACGGCATCATGTAAGTTGCGGCGACAGAGGTCCACAGTTTCCCTGCAGCGAGGCTCCCCCCGCCCTCCCGTAGACAGTTCACGAGCTCAGTCACTTCATAACACCAAAGATGGATCGCGGTAAACGCTCTAAAGTGTGGCTCCACTACACTAAAAAAGAAAAAGACAAGGCACAGTGTAATGCCTGTTAATAGCTTGCCACAGGCATAGCTCAGTTAAAATAAAGCACAGCTATTGTGCAATACATTTGTATTGCAAGTATATTTCTTATTTGTAAAAATGTCAAGTTAAAGCTTAAAAGAATAAATATATTTTTGTTATCTAAACGTTTGACCTCTTTCTTTTACAATTTTGGAATCGAAACGGGGAATTGATAAGAACCGGAATTGATAAGCAGAATCGGAATCGGCATCGGAATCGATACATTTCAAACGATACCCATCCCTACTCTTAAGTCTAATGACTTTGAACCATTTTGCACTTGGCCTTAACACACTCTGTATCTGGATATCTTATCTGAGGAAAACCATCCAAAACCTTACAGTGCCTTTAATATTAACAACTATTAATACAATTTAGGTTTATTTCGACCTCACTGTCGCATTTGACACACTGTGAAGAGAGCTCTCATTCAACATGACTCCAGATCAGCCTCAGAGCGCTGCCGTCAGACTCCTCACAGGTAAACAGTGAGACCAACACAGTCAGACTCCTCACAGGTAAACAGTGAGACCAACACAGTCAGACTCCTCTCAGGTAAACAGTGAGACCAACACAGTCAGACTCCTCTCAGGTACACACTGAGACCAACACCTGACTCCAGTACAGCACTTCAGTCTCTTCACTGTCTCTCAGTACAATACAGTATCCTCTTGAAAATGTTCCTTACAGTCTTTAAAGAAGTTTATGTTTTAGCTCTGTATCTCCGGCCTGCTCATTGACTTCAATCCAGTCAGAACTCTTATAACAACTGGTGCCTTTCTTACTGCGACTAGAACAATATCACACCTGTATAAGACAGGTGTCCCCCTCTTAGTGCTGCAGATGGCTGTAACAATCTTTCACAAGTGGTTACAAGCACCAACATTTCAATGTTTATCCCTCCGGGGCCATTTATTTAAAAAAGCCCGTTAGCCACCTCAATTTTCAAAATGGCCGCCATTTCCAGCCGAGGAAACAGTATTTTACCACAGAATTTCAACCACTGGGTCAATTTGGGTGATTTTGGTATTGAATTATATGTTTTTGACCATGGGAAAGTCAAATGTATATGTTTGAACTTGTTCAGAGCTGTTTTGTATCATTTTAAAATACAAAATGTAAAAAATAACACTTAAAAAAATTGATAATTGCAAAAAACATGTAAAACTACGATTTTCAGCAACAGGAAACGTATTTCCATGTTTATTAGATATATCATTGCCACAGTATGATTGTGTATGTATTTACTCCTGACACCTGCAGCTGCATAATGCTGTACAGGGAAGACCAAATCGGTAACATTTGCATCGTCCACTGCATTCCGACTTGCATCCACACTTGGTCAGCTGCTGACAGCACTCAGCGATAGGCGGAAGCTTGGTCCAGAATATCTGCCAATGATCTTCTTCTTTGGTCCATCCCCACTCTGCAGGACTCTGTATTTCAGGTTGAAGCACTGTTGACTGACTCCATATACCTGCCTGGTAGGCTGCACGTTTCAAATGCTGCAGTAGAGCCGCTTGGGTAGGAGGAATGGCCTTGTAGGCCCTCTGTTTCCTTGCAAACATGTCCAATCTGGCATCAATAACACCCTCAGCAACACTGGACCTGTCATACATCATGACCACACATTTTTCCAAGATCTTCAGTTCGTCATCATAAACCGCTGTTGGTGGATACTGGCTGAGTTTACTGAAGAGATCAGATGCCTCGTCACAAACTTCCCATGTCTGCCAAGCTGTCTTCTTGCCTTTACCGCGGAAAGCTGAAACAACATCACAGCCAGTAAAGGCATGAAAGAAGAGAATCCCTTTGCTCTTTTCCATTCCAATAGAAAGACAAAGGTCATGCACAGGGATCCACTTAAGGTTCCGTCCTTGGCCAAAGGCAATCCACAACTGTTGCAGACCAATTTCCTGAAGGGTTGGAAGAATGCTGACTGCAATCACAAGAATATCTGTGTCGTTGGCTTTTATAATTATGTTTTTTCTGCCCTCTTTTGCTGCTTGCTTGGCATGCGCAAAGATTCTTGTGTCGGCTTCTTCGTGACTACAGGGAGCCAACTCGTCTAGGCTCATGGTTTGGGTACTTAGAGCGTTTTCTTCTTTGGTCACAATGACCACATTTTGCGCTGACATCTGTGGAATTTTGTCAGCAAGGTAGTGGAAGAGTTCAGTTTTGTTGTCATTGTCTCTGAGAAAGCTCTGCCAGTTTGATGGAATTCTGCCCTTGTTGGTCACCCTACGCCTGACTCCACGTCCTTGCCTTGACCTGGTTTCAACCTTTAGGCCAGGGGTCGGCAACCCCTGGCACGCGACACCGTAACCAGTGGCACATTAGGATTAAGTGGAATAAGTGTGCAAAATATTTAAATTGTATTTTCGGATCCTGAACGAGACCGCCGCCAGAGCGCGTCTCCCCGTTACCTGCAGAAGGAAGCCATGCACGTAGCGCAGCCCCGCTCTCTTTAACTCCAGGTGACTTTCTGCCGCTTTCCTCCGTGGTGCAGGGCTGATCGTTTCACCACGGAGGAAAGCACAAATTGCAGTACCCATAAGGAGCTGTACAAATAACACCGTTTTTGCGTGGCTGTGTCTTTAGTTGAAAGCCCAGTGGCGATCTGCTCATCTCTCATTGAAATAATATGCTACAAAGGGGCGGACTGGCCATCTGTGTGTTGAACTTTCCTGTCGGCTCCCAGACCGTAGTCGAGGAGGGCAGAAGCAACAAGCTTCAGGTTCAATAACCCACTTTAGCTGAAATGACTGGAGAGAGGCGAGCTCTTCTTGGGAGGCCGTTGCATTTATTTAGCTGTTCTTCTGTTTCACAAAATACATCACAGACCTCTGTTTTTCTGCTGCCTCGTTTCACTTCCAGAAACATATACACGCTCCCTCACTGTCGCTCTACCATCCACACACACACATGCACCCGCCACACCCCTCTCTCTTTCTCTCTCTTAAAGGGACAGCGTTCTCATCTCACTCTGCCTGACCCTAATATCATAACATGTGTGTTCTGGAGAATCACAGAACGGACGATCGTCCTTATTATTATGCCGTTTAAACCAATTATTTAAATGTGTTTGTTAAATTCGGCTCCCCCCGCCCTCCTGTTGATAGTTCACCAGCGTCAAGCTCCTCAACGCTCCTCAACACCCCCCCCCCCGTTGATGATTCTCGATCGTTGGCACGCTGATAACAATGAATTGTTTTAATGGCACATCATATCAAAAAGGTTGCCGACCCCTGCTTTAGGCTCATGGGCAGGTAGACATCAAACACAATGTCAGTCCTCTTGTACTTGGTAGAGTATGCCTCGATCGTGGGAAGGAAATCCCGTACTGCATAGTCTTCAAAGCTCTTGGAGCCTCGTGGTGGAAGACTGTATACCAGTGCTGAACCATCAATAATGATGACATCTGCCTCAGGCTCAGTGTCAGGGATTGCAACAAGCGACTCGAGTATGCCAGCAAGCTGGGATTTCTGGCAGCTGTGAATCTTTCCCCCATCACTCAGAGCAGCAGGGAATGGGTGGTTCTCATGACCAAAGAACTCCTTCAGGTCACATTCTCTGCTTTGGCATGAAATTAACAGTTTGGAGAACTAAATATCTTAGTTGACATTCCTCCTGCAATACCTTCTGTTTGGAAAAAATGATAGAGGCTGGTTTTTGACGAAGAAAATCCACACGGTTCTTCTTGATTGGTTTGTAGAAGGTTGAATCTTCCACGTTGATTCCTGCCATGAATTCCTGGAACTGAGCTTTGCCCCTTTCATAGTGAGTTCTCATCAAGTCTACTGCACTGGTGTGAGCAATATCCTTTGTGTCTAGTGACAGCAGGTCACGACTCTCCTCTTGGAAAGGATTGCCCATATCTGTCATAACTTTTGAGAGCTTATCAACTTTCTCAAGGAATACCCTTTGAGCTCGTTCTGTCTGCTCATGGTGGCTGGTGTGCTCTGTACCCTCTTTGACTTCAGAGGCTGCTTCATACTGTGCGACCAAATGGCTGATTTCAGGCCCAGCTATCATCCACCTCCTGAGTGCTGATGGATCTTCAGTTAGGCCGATTGCTCCCCCATCGGCCTTGACAACAGCGTTGGGCTGTTCGTGGGCTTGGTCGATGGCCATTGCTGAGAACTCTCGGCTTGATTTGTGCACAACAAATTTTCCACTCTCAAATTCCTGGGCCATTTGAGGGTATTTTTTTTTTAAGGTCATCATGTCTCTGAGGTGGATAGGAAGCCAACGTGCATAGTTTGTGTTGTTGTTTGCAAAAAAGTAGGGTAAGAGCTCAGCAAGTGAATGACAGTATAAGCTGAAGTTGGCTTCCCTGAATGATCAAATCAACATGAAAATCACCAGTTCCATTGACAGCACTGTATTCCAGAAGAGAAACTGGGGGCTTTGTAGTTTGCGGCTCTCGCACCAAGCTTCAATACAGAGAACTTCCCCAGCATTTTCAGTTGCCTCACAGGAGTAGTCAGCATAGGCCACCTTCATTAGCTTGAACAAACGGCATGCTGTTATCTGGTGCATCTGTCGTGTCCTAGTGATGCTTGAAGCTGTTAAAAACTATTCTGCTGTACCGGCAGATGCAATGCCAGCTTCAACTAGAGCTCCTGTCCAACCACTGTCCTGGAGTAGGGTCCCAACTGACCTCAGTGCAGCCATTTCAATATGTAGGCCTCCAAACATGATGACAAACTTGTCCTCATCATAGTTTTCAGGCCAGTGCCACTGCACCTGTTTGGCTACTGCATAAATTGGCCGGTCAGCAGCAATTACAGGTACCTGGCCTGGGTTAAAAAATGCCACAATGTCCTTGATTTTGTCCATCACATGTCTGACAGTAGCAACAGAGTGGGCTTGATCTCGGAGCAGAGGTAAAAGTGATATGATGCCTACCTCAAATGTTGGGTGTCTCTTTTTTGAAGCATGGTGGGCTGACCAAGTCACATCCACCGGGCCATCAGTCACAGTAACCTTTTCTAGCCACTCGTAAACTGCAGGACCTTCTATGCTTGATTTTGTCTCCACTAAGTAAATGATTAGTTCAGAAAATGCTAGTGGGTAGGCATTCTGTCCTGGTGTCTGCTCCAGTTCCTCTCTTTGGATTGTTCTGCTGTAGGTTCTCTCTCTGCTGTACAGGTATGCTAAGCATTTAACATGATATTTAAATTCCAGTGCAATGGCATCTCCAGCACTTAGCTTTGAAATAAGTTTTCCATCACAAAGCTTTTTGGCACACTCATTCAGCCTTTTGTTAAGCGACATTGTCATGACATGTCTGAGTTCAGATACTGGAGCTTCTTTTTCACAGAGGAAGCATTTAGACCAGGGGTCGGCAACCTTTTTGATATGAAGTGCCAAAAATTAATTGTTATCAGCGTGCCAACGATCGAGAATTATCAAGGGGGGGGGTTGAGGAGCTTGACGCTCGTGAACTATCAACAGGAGGGCGGGGGGGCCTCGCTGTGGGGAAGCAGTGTGTGGACCTGTCAGCGCAACTTACATGATGCCGAATTTAACAAACACATTTAAATAATTGGTTTAAACGGCATAATAATAAGGACGATCGTCCGTTCTGTGATTCTCCAGAACACACATGTTATGATATTAGGGTCATGCAGAGTGAGATGAGATCGCTGTCCCTTTAAGAGAGAGAGAGAGAGAGTGAGCGAGCGTGTGTATGTTTCTGGAAGTGAAACGAGGCAGCAGAAAAACAGAGGTCTGTGATGTATTTTGTGAAACAGAAGAACAGCTAAATAAATGCAATGGCCTCCCAAGAAGAGCTCGCCTCTCTCCAGTCATTTAAGCTAAAGTGGGTTATTGAACCTGAAGCTTGTTGCTTCTGCCCTCCTCGACTACGGTCTGGGAGCCGACAGGAAAGTTCAACACACAGATGGCCAGTCCGCCCCTTTGTAGCATATTATTTCAATGAGAGATGAGCAGATCGCCACTGGGCTTTCAACTAAAGACACAGCCACGCAAAAACTGCGGCATTTGTACAGCTCCTTATGGGTACTGCAATTTGTGAAGTGCTTTCCTCTGTGGTGAAACGATCAGCCCTGCACCACGGAGGAAAGCGGCAGAAAGTCGCCTGGAGTTAAACAGAGCGGGGCTGCGCTGCGTACATGGCTTCCTTCTGGGTAACAGGGAGACGCGCTCTGGCGGCGGTCTCGTTCAGGATCCAAAAATACAATTTAAATATTTTGCACACTTATTCCACTTATTCCTAGTGTGCCACTGGTTACGGTGCCAGGGGTTGCCGACCCCTGATTTAGACTCTTGACCTTCATGGCTGGTTCTTCGCAGCTTAGTTTGGCATTCTGCTGTCTCGATACTCTGTGCATCAACTCTTCTCTTTCTCGCCCTATCGAGTTTGGTGTTATTGAACTGAAGGCGACAGCTCTGGTGGTACTTGGCCTTGTTCCTTCTCAATGTTTCCTCTATTCCACCACCCTCATCCAGTCTTGCAAGATCCACAACAATGGGTAGGTCATTCAGGGCGTAAAACAGAGGAACATTGGTTGCAATCATTTTGTAGCCATCATATTCATGAATATAATTTGTAGGTGTAGATTTTAGATCTTCTTTTATGTCTTTTTGGCATAAACAACATTTTTTCCAGTCAGTTTGCCATTGAGATGCAACTGGAACTGAATTTGCCATCTTGTCAGAGTGCCAATTAAGTCCTGTGTGATTGTTTCCGGCCTCAGGCCTAGGGGAGCCTGGTACACCAGCAGACTCCACCTCTCTCTATGAGAACACAAAGAGGCAGAAAACTTTAGTTTTATGTTGAGCTCCACAAGTCACTCCACAACAAAAGCGAGTTTATAGTGAGTAACCATTGAATTTAGAACTCATATTATTGCTAGCTAACTCCAATACCTAGTCAAAACTACTGTGTTTGTACCTTTTTTTTAACATATTTCAACACAATGTTACATATACTATATGCATTAACACTTGAAAAATGTCTAATAAGCACAAATATATCTAATTAGCATTTCCATCATACTGTGTTAGCTCAATATTAGCGGCTGGATGCTAACCACTGGTGGCTAGCTGCTAGCATGACAATGCAGTTTCCCATTTACATACATAACGGGAAAAAACACCTGAATTAAACAATGCACTTTATCACAATATAATCGTAACACTGTTATTCCTTATACTGGGCTACAATCGTGAGATTTGAAGGACTTTAACCTCTTAAACCCTGAGCCTGTTTTTCAGGTCTCAGGCTCGAAAATGACATTCCCAGAACAAATGACCATATCTTCCCTTCTAAAAGGGTTAAATTAATAATCTTTTTTCTCAAAGTAATGATAAACCTGTGAGTTGGATGTGGAAGAGTCAGAATCAATATAGATGTTTTTTATTTTAAAGAAAATTCAGATTTTACATAGTAAAAAACTGTAAATTATAGTGTCCGTCCAAAAATAATTTTTTACTTATAGTGAAAACTACCCTTGGATGATGGGTTAGTAGACTAAAAGCTTTAGGAATCCAAAGTACAACATATAATAAGTACCCTGTATCAAGATTGATGCAAAACAAGTGAAATTTGACCTTTTTAGAGAGATTTAGCCAAAAAAAAAACACTTCTGGGGTCATTTGGGTGGATTTGACCTATCTCTGGCCCCCCCTTGCTCGATTTTGATGAATGAAATCTCTTTATAACCGCTAGAGCCAATGGAATCGAGGGAAAGTTATATACACACCAAAACGTTAACAAATAAGGAGTGAGAGTGACGCGTTACCAAAACCGGAAGCTGCAAACACTCTGGTGGCTACCATTAGCAGCTAACTTTTCCGCTCCGATTTTTACATAAAAAATGGAATTATGGATTATAAATAATTTTTTCAAAGGTACAGGTACATTATCAACCTATGGATCAACAGTTGTAGCATTTTTTTCTTTTCGTTTTAATGCCATTGAACACGTCTTTTGACCTAATTGACAGCTACGGTGAGACGATCTGCCGTAAAAGCTCCGTAAAGGTACGTGTTGTGATGTCTGTGTTTGCTTCCCCTGTCGCAAGTTCGGATCGCTCAGTGATGATACTATACCTAAATAATGAAGTAAAAAGATATGATTCTACACTGTATTGAAGTAAACATGTATTATTTTGAATTGTATTTTAGTGAACATGTATTGTTTGAACTGTTTTAAGTAATCATAACTGTTTTAAGTAATCACAACTGTTATAGGTAATCACAACGGTTTTGGGTAATCATATATATAGAAATGATATTCTTACTTTCAAACTCACTGACCCAGAGATTCTGTGTCACACACACACATTGGCCTTTTCACCCCTAAAAACAGATGTTGGTTTTAAGGTCATTAAAGACATCATTTCACCGCTCCTTTTTACCCCTCCACAACAGATGTTGTTTTTAAAGTCGTTAAAGACCTCCTTAAATATGTGGAGAAAGGTTTTAAATGTCTGAAAAAGGATAGTTTATGTGAAAAACTCTCATGGAAAAGGAATGGAGTTAAGATTGGGGGAGATAAGGGTTGACTTTTGACCTTGTGAAACTTAGGAATTTGACGTTCTGGTCGGAACTCTGATTCGCTGTATTGAACCCGACCAGGAGTGAATCCAACCAGTAAAAACACTTGGGGGATGTGACCAGCTCACACAGCTCCTCCTCTCGGACTCTCTCATTCGCTTTGGAATGAAAGGGGAAGGAAAAAGTCAACACATCTCCGCCCCAAAATAGGGATATGTATACTGTTGTTTTTGAGTGTAAAATGCTTCTGGTTTGTTGAAAGCTGGTGCTAGAAGACGGTAAACCGCATCACAAACCTGGAGTCCATACTTCTCTTTTCTGAAAGCTGGTCTGTCTACCTGTAAAACCGCATCACAAGCCTGAAGCCCGGAGTACTCTGTATAACTTGTATATGTGTTTGGTTTCCTACCAGAAGTAAACTCAGATAATTGTTATAACTTTTGATTCCGGTGTTTTCAATTCCTTTCTTTATTTTAATAGAGATTTCAGCCTCATCCAACGAACGGCGCGTAGCAGAGGGGGTGGCTATCAGCCACCACAATAGGTGTTCTGCTCCAACAATAATCAGTGGAGTCTCAGCTTTAATCGGCTATACTGTATGTGCAGCTACGATAAGTAATAAGGGTATCTTTATCTTGAATTGTGTGCCGCAGTGCGTTAGAATTTATTCACTCAGGGGTCATTTAGACGCTTCTTATGAGACTTGTGTTTTGTTTTGGTAAAAATGGTTCATATCTTCAGTTAGCTAAGATTCTTCCCGTTAATCTGGTGCTACACATTAATAGTTTCATAAATGTTAAGAAGCCCTGAGACATTATCTCGAAAAAAAAACGGTGGGAGGGGTCCAATGGGGGGGACCGCCGTGCTTAAGAGGTTAAACCTACCTGTATTAGAACACGAAGAAGCAGGAGATGTTTTCTTAGTGTTGCGCTCAACTGTCGTGTCTGTCCTGCAGCGCATGCCTTTATAGAGTTTTAGGTTCCACCCAAGCGCTATCGCCCTCTAGTGATCAGTCTGCATATCGCACAACACAGTTAGAATGAAATTGGTATTTAAATAACTTAGACACATTCAAATTTAAATAAATATGGGGGGTGACAATTCTTGAACCTTCTCAACATCAACTCTGTTGCGAATCTTTAATAATAATAAAAAAATTTTTTTTAATCAAGACAATCCAGTTTCTGTGTGGTCCAGAAAGTATGATTTGACATCAAAATCATTCATATAGGGCAGGTGAAAGTGAATTTATAGCAAAACAATTATATTTTGAAGCCATCAGCCATCTTGAAAAATGGCCGCCATCTTGGATTTTTGAGTGGCTAACGTGCTTTTTCAAAAGAGCAACCTCCATGGAGTATATGTGCCAATGTTAGTGCTTGTAACCACTTGTGAAAGATTGCCCTGATAATATTCAATTATCTGCAGCACTATCTGTGGGACTAATAAAGGTATTCTGAAGTGTAGAAGTATAGGTGTTAATATATCATAAATTGTCAACTGTTAGATTATAAGATTTTTTTTATGCACAATATGTACTTGAAGGGATTGAGGTAAAAGGCATTATGTTGCTTTAGATCCAGTGCTGAAAACAGACATATGCCCCTTTTCCACCAAACCGGTTCCAGTGCCGGTTCCGGGCTACAGCCTGATTTAGCTCCGGTTCTTCCTGTTTCCACCACAGCGGAGCCGGCTCTAAGCACCGAAAACCGGTTCTTAGCTGACCCCACTCGGCTGTCCGGCAAGAACCAAGAACCAATACTTCACGCTTATGTCGGAGGCAGGATTAACCTGATCAACAACAACAAAATGCCGCAAATTCTGTTCAGCAACACACACAACTACGAACCAGGATGGATGCCAGTAATAAATGTAAGCAGCAGTGGACCACTGAAGAGACAAATTACCTCCTCTGGCTTTGGTCAAAGAAAGAGGTACGGAGGAAATTGGACGGCACAACGCGGTCTAAAGCTATTTTCCAGCAGCTGCAGCGGGAGTTGGCCACTGCTGGATACCACCGGACTCTGGAGCAAATAAGCACCAAGCTAAAAAAACTCAAGAATGACTACCGGGATCATTGTTGTTGTCGTCGATATGAGGGATTTTCCGCCATGTGGGTGTCATAAGAAGGCATGTAAACGTTTACGTGATGATGCAAACCATTACGCAATGACGCAGCTTCACTCGAGCTCCAGCCGGGCTCTGAGCGGTGGAAACACAAGTGGTTCTACAGAGGAGAACCGGTTCAGCACCAGAAAAGCAAAATAGCGGTTCTTGAACCGGATCCGGTTTGGTGGAAAAGGGGCAATAGTTAACTGCTAATAATTGCTTACTAAGAATATTAACTTTGAAAAAGAAACCAAAAATGCATACAGATGTAGCACGCTAGAATGCACTCCACCCTAACGGATTCCAACCAGAAACCCAAGGGATCCCAGTGGGTGGTATTTTAAAGCCCCACCACTATTTCCTGAGAGGAGCGTTGCCAGATTTGCCCATTTGTTCAATTGCAGGATTTTACCATGAGATGGCGCTTCATTCACAAATACAGCTAACTGGGTGAACTTTGGTCTTCAGTTTGTTTCCTGGACTGTACTTTCAGTACTTCAGTAATGTTTGCAGCTCTGCAGTTGTGTTTGCTGAATAGCATTTAATCACATATTTGTTATGGTTTTTGTTAGATGAATAACATTTGT
This sequence comes from Trematomus bernacchii, assembly GCF_902827165.1. Classification (NCBI taxonomy): domain Eukaryota; kingdom Metazoa; phylum Chordata; class Actinopteri; order Perciformes; family Nototheniidae; genus Trematomus; species Trematomus bernacchii. The sequence continues at coordinate 55,779 of NW_022987734.1, forward strand.
TTACGCACCAGATAAACCAACATATGAAACTCCCGCCTCTCCCACATGTACAGTACTGTAGGGACGAAGGTACGTTTTAACCGTTTGTTTTTTAGTTCAAATTGAAACTAAAAAAAGAGCAGAAACGGGTCGTTTTTTTTGTTTTTCAATTTTGCCCCAAAACGAAAAAACGGAAATTCAGCTCGTTTTTTCGTTTTTCTGTTCTTACTGTTAAAACAAGTATACCACTCAATGTTTCGTTTCCATAAGTGGGTGCGTCTCCAGCGCCTCCTTGCTTCTGATTGGCTAGTGTGCCCTATGCTTGCGCTGTACCCTTCAAAATAAAGGTTCTACGTCTTTGCCTTTAGACTGCGTTACAAATATACGTATATCATTATGTTCATACATGCAGAAAGTACAGAAGACAGTCTGTCCGTATGTCTGTCTTTCTATGTATATGTCTGTCTGTCTGTCTCGATGTCTTTCTATCTCGATGTCTGTCTGTCTGTCTGTCTGTCTGTCTGTCTGTCTGTCTGTCTGTCTGTCTGTCTGTCTGTCTGTCTTTCTGTAACTATATTTTAGAGTTGAAAGCGTAGCCACTTTTACTCCACTACATGTATTTAAAACCTTTAGTTACTTTACAGATTTGGATTACTTATGTGAAATATAATCAAGGGTTAAATCAGGCTTTAGTTCCACCTGGAGTAAATTCACAAGCTACCCTGCAGTATACAAAGTCATTCAAACTAGCTGCACCTTTACCAGCTTTGAGAACACTTTAATTATCAATCATTATAAAACATATCATATATATTATTCTGAAATGGACCAATCTGCACAATGACTTTTACTGTCGCTACTTGAACTATATTTTGATGATAATACTTTTCTACTTTTACTTGAGTAACATTTTGAATGCAGGACTTTTACTGTAACAAGAGTATTCCTACACTCTGGTACTTCTACTTTTACTCAAGTACAAGATCTGAGTACTTCGACAATGGTTGATTTCCAAATGTTCTGTTCTGATGATAAAATAATAGCGTTTGATTGTATTGCCTTACGTATGCAGCTATTTGCCTGTGTTTAGAAACATAATTAAACATACCATGGACACACATTCAAACAATTCTCCATTTATTAAACATTGCAGATGAACAATTAACAAGTCGTACAGCTAAAGAAAACTACAACAATTATTTTCTGTATGATGATATCATGGAACCTGGAATTTGAACACACACCACTTAACAATAAACTTAACAATAAACTTAACAATAAACTTAACAATAAACGACTGAACTGCTGTCCACTTTAGGGTAGGGCCCTTAAAGCATCCAGTGCTGCAGACAGTCCAGCAACCTGGGTATACACTGGCTCCTGATCCCTGCACTTGCCTTTACACGTATCTTCTTACAATGTCTATGAGATCCTTTATCCCGTTTTGGAATGGTGCTGGCTCGTTATGAATGGCACACTCAAAGAGTTCAGCAATGTCCGCATAGTTCGTTGCAAATTCTTGTTCAGCTGCTGTCTGGTGCTCCACAGTGGCAAATGGGTTTCTCCCAAACAGCGACACTCGTGTCAGAGAGGACCCCACTTCCTGATGATAGCAGTCTGCAGCATCTGTAGCTTCAGGCAAAAGATTTGCAGGCAGTCTCTTTGGGCATCCACCATGAGCAAGTTGATCTGGGATACCCTTACCTTAATAAAAAAAGCACAAATAAGTGGCCATTGTTAGTGTAATGTTACATATCATGCATATCAATGAACCTCACACAGCGTGTAATCATGGCCTGCCCTTACAACAAATGTTACTTGTGCTATTAGTACACTTCTTACAAACTTTAAAAAGTATGTTTTTAATTTTACTGTTTATGTACTTACCAGATATATATGTTTCATGCAATAAGAGCAATCTATAAACTAGATTAGATATGTCTTTACTCAGACAATTATTGAAATATTGAAATATATACATGCCACATTTAAACATTTCCATCAAACTAGTGTAAAAAAAGGGATACAGAGAGAAACAAATGTAGGATATAAGTACAACTTATAAAAATGCATAAAGAAGGTCATTTGTTATGGGGCTTAAGTAACATTCTGAAAACTGCTATACAAACCTTGGATTCTGTGTGCATTCCAGGACTGCACCATCCGGTCAAGTCCAATTTTGGCTACCTGACAGGTAAGAGTGGACACACAATATCGTGTGATGTTGTCTTCAAGGTTTAGTTCCGTCATAGTCAGCCAATGTCTACTGCAAACATGAGTCAGTTGACTAGATCAAGTAGCACCCCTCGGTCATTTCAAAGGTAATGAGATGTCCATTTCATATGTTGGCATGCTTTAGAATGTTACGTTTTAGTCCATGTTGCTAACTAAATGTGTGTCACTATTCTTTTTGCATTACAGGTCAATACATGTGTCAGACATAATGGATGGAAAGATTGTTTCCACAAGGGTGGTCATGATCAGATTTGTTGAATCAGAGGCAAGCGTTCCACTGATCACAGGAAAAGTGAATGTGACCATGGGAGACAGTGAGGAGTACATCCTTACAGACACCGTTGGGAATGAAATCGTTGAGTCTGAAGGGACAACTGGTAAATATAATTATTCTATATTTCATTTTCATTTGTGCAAAAGATAAGGGTCTGAAAGTGCTATCAGTACAACAATGTGCCCCTTTTAACATTTTATTTTCATGTGTCTTTACTCTTTATTTCTCTCATAAAGGGTCTTTGTACTGGAAGCCGAATGCAAGAAAGATCCATGCTGTTGAGAGTTCTGCTTTCAGGCAATGGCGTCGAAGAAGCTCAAGAAGCAGGTGTGGTTGGATAACAAAACAGATTTTGTCTGGAGAAGGTTTGAACTGGTCTATCAATAGGGGAAATAATGTAATGTGTAAAGAAGGGCTAGCACTCAAACGGAAGGGTCACGATATGCAGCATTTCACTTTATTTTACTCGCTAACAACAGACTGGCAAAACCCTCTCATTATTTGAAAAAGGCTGCTTTCTGGCCATTTAGCATTTTTGCAGCTCAAGGGCTATACAAGTTTGCCATCTGGGGCAGGCATGCATAAGCATGGGCTTCACTGTAGCACACCTCAGTACTCTGTGGGTCAGCACATGGTATGAAGAGTCACAGTCAACATCAGTTCTACAATCAGCATTTATAAACAATATCCTTTAAAGGTGGGGTAGGTAAGTTTGAGAAACCGGCTTGAGATCGCTAGAATTTGAAAATACACAACCGGAGAAAATCTGCCACTTCCTTATAGAGCCCCTCCTCCAACACACACGAACGCGCACATGACCAATGAGGGCACGAGATAAGTTTGTGCACAGATGGAAGGCTGACAGGCAGGTAGGCCATCCAGTTATTTTAGCCGGGCCGGCTAAAATGATTGGTCGTGCTTTTTACAGTACTACGGCTTCCACAGATGACATTTTTTTATGGATTTTTTGTCAAAGCACTTAAGATATTCATTGCTATCGGGATGTTAAGAGCATTCCATGGAATATAACAAAAAGTGTATCTCGAGCCGGTTTCTCAAACTTACCTACCCCACCTTTAAATGTAATTTCAAGAAATGAAATGTTTCCACATGCTCTTGTTTATTTAGCATCATCTAATTTGCCATGGAATACTTTCTTTTATCTCTAATAAAATGAAGAAAAAATCTTAAATGACTGCTAATACTTAAACTATTTTCAAACTGTGACAAAAACAGAAATGAGGTATCTGAAGTCCACACACTGAGCAACAAGGTGGAGGAACTGCTGGATGCATCCCAAGGCCTGGAAGAAGTCACCAGGAAGATTTCTGACATAGTGGCAGCCAGCCATGACTTGGTAGTACCAAGGCCAGAAGTCAAACAGGCATTTAGCTGTTTGATCTGCAGAGGTATCGTTTTCATCCTCTCTTTGAATAATGCTCAGTGTAACAAACAGTATTTAAAAAATAAAACGTATAGGTGCCGGATTTTCATATTATTCTAAGTTAATCTTTTCAAATCTATTTCTCAACAGTATCTTTCTCAGTTTGAGTGCATGCTTCAGAAATACAGTCCATGACATCAATCAGTAACTATCAGCATATCTTTAAAAACCTGTCTTTTTTCTTTTTAAAGAAACAATGACTGGACCCATGTTTTCCTCCTGCTGCCGAAGCATCGTGGGATGCAGGCTCTGTGTGGAGGAGTGGAGGATAACATCTCCCCAATGCCTTAAGTGCAGGGATCAGGAGCCAGTGTATACCCAGGTTGCTGGACTGTCTGCAGCACTGGATGCTTTAAGGGCCCTCCCCTAAAGTGGACAGCAGTTCAGTCGTTTATTGTTAAGTTTATTGTTAAGTTTATTGTTTATTGTTAAGTGGTGTGTGTTCAAATTCCAGGTTCCATGATATCATCATACAGAAAATAATTGTTGTAGTTTTCTTTAGCTGTACGACTTGTTAATTGTTCATCTGCAATGTTTAATAAATGGAGAATTGTTTGAATGTGTGTCCATGGTATGTTTAATTATGTTTCTAAACACAGGCAAATAGCTGCATACGTAAGGCAATACAATCAAACGCTATTATTTTATCATCCACGCACCAACAGAACATTTGGAAATCAACCATTGTCGAAGTACTCAGATCTTGTACTTGAGTAAAAGTAGAAGTACCAGAGTGTAGGAATACTCTGTTAAAAGTAAAAGTCCTGCATTCAAAATGTTACTCAAGTAAAAGTAGAAAAGTATTATCATCAAAATATAGTTCAAGTAGCGACAGTAAAAGTAGTCATTGTGCAGATTGGTCCGTTTCAGAATAATATATATATGATATGTTTTATAATGATTGATAATTAAAGTGTTCTCAAAGCTGGTAAAAGGTGCAGCTAGTTTGAATGACTTTGTATACTGCAGGGTAGCTTGTGAATTTACTCCAGGTGGAACTAAAGCCTGATTTAACACTTGATTATATTTCACATAATTAATCCAAATCTGTAAAGTAACTAAAGGTTTTAAATACATGTAGTGGAGTAAAAGTGGCTACGCTTTAAACTCTAAAATATAGTTACAGAAAGACAGACAGACAGACAGACAGACATCGAGATAGAAAGACATCGAGACAGACAGACAGACATATACAGACTGTCTTCTGTACTTTCTGCATGTATGAACATAATAATATACGTATATTTGTAACGCAGTCTAAAGGCAAAGACGTAGAACCTTTATTTTGAAGGGTACAGCGCAAGCATAGGGCACACTAGCCAATCAGAAGCAAGGAGGCGCTGGAGACACACCCACTTATGGAAACGAAACATTGAGTGGTATACTTGTTTTAACAGTAAGAACAGAAAAACGAAAAAACGAGCTGAATTTCCGTTTTTTCGTTTTGGGGCAAAATTGAAAAACAAAAAAACGACCCGTTTCTGCTCTTTTTTTAGTTTCAATTTGAACTAAAAAACAAACGGTTAAAACGTACCTTCGTCCGTAGGTCATGAAACATTAACAAACTCCCCTTTCTCTTTAAAGAAAAACATAGTCACAAAAGTCAAACATTTCCTTTTTCCAAACCTATAAAATATAAACATAGGGTTAAAGCTGGTCGATTTGACAGCATCTAAAAGAGAGTGATTATCTGTTACACACACAATGGGTAAGTTGTTGCGTGTGCAATCACCTGTGGTAAGTTCTGAGTAGAGTGTAGCCAATAAAACTGCACTGTCAATGCCATCTGCAAGTTTCAAAGACTCTCCTGCTAAAGTGCTTCTGACCACTCTCCTGGTCCTTTTTGACTGCCAGCATATAGGTGAAAATCCATTCTCTCCCATCAGCATGACCAGGTGTCCGCCCTGAGTGCCTCCATCCGGAAGGTTTCCCATTGAGGAATCACTGAAAACAACCAGTTTCAGGGAGCTGTCTTTTCCCAAGTGCTTAAACTTCAAGATCACCTCACTGCTCCTAGTACTACACTCCTGGTATTAGGATGGGTTAAATGCAGAGGCCAAATGTCACTGTGTGTGCTGTGTGCTCTGCATGTGTGACCATTAAAGAGGGGTTTCATCCCTCCGATTCTATCTATCTTCTGATTTCAGTTTTCTGATAAGTTTGTTTGCAAAAGAAATGGGAGGAGCTTGCATAATTTCTGGTCACATGATTACAACTATAAGGCGTTGCCTGGTTACAGGGGGTGGTTCAATTTACCCACTGGCTCAACTCACCCCCTTCTCCCCTAAGAGTTCTGCATAACTACAGCAACACTGAAAGTACAATACATAACTCAAAGCACTGTAATTACCATTTTTACCCACAAGGTGTCCTTTTGACCTAAACAACAGGGCAACACACTCCCCACCTGATATAATGCATTATAACACTATTCTCCTTTCAAAAGCAAAACAACTTCAGAGACAGGTCTAGAATACACTTTCTGAGTCCCCTCCCTGACCACCTTAATGTCCACTTTACGAACTTTCTTGTCTTGACTTGGAATGGTGTTCACTACCACTCCAACAGGCCATTGGTTCCGATGGACCTGTGGGTCTCTCAAAAGCACCACATCTCCTTATTTCAGGTTTTGTTTGTCAACATGCCACTTTCGTCTTGGTTGAAGAGTCACCAAGTATTCTTGACGCCAGCGTTTCCAGAATGCATCAGTCAGTGACTGGACCTGCTTCCACTGTTTGTTGTAGAGATCTTTGAGATCATACTGTCCTGGAGGTGGTGACACGGTCTCGGCTTTCTGCGTTAAGAGCATGGCAGGCGTGAGGACAGCAGGCATATCTGGATCGGACGACACTGGGACTAGAGGTCTGGCATTCATTACTTCGGACATGAGAGTGACCAAAACATCATGGGACAGATGAAAGGTGTTTATTTTTAGCAGTAGAGTGTCCAGTATCCTGCGAGCAACACCTATCAACCGCTCCCACACTCCACCCATGTGTGAGGCGTGGGGAGGGTTGAACATCCAAGTGCTGCCTTGATCTTGAAGGTCATTTGTCAGTTCAGGGTCCTCAGATTTGATCTTAAGCTCTTTACAGGCCCCGATGAAGTTTGTTCCGCGGTCAGAACGGAACAGACGAACTGGTCCACTTATGGCTGTAAATCTAGCGGTTAAAGCGCTGTGGCCACACATTTGCTGAATGTGCGTGGGGATAGGGAATAGCCGAACGGCAGCCTGTTGTACTCGTAGGCTATCCCCTGGAAGGCAAAACGCAGATACTTTCTGTGCTCTGGAGCAATTTCTACATGAAAGTACGCGTCTTTCAGGTCGATGGTGGTGAACCAATCGCCTGGCTGCACAAGCCCAGTAACTGTTTCATAGTTACCATGCGGAATTTCCTGCAGGAAATGTGGCGATTCAGGCCGCGGAGATCTAGAATAGGTCTGAATTCCCCTGTCTTCCTGAAAACCAGGAAGTACATGGAATAAAGACCCTTTTCTCTCTGCTGAGGGTGCACAACAGACACAGCCTGCTTCTGCACCAGAGCCCGAATCTCTTATGAGAGGAAACCCATCTCCTCCTGGGAGGACAGATTTACCTCTCGCATGCCCATAAAAGGAGGTAGGACGCTGCAAAACTGGAGTGAATAGCCCCGTTTCAGCGACCTGTCCATCCACCTTATTAGTACACAGCTGAGTTTCCATTCCCCATAACAATGTGTTTATGGACAAGCCCTCAGCTGTGGGGCCCCAGCTATGAAGCTGTGATACTCTCTGGTGACCCGTTCCGCCGCAAAACTCCCCATGAATGGAAGATTTGCCCATGGAGGGTCGACACAGAAAGGGCCAATTATTTACTGAGGTACCTGAACGCACCGCCTCACGCTCTTGTGTGTGCGCGCTAGGGATGTTAAGATTCACCGATTCGCATCGGTGCACCGGCATAAACGTTCAAGATGCGAGTGCACCGGTTGAAAGAGTGCACATCGGCTACAGTTTGGGTTGAACTCGCGATGCATCGATTGTAGCGTCTTTGCATCGGTAAAAAAACGATTCATTCATATAATATCCTCTCATCCTGTCAGCACTCAGCAGAGACGATCTTTGATCTTTGCTTCGCACTACGGAGGCCGAGAGTCTCAGTTCAACACACATGGAAGTCGAGGAGAAAGAGAAACACAGCGCACCGAAAAATACCTACAAATCAAACGTTTGGCAACACTTCGGATTTTTCAAGAAAGACGGACAACTTGAAAAATCGCTCGCAAATTGTAAACGATGCCGTGCCGCTTTAAAGTACACAAGTAGTACGAGGAACTTAGCGACGCACATAAAGAGGCGACATGGGGTCTGCAGCTGAAAAGAGAAACCTGAAAGTAAGACATATGAGTTCAATCACTCAGTGAGGTCTTCTGTCAGTGAGAGTGGTGTTTAGTTTACAGCAGACTGTGACTGCCAATAATAGTTTAAATGTCTTCCTTACTGTAAGCAGTTATGAAATACCTGTTTGTGAAAGGTTATTTGTATTTGTTATTGTTCATATAGAAACCACACCACTGCTTTCTGCTCTCTGGTGAGTTAGCCTATGAATGAGTGTTAAGCACATCAGTCAGCAGCTGTATGGGCATTGCACTATGGTAGTTGTTATTTGCACATTGTTCATCATGGGCAATGCATCCTTAAATTGTTTAACTGTGAGGTGATACAATTGTACTGTACTCTGGAGAGTTTTTTAAGGTAAAAAAGGTAAAAAAGAAACAGCATGATGGGATGCGCAGTACTAGTAAAGAGAACCAAATATGTAAAGCACTTTTTTGTTAATGTATGATTTGCTGCATATAAGGAATACAACAAAATCCTCTGTCGTACCATATTGAAGTATCATTATTTTGCATCGTGTTGAATCACATCGTATTGCCCCGAATCGCATAATGTTGAATCAAATCAGGGGTGAATCGTATCGTATCGCACCGCCTGGTGTTTCAAATGTATCGTTAATGTATCGTATCGTTGGCAACGTATCGAGATGCGCATCGCATCGGCCTCAGTGATGGAGATGCACATCCCTAGTGCGCGCGCTCCACCATAATGCTGTTCTCACCACTACGGTAAACAGCATTAATCTGAGTTTTTATAGGCGTAGTGTGCTTTTACTAAGGTCCCTGAACGCACCGCCACGCGCTCTTGTGTGAGTGCGGGCTCCGCCATAATGCAGCCTTTACCACTACGGTAAACTGCATTAACTGGAGTCTTTGCTCTAGGCGTAGTGTGTTCTCTGACAGCAATACGCCGGCCATAATGTCCCTGTAACCGCATAGCGCTTTCCTTTACAGGAGCTAAAGCTGGGGCAGCGAATGGGGAATTTGTACGGTTAACATTGTGTGTAAGTGTAGCATTTGTGAAAACAAAAGACACCTAGATTTGGATACAGATCAACCTCATTTTTAGTTAGAAAACGTAGTGATCTGTGCATTGTACAGGGAGGAGGCGGGATTCGCCCTCTCGTCCCGGGCGGAGAGATTTTCTCCCCCCGCCAGACAGCTCCGTAAAGACGGAGCACCCCACCCGGCCGCTCTCTGCTGCTGCGGAGCCTGCCGGGGCCTGGCAGCCCGTCCCCGTGAGTGCCGACACGCCAGTTCCACGGGGTGGGCCGAAGAGGTGGAGGGCGCCGCGGGCACGGGATCTCCGTGCCGGCACCTCTCCCTTCTTCTCACCGTCATGCTGCGCTCTCTCGTCTGCAGGCCTCTGGAGGAGCGCGCGCCGCGGTGACTCTTCTCTCTACTGAGGTCTTTGAACGCACCGTGGCCCGCCCTCAGGGGAGGGAGGCCGCGCGCGCCGTCACAATGCCCTCTCTTTGAAACGGACATTATGGGGAAAAGTGGAATTGTGGAGAGAGATGACTCTTACTCTGGGATGAATGCAACCGTGTTTACTGAATGCATTTTCCCACACACACACCACTCCAGAACTAGAGTTTACAAACGTAAACCACCGTTCTCCTGCGGAGGTCCCTGAACGCACCGCGGCCACTCTTACGAGGGCCGCGCGCCCACGTATTAACGCTGTATTTCCCATTCAACGGTGAAATGCATTAATCGGAGCTATTATACCAGGCAAGGTGTGTTTTCTGACAACAGCACGCCGGCAATAGCGTCTCTTGAAACCGCACAGTGCTTTGACAGCACTCGGTTTATCCCACTCACGTGCACATACCCACCTGCTGGCTCCCTATACTGGGGTTTACAGCAGAGGCGGGGAGTGTATGACAGTATTTCTTCCTCTGGGGATGGGCAAGAAGCAGCCACGCTGCGATTACTCCTTATCCCATGACCAAGGAGATCGATCCAAAGAGCCCTTCCGTAAACACGGGGGCTCCCAGGAGATCAACACGGTCCTCTTTGGAAAGTGCCATGCGGCGTGATATCCCAGGGACATCACACGGCAGGCAGCGGCGGCGGCCTGTGATGAAGTAGGGTCGCCCCTATATCATGTGAAGCCACCGAGCACCGGTCCCCCAAAGGGAACCGGGCCTGGGGCAAGGCCCGTGGACCAAGCTACTTATTCGGCCTTGGGCCCCATAAACGCTCTGACCTTGTGAGGCGGGGGCATCTCTAGCAATGAGCGAGTAGCCCACACACCTGCCGCCATGATCATCATCCAGGGAGAGTACAGCCCTGGGCGGTGGACTTCCATGGACGCCGGACCCGGAAGGAATGGCGAACGTGAATTGCACCGCCTCGGCCATATCCTGGTCCCCCACACTCGAAGCAGAGGTGGTGGGGATCGACGCCCGCTATTTAATCCAGGGCATGATTTCAAAAAATACTCGTTTTCTTTCTTCCTTTCTCTCAAATAATACGTCTCGGACTCAGTGCTAGGCTATCACCTCCGCTCGCTGAAGAGTAAAGGATGGTGGTCAGGAGGCGAGGCCTCCTTTTATACGGAAGTGAGATGCGCACGCATTCAGGTAGGCCCGCCCCGGGGCCGGCTGCGTCTATAGAAATCTCAGTAGGTGAATGCTTGCATGATAAGGTAGTACCCATAGAGTCCAGTAGAGGGCGGAGCCTGTGAGAGATATAACCACCAGACTCAGGGACAGTTTCATCCCACAGGCCATAAGACTATTAAACACCTGAACAACATCCATAACATTCATCTGGCTGCTACTTAGAAATTATTTATCTAATATATCATATTCCAATCACTTGTTTATGGGCTCAGAACAGTCTCATAATACACACATGCACACAGAAGGATTCACACTTGTATTTCATGATCCACAAAAGGATTCACACTTGTATTTCCGGATCCACACTTGTGTTTTTCAATGCACACACAAATGTGTTCCGTTTCATATACATGTAAATAAAATCCAAATACAGAAAAAAGTTTTACATATGTATTTTTGATCCTCACATATTTGTTTTCCGTTTAAATCCCCTGAACCTGCAAACACAAACCGCTTTCTGTGCATGGATTGCTCTGCATTCGTGTGTGGGTTTTTTGAGACTCCCCTGACGGTCACCCGATTCGTACTTGTAATTTTTTCTATCTATAGCCAATCAGATGTCTCCTCAATTCTAAGCCAATCACATGAGCGCGCCCCCACGAGGGTAGATTTCTTGCGTTCATGTCACTTCATATACGCATTTTGCGTAGTCCGGAGCAGGGTTTCCGCGGACAGAATTTAATTTTACCGGACAAATTTGAAACTTACCGGTCATGTTTCAATAATAATAATAAGAAGAATTGTGTAGCAGCGTTTCCGTTAGGTAATTACCGGACTATGACCGGATAATAACACGGGAGTAAGGATCATCTCTTTTCCTCTCTCCCTCCCTCTCTCCTGACAGCCCGTCAGTTTCTCATGCAGCTCGCTAAAACTTCACTCGCGTTTATGTCCATATCGATCAGATCCAGCTCTCCTGATCGGCCTTTATAGAGAGCACCGATCAAACTATTAAGAGTGAATATCGGCCGATAATGACCGGCGGGGCTCCCCCCGTTGACAGTTCACTGTCTAGCACTGGCTTCGTAGTGCACTGATCGATTAGGCTAAGCTAACCTGTAGCTGCTCCCTCCACACTCACAACAACTTCATACAGACATAAATAAAGCAGCTGATCGCCATACAGGAAACACACATTTAAAACAGTTTTGCCTGCCGTTTTTGTGTACACAAGCATTCATTAATGGTTCGGAAAGTGGCACTGTACCTTAATAATATAAAGGCTTGTATTTGCGTGCATTTCCTGATCGGAAAGTGGTAATGTACTGAGAGTGGAGGTGTCCTGAGATTAGCGCCTGCAGGCAGGCTCCATGGACCTGTCAGCTCCGGACAGCGCAAAATGCGTACATGAAGCGCTACGTCATGAACGCAAGAAATCTACCCTTGTGGGGGCGCGCTCATGTGATTGGCTTAGAATTGAGGAGACATCTGATTGGCTATAGATAGAAAAATTACAAGTACGAATCGGGTCACCGTCAGGGGAGTCTCAAAAAACCCACACACGAATGCAGAGCGATCCATGCACAGAAAGCGGTTTGTGTTTGCAGGTGCAGCGGTTTTAAACGGAAAACAAATATGTGAGGATCAAAAATACATATGTAAAACTTTTTTCTGTATTTGGATTTTATTTACATGTATATGAAACGGAACACATTTGTGTGTGCATTGAAAAACACAAGTGTGGATCCGGAAATACAAGTGTGAATCCTTTTGCGGATCATGAAATACAAGTGTGAATCCTTCTGTGTGCATGTGTGTATTATGAGACTGTTCTGAGCCCATACTTGTTGGCTCTTATTGCACTATTTCAGTTTTTACTATTTTTCTTTTTGTATTTACTTATTTTTTCTGTGTATCTGTTTTATTGTGTTGCACTGTTGGAGGAGCCTGTGACCTAAGGGGGGGGTAGGACACGTTCTAAGCACATGGTGTAGTCCCATAGCTGAGGATTCTGGGTAGTGGTGTCTTCTGCCAACCAAAAACTCAGAAAAAATATTTGTTTCTCCGAATCGAAAGGGGAAAATACAAAAGCATTGTACACAATTTAAACCAATCAATGTTGTGTAATTAACAAGGATAATCTGGTGTTTTTGAGTTGATGAGCAGTGCAGATATCACTGTAAATAAAATCAATCGACAGTAAGGAGAAAGAGGGTGTAAAATCCTCCGTTATCCAATGGGAATGGACGCTCACATTGCTCTTTGGGTCCGTAATACAATAAAGGGGACATCAAATAGGAATATAATTATCTTTTAAATAACGTTAACTAAAGGGAACAATCTATTTGACACAGCTGAAGCTCTGGCCTTCCTTAAAAACTAACTAATTTAATAAAAATCACAGTTGTATTACACACAATGCACTGTTTTTTGAGAACAAAAATTGGTAAATAATGCACCATAATACATTCTAACGAAAAAAAAAAATTATTATAATAAAATAAAAGAAGCCTCCCGTGAGTTACTACAAGCTATAAAGTCGATTTTAAAAACGTTTTATAGAATAAAAGCTCACTGCTGGACGTTGTAGAAATGCGTGTGTGCACCACGACAAAGGAGCCTCATTCACTTTACATTGGGGTTGTAGCAAAAGTTCGTGACTCCAACACGCACTGCGGTGTTAAGGAGTCGTGGTGGAGTCACGCATTCTGGTGAGACCAGGTTGCAACTACGGTAATTATCATAACAATGGCGCTGCGCTTCTGATTGGGGAAAAACTACCTCGCCCCTCCCGAATACTACCAATGTTTTATGGGAGCATTAGAGAGTCAAGGTAAACTTGCGGTTAACTTGCGGTCTGCAATGCGTGTTACGCTCGCGCACAAATCAGAACGTTTTTATTTTTAAATTTTTTACTATTTAAATGTTTTATGATGGGACACAGGGTTCGGTACGGATTGATTTGCAGTTCGGTCCGGATCCGGACAGCCCTAATATATGTATTTAATTGATATTGTGATATCATCTGCCCTATACGCAGATTTAACCATCCCATTGAGGCACACTACATTTGACCAATTTGCTTTCTACTTTACATCAAACATTGGATAAGCCTCCAGCTGATCTTAAACCTGTTCAGATTTTCACACTTCCCATTGCGAAAAGAAATGGACGAACATTTGTTTCACTGTAATAGTTCAAATTAATTGTTAAATTATATTTATATTGACACATGAACTAAGATTTATATTTTACATATTTCTTTACTATGTTCAATCTGAATTTACTTTAACCTCCTAAGACCCAAGCTGTTTTTTATATGCATTTTTTATTTCTCTTTTCTATTTGGGCTTATTGGAACCTGATAAGTATAACAAATAAGTATCATCTTTTGACATGATGTACTTTTAGAGAAAAATGATGTCCACATATGTGGACACTCGTTCTGAATTTCCATAAAACACATTAAAGTCACCTTTTTGTAATAGAGTGAAAAACTCTTTTATTTCCACCTTGAACACAGCAGTTTTTTCCTGGCTGCTTTTGCATGTATTAATAACTTATACACACATAATTTTGAATGCTAACATCTGAGAGTAAAAACAACATGAAAACACTGCATTTTTGCTCCTTTTGGACTGTCACAACTACAGTACGGCTCATTTAAAATGCTACAAACAGTTGCAGGAAGACATCATATGCCTGTAACAAAATATAAAACATTCAAAGCATTTTGCATTGTCACTGTTGCATCTAATAATACCACATAGGCTACTATTGTATGTGTTTTGAACATCATTGTGAAAAAACAAAACAAAATGAAAAAAAACAAACATTTTTGCCCCCTTTGGACAGTCACAGTTACAGTATGGCTTATGTGAAATTTTGCATTGGTCATGTAAAAAGAAAAATAGGAATGCCCTTTTCTTTAGGAACATGTACACACCTATGTGTGAAAGGCTGTGTAACAGTTGCGATCGCCTTGCAAGCACAAGAACACTTTGCAGGTCACACAACGCACTCGGGTTCTTCCAGTGCAGCCTGCTACCCTGCAGCGCGCCGCGTTCTTCAGGCTGATCATCTCTGGGAGATGGGCATTCGCCCTCCTGCGGACCGAGACATGGGGCACTGCCGTCACAGGACGTTTCTTCCCTTGATTTGAGTTGTCTTCTTCCTCTGACTGTTCAGAGAGGTCTGCATCGCTTCCTTGACCGTGATGCTGGGCCAAGAGGGTCGTAGCCATTTCCGTACGGAACTCAAGGAACTGCATGATGCTCTTCTTTGGTGCAGCACATATTGCGAGGTCTTTGCAGTAGAGTAGCCAGCTGTTGGCTAAAGCCAGATCCGTGAAGTGCATTAGCATCCGCATCGTCCACTTCTTAGTACGGGCGCTCATGCGATAGTAGCTAATCATTCTATCGATCAAATCAACTCCACCCATCTTGAGGTTGCACTCACGGACGCGAGACAGTCACATATTGTTTCAATTTCTTGTCCCAGCGCTGGCAGGTGTCTTCAGGCTCTGTGCCATGAACAACAGACATCATCAATACTGGTTTGTTGTCGTACCACTTCACTACACACAACTTTCCGTCTTCAGTGGAAAGTTCTGATGAGGTACCTCTTCCTGTGTTTTTCATGGTTTTGTCAGAGGGTAGCTTCTCCTTCGCGCCAGCGAGTCGGTTCTTCATTATTGTACCAGTAATGTACATCTCCTTCTTCATCATTTGTTCCACACCTCGGATGCTTGTGAAGAACCGGTCACAATACACTTTCGTGCCACGATGCAGAGTTTGACACAGACGAGCCAAGGGCCTCCCAACCCCAAGCCCACCTCTTCTTCTTCGACCTGCTTAAGCAGTGCACCTTTACCTTGATACAGATCAAAGTCCAGCACAATGCCATCTGCTGTAGCACAAACGAAGTTCTTGATGCCAACTGGGTTTGGCTTCATTGGCAGATATTGTCTGCATGGACAGGCTCCTGTGACAACACAGTCTCACGGCATTTCGTGTTATAGTCACGAAATTAATCTATTGATTCGTGTTCACCAACACGATTTCGCCATTTTTTTCGTGTCACACAGAACGATTTTAAAAGCAATGTAAATAATAACAAATTAGAAGGAAAAAGACATTTAAAAAAATACAGATTTAAGTATTCTGACACAGAACGATTTTAGAAGCAATGTATTTATATTGGTAGTATGTTTCGTGCCTGCACCAAATAATAACAAATTAGAAGGAAAAAAAGATGACATAAAATACAGATTTCAGTATTCTGAGGCTCTGAGCCCCATTTCTTTTCCTCACTGACGGCAAAAAAACTCAGACATTATACAATTTAAAATAAAAGGGATAGGGTTAGGCTTAGGGTAAGATATTGAGTAAGAACATGTTTTTATGAACCACACAGCTTCTGGTCTTCCAAGACCCGACCGGACAAAAAGACGTGTTGCAGGCACGAAACATACTACTAATAGAAATACATTGCATTTAAAATCGTTCTGTGTGACACGAAAAAAAGGTGAAAATCGTGTTGGTGAACACGAATCAATAGATTAAATTAATTTCGTGACTAATAACACGAAATGCCGTGAGACTGGGTTGCCTGTGAAAGGAATCATCTGCTCATCAATAGATGCGCATTCAGGTCGATTCTGAGAATCCGATCCAGAAAAGGCCTCACCTTCCAGAATTTGTCCCTCTTCCTCAGATCTTCTGGCACATCATCATCAATTAGCACTTTTATTGATCCCCTCAGTCTGAAGAATCTGTCGTGCGTGAATCTGTCAGTGATGGCAGTGATTCTCAATGCTTTGGACCAGTACATCCTGATTGTTGGGTATCGGATGCAGGACATCAAAATACAGGCACCAAAAAAGTGGTAAACCTCATCTACAGAGGTGTTGAGTGGGTCCCCACTCCTAGACAGTGACATAGCATTAGAGCAATCTGAAATCATTTTCATCAAATCTCTATCATTCTGTTCAAAATAGTTTAGTGGGGTCCAGCCATTTCTGTCAATCTCAGTTTCGTCCTCATGCTCAAACTGGGCAAGGTCTGGCGCCAATGGAGTAGCCCTCCAGCGCAACCCACGTCCTGCACAACCAGAATCAGAATAAAAATAGTACTTATTGCAAAGTAAGTTACATATTTTTACCCATGCAAGCAATTCACTGAGGTGTATAACGTAGTGGACGTTTATATGAAATTTGAAGATTTACCCTCAAGGCATGCTAAAATAATAACAATTAAAGCTGCAAGCAGCGTTGAGCGGGTCTTCGACGCTCCGCAGGCTGTTGTCCGCACGTCGAGGTGTGTGTGTAGGTGTTTCGAGGACTCGATCGGACAACGTACATGGGATTCACAGCAGTATCATAAACATTGTGTTTGATGGCGAGTGATCTGTCGCCATGGCAACGGCATTTGATGACACCCCATAATACGCCTAGATGTGTTGAGGGCTGCATCGTTATCAAACCTGTGAAGTTCTGGGCCGTTTGGAGCATGTTAACTGGAGTTTTGAGAAAACCGTGTTTCACGGCGACCATTTTGTTACCATGGCAACGGCATTTGACGAAATCTCAAAACTAACACATATATGTCTTTAGGGCTGTACTGTTAGCACACATGTAAAGTTTGAACACTTTTTTACTATTTACACAGGAGTTATAGCAATATCGTGCTTAACGGCGAGGGATGCGTTGCCATGGCAACAGCTTTTGAGGGAAACTCACTATTGTCATATTGAGGTGTTGAGGGCCGGACCATTAACTGTCATCTGATGTCTGGTGCAGTTTGGACCATTTTCCATTGAGTTAAGACAACACCGTGTTTCATGGCGAGGGATCTGTCGCCATGGCAACGGCATATGATGACATCCCATAATTGGCGTAGAGCTGTTGAGGGCAGGACCATTAACTGTCATCTGAAGTGTGGTGCCGTTTGGAACCTTTTCCATTGATTTAAGACAACATTGTGTTTTTTGGCGAGGGATGCGTTGCCATGGAAACAGCATATGATGACATCCCATAATTGGCATAGTGCTGTTGAGGGGCGGACTAGTAGCCATCATCTGAAGTCTGGTGCAGTTTGGACCATTTTCCATTGACTTAAGACAACATTGTGTTTTACGGCGAGGGATACGTTGCCATGGAAACGGCATATGGTGAGATCTCAGATTTCACGTAGAGCTGTTGGGGCATGGACCGGTGATATAAAAGTGAAGATTGGGGCACGATGGGACCGTGTCCATTGGAGTTACAGCGACACCGTGTTTAATGGCGAGGGATGCGTTGCCATGGAAACGGCATATGATGACATCCCAGAATTGGCGTAGAGCTGTTGAGGGCCGGACCATTAACTGTCATCTGAAGTCTGGCGCAGTTTGGAACCTTTTCCATTGAGTTAAGACAACATTGTGTTTTTTGGTGAGGGATGCGTTGCCATGGCAACGGCATATGGTGACATCCCATAATTGGCATAGTGCTGTTGAGGGGCGGACTAGTAGCCATCATCTGAAGTCTGGTGCAGTTTGGACCATTTTCCATTGTGTTTTACGGCGAGGGATGCGTTGCCATGGAAACGGCATATGGTGAGATCTCAGATTTCACGTAAAGCTGTTGGGGCATGGATCGGTGATATAAAAGTGAAGATTGGGGGACGATGGGACCGTGTCCATTGGAGTTACAGCGACACTGTTTTATGGCGAGGGATTCGTTGCCATGGTAACACACCATATTAAGTAACATCAAATTTGACGTAGAGCTGTTCAGGGCCGCAGTGTTAACCATCATGTGAAGTTTGGTGGCGTTCTGAGTATGTCAGTTGGCGTTATGACATCATCGTTTTCCATGGCGAGGGATCGCCTAGCATCGAGCGAACGCGAACTTTGGCGCCAAATCACGGCTGCGCCGTGCGAAAGAAAAAAACTTCCGTGATAACTTTGAATTGCCCATGTCTCGAGATGCTACCCGACGAATTTCGAGTCGTACGGATAAAGTCCCTGGGAGAAGATAGATGTTGCGCGGAGGACGAAAAACGTGTTTTTTCAACGCCAAATTCCAAAAGGCCGACTTCCTGTACGTTATTTTATACCCCTCCAAGAGGCTTTTTTGTTCGTCTCCGCACCCTAGATATGAGTAGCGAGTTTCGTTCGTTTACGCGAAGCGCCCATGTGACTAGGTTCGCGTGGGCTACCTACTGTCATGATTTAGGCCACTTTTAACCTGTTACGCACGGCCCCCCCGGTACCGGGCGGATAAACGCATCATTTGCAGGAAACAACGTCTAAGGAATCTTAATATTTAATAAACTATGAATGTTTTATATCCATGTAACGGGAAGAAACTCAGCTAACTGATCTTTTAAAAAAAAAAATCCCAAAAAACCCCACAATGCTAACACTCAGCCTCTGAATTAGCCACGAGCGAAAAAAATGTAACCTAAAACGGCACTTAAACTCACAATAACTCCCTTATTACTTATCCTAGATGCACAGCCAACCACTCGTTTTTGGTCTCCTGGAGACACAGAATCTGTGTAAAAAACCTCAACACTCAGTGATAAACATTTGCGACGCTATAAACGAAAGCGTACATCATAACATTAGCTAGAAACGCTAACATGGCTTACCTTGGTCAAAACTGGTCTTCAATGGCATTAAAACGATAAAAAAACGATGCTGCAGTTAATCCATAGGTTCATCCAATGTATCTGTGCCCTCTTTGAAATTATTTCTGATAATCCATAAGCAATAAAACTGCTTTTTCGTTTCCAAATGCCAGAGCTAGAGATCGCTTCACTCTGCTGCACATTTACATGCGTGCAGCCCCCACCTTTTCTCTTCACAACGTGTGTGTGTGGGGGCCTCCCCCTTCGATTCTATTGGCTCTAACGGTCAGAAAGAGGTGTCAACCATCCAAATCGACCAAGGGGGGCCAGAGATATGGGAAAAAAAACATTTTCACCCAAATCACCTCAGAGGTGGGGTGGTTTTGGCTAAACCTCTCTAAAAAGGTCAAATGTCACTTGTTTTGCATCAATCTTGATACAGGGTACTTATTATATGTTGTACTTTGGATTCCTAAAGCTTTTAGTCTACTAACCCATCATCCAAGGGTAGTTTTCACTATCTGTAAAAAATAATTTTTGGACGGACACTATAATTTACAGTTTTTTACTATGTAAAATCTGAATTTTCTTTAAAATAAAAAACATTTATATTGATTCTGACACTTCTACATCCAACTCACAGATGTAACCTTGCTTTGATAAAATAAATTATTCATATAACCCTTTTAGAAGTTAAGTTGTAGTCATTTGTTTTGGGCATGTCCTTTTCGAGCCTGAAACATGAAAAACAGGCTTTGTGCTTAACAGGTTAATGGGCTTTTGCCCCTCGTTTTCCCTGTTTTATGTGGGTTTTGCATGGTTATCGCTCGCGCGGACTATCTGCCGTCATGATTTCCGAACCTTTTCTGTGCTTTTGCCGGTCGTTTTCCCTGTTTTTGGGTGTGTTTCGCAGGTTTATTGGTTGCTGCGCCGTCTTCGCCGACCTAGGTCTCAGACCCTAATAATACAAATCAAATGAAATAAATAACATCTCAGATGAAAACCCCCCCGTTGTTTTGGGTTGCAGATTCTCAAAAGATGTTCTGCTTTTAAAAATGCAATGTTTAAATGTATTTGAAAAGATGCAGATTGTTTTCTGGAAGGACTGTTTTGCTTCTACTTCTTTAACTACAAACTTCATTTCGTTTTCTTCTTCAGTTTCAATATGGTACTTTTGGAGTATTTTACAGTGTAGTATTAGTACTTCTACTTATCTGAATAAATGTTCCACCAACGCCATTAAAACCAGTTAAGCCCTGAGCCTGTTTTTCAGGTTTCAGGCTTGAAAATGACATGCCCAGAACAAATGACTATAACTTCACTTCTAAAAGGGTTAAATTAATAATCTTTTTTCTCAAAGCAAGGTTACATCTGTGAGTTGGATGTAGAAGTGTCAGAATCAATATAGATGTTTCTGTGTCAGAGTAAATTCAGATGGAACATTGTAAAAAAAGGTAAATTCTTACCTCCGCCTAAAAAAAACCCATTACTTATAGTGAAAACTACCCTTGAATGATGGGATGGTAGACTAAAAGCTTTAGGAATCCAAACTACAACATATAATAAGTACCCTGTATCAAGATTGATGCAAAACAAGTGACATTTGACCTCTTTAGAGAGATTTAGTAAAATAGAAATAATATGAAATCTCCGTTTTTTACATAAAAATGCAATGATGGATTATCAGTAATCCTTTCAAAGTGACACATTGGATTAACCTATGGATTAACCTTCAGCGGCGTTTTTATCATTTTAATGCCATTAAACACAACTATTGATCAGAATAACAGCTAATTTGAGACGATTTCCCGTGAATGTTCCGTAATTCACGTGTTGTGACGCCTGTGTTTGCTTCCCCTGTCACGAGTTCTGATCGCTCAGTGATGATACTTATACCTATAGAATCTGTGGAATCTCAGCTTTAATTTGATATCTTGTTTTTGCAGTTACGATAAGTAATAAGGGTATTTTTACCTTGAGTTCTGTGGTAAGTGTGTTAGCATTTTTTCGCTCAGGGCTCATTTAGACGCTTCTTGTGAGACTTGTGTTTTGTTTCGGTAAAAATGGTTCATATTGTCAGTTAGCTGAGTTTCTTCCCGTTAAATGGGTATGACACATTAATAGGTTTTTAAAGATTAAGAAGCCCTGAGACACAGTTTCGTGAAAAAACACCCCACTGCCCCCTGTACAGGGGGCTCTAGGGCTTAACAGGTGGAGAGGACATTTTGTCCAAAAGTGGTCCCTCTACGGTAGGGATGGGAACGATTAATCGAATATTCGAAATTATTCAGGTATTCGAATAATTATTCAGGTATTCGAATATGAGTTATGAATATCTTTATTAATTCTTTTTTTTTTTTTTTTTTTTTGGGAGGGATGCCTAAATTGATTACATATTATCAAATTGAATAATTCAATGTATACGACAGTGCCATAGCTAAATGTGTTAGGTGACGTCTAAAGGTGTGTTTTGCTCCGCTCACCGGTCCCTCACAGCGGGCAGAGCTGCAGGTGCTGATCTCTCTCTCTCTCTCGCGTCCGGTACTTCACTCGCGTTTATGTCCAAATCCATCAGATCTAGCTAGTTCTAGCTAATGATATGGCTGCTGCCCCTGCCTACACGCAAATCACGCACTCAAACCTCATCTTATGCCCAAATCCGGCGAAAACGCGCTCCGCAGCCGTTGCGAGGTTCAGGCGCTAACAGTTCATGAGCGTGCTCCCCCGCCCCCTGTCAACACTCGCGACACATGAGTGGCCAGCCTAAACAACAATAAGCCCTGCTTGGCAACCGTGTGTGGCGGCAAAGTACATAGACATTTTGACAGGAGAGATTTAGTTTTGCCGGTATTCAACATATTTTACCAGTCATAGTCCGGTAATTATTTACACTCTAAGAAGAGTCCTACACAACAGACATGGCGTCAAAAAGGAGTAATGTGTGGAAATATTTCGACCAGGTTAGTGAGTGCGGTGTAGAGTGCAAACTATGCCAAATTAAACTTATATTAGATATACATACTATACCTTGCTATACCCGCAACCTCCGTTCCAGCTGAGAGGGTCTTCTCTACAGCTGGCCTGATTGTGAATCGCCTCCGCACATGAAAGCTGTAGGCCTATAGCTGTCAAACTGTGATCACCAGTTCAATAAATTTGACAAATTCGATTTGGTTTCTATACTTATTTGAACATGTATTTATTTATTTCCAAAAGTAATTGAAAAAAAACATTTTGGAAAAAAATGTTAGACATTTTCTTTTTACCCAATTTTGTTTTTATAGGATATGTACATTTCGGTTAACCGTTTTTTGGGGGGTCGAATATTCGAATATACATTTGCTTTCAAATTCCCATCCCTACTCTACGGTGGACTTCACAGTCTCCTCTGGTTTCTGACCTAGTGCAGCGTCCAGTGTGTTTTCTGTGGATGAATTCCCCTATGGGGCAGTCCATGTAAACATTTATAAAACACATACTTTTAAAAGACTTAAAATTGTCAAAACTTAAGAAATGGTGTTTATCAAAGATGGTACAGTGGTGGTATGAATGTGGCTTTCTGTCAAACACCTTGATAGCTCTCTTGTACAGCTGTTCTATGGGTTTCAGGTTTGTGGCACAAGCAAACGACCAGTTTGTAAAACAGTATTCAATGTGGGATAGAATCATACAGTGGAGGTATGACTTTGCAGCATTGACAGTTAAGAAGGGTCTGATTTGTTTAACATTTTGCAAGTTGAATTTAACGGTATTGGATACTTTCTTAATATGTTTCTTAAAAGTCAAGTTCGAGTCCAGTATGACTCCAAGATACTTGAAGTGGGAGACTAGTTCTATTTCTGCTCTGTTTAAAAACACATTGGATCCTTCGATTTTGACTGGTCGTTTACTGAACATCATGCATACTGGTTTTTTGCATTTAACTGTAAGAAAATGTTGTTCAGCCAGTGTTGAACTTTGTCCAAAGCTTTTGAGAGACAGGATGTAATTATTTCAGTGTTTTTCCCGTGTACAAAGATGACCGCATCATCGGCATACCTTTGCATTGAAATACGTCAGCTTTGTAAGGAGCACTTGGTGGTCAACAGTGTCAAAAGCCTTCCTGAGATCAAGGAAGACAGCACCTACATATGGGCTCGTGTCCAACATAGATTTAACCTTTTCCACAAAGACACAGTTAGCTGTCTCAGTGGAGTGGTGAGCACGAAAACCAAACTGCATTGGGTGGAGTGGAGCGACACCTTTATCTAAATGTTTGGTGATTAGTTTTGACACCCATTTCTCAGCTACCTTAGAGACACAGGGGAGGATGCTGATTGGTCTGTAATTGGACATCATTGCCTTATCCCCAGATTTAAAGATCGGTGTCACCTTGGCCACCTTCCAGGATGATGGAACTTCCCTCGTGCTGATAGATTGATCCTGTGATCTCTCGATCTCTCTCTCTCTCTCTCTCTCTCTCTGCCTCACTGGACAGTGAGGCAGCTGGTTATGATGGAGTCTGGCTCTGAATCGGATAGTGTCTCCGTAGCTGACAGTGTTTCTCAGAGTGAGGGTCTCTACTCTTTTGAACAGATCCAGGAGTTTCTGGATTAAACTTTTGGGAAATCAGTAAAAGTAAATAATTATTTCCCTGATGTTGAAAAGTTTGTTAAGTCAGCCACGACAATTCAGAAGGTTGTTGGGCTAGACTTACTTGATGAAAAAAAACGGTATCGCCTCAAGAAACACATCACTACACTGAGGAAAGCTTTAAACAAAAAGACCAAAGTGGCTAAAAAAAGGAGTCGTAAATTATGATCATACAACACCGGGTGTTTCCTCCTTACCGTCTTTTTCTATCTTTTTTCTTAATGGCCTGTCTCTCTTCTCCTCACATTCAGGGTTTAAGGGTAGCCTCATTAAATATGAATGGGGGCAGAGACGCTCAAAAGAGAGCCTTAGTAACAGAAGTTATTCAACAGAAAAAGCTAGATGTAGTATTTCTACAAGAAACTCACAGTGACAGCATAAATGAAACTGACTGGGGTCTATGGGGGGGGGGGGCAGCATGTCCTTAGCCAAAGGGGCGTTCACACCAAGTACTTTTCCCACAGTAGTTCATGAGAACTTTAGTTCATGAGAGCTCTTTAGTTCTGATGAACTAAAGCAGATCGCGTTCACACCAAAATGAGTTCCTGGGGGTGGATTAGACAAATGAGCCGCTGACGTCACTTCTTCTTCTTCTGCTTTGGGTTTACTGGCAGGCCGCAAACAACTTCACGGCGAGTACAGTAGGTGGCGGTATGCACCTTAAAGTTGCAATTCGCCAAAAAACCGAGAGAAGAAGAAGAAAAAAAACTTCCGCTTCCGCTGTATGCTTCTGTTTACCTTCCGACCTCAGGCACGGTATGGAGTTGACGTTTTGGTGGTCGTGTTATACAGCTTCGTAACTGAGTTATTTAAGCCAATAACCACAAATACAAATAGACCATTCAAATGCAATAGAAATGCTGAGGCGAAGGCGGTTAAGAAGCCTTAATAAAAGGATTGGACCACGAAAAGCACACGCTATGCATGATGATCGTTATCACGCCCAAAGAACAGCAATGGTACGTTCATTAAATTACATTAATACTATCTAATGTTGGATTTATGGAGTTATGTAGGGCTAATTTGTGTCTTTGTATGTGTTTCCAGATATGCGAATACTACGGAACGCGGCGTGTCCTGCGCTCTCTCTGGGTGAACAATTCGCCTGGAAGCAACGTTGGGGAGAGGCATCTAAACAGCATGGAAATTGTAAATTGACAATAAAGCGGATCTTTTGTACAGTGCATTTGGTTCTCTCTTTTATTTACCAGTCAACAGACACAATTACAATAGTGCAGACACACCTTAGTGCAAAGATTAAATGTCAGTATCAAAACAGTACTCATACTGTATATTTGTATATTAATGAGTATATTATTATGTTAAATGTGTGTTAAAGACAATGGGATGAGGTTAAAAACTGTTGTATACCATCTTTACTGTGATAAATACATACATGTTAAGCATACACACCTGAAGAACTACGTTACACACACACAGGTTAGTCTGTGCACTGCTGCTGGTTTAAACAAAGACAGTCATGATGCTAGTGCCGTGCATGTAGGTTCTCTTTTATTTATCAGCAGCAGATCAATAAGTGTCAGTAGTATCAACACAATATAATAACAGTGGCTATATATATATATTAGGGCTGTCAAGTTAACGCGTTAATAACGCGTTAACGCAAAAAAAAATTAACGCCACTAATTATTATTATGCGATTAACGCATGTGTATTTTTTGTCCTCGGCCGCCGTAGTTTCAGAGCGCATCGAGTGTAAAATACCATCTACAAGCTGATGCTGACAGCCTCGCTCCTGCCGCTCGCTTGTGGCAGACCACACTTCCACGCTCACTGGCAGGCCCGGACTGGCCATCGGGAGGACCGGGAGGGAGTGTGTATGTGTGGCGCGACTCGCGCGAGCGAGGCACACCTTACGTGTTGATGTTGTTGTTAGCATCTGGTGCTAGCTAGCTGCGCTAACGGATATAAGGAGCTGTTTCAATGACATTTCGCCGACAACTGCGCCGAGCACTTGACTTTATGCAGGTAGCCAGACAGTGGGACATTGTACGAAAAGTCAGCACACTCAGCACGGATAGTACGCGCAACATGATTGCAGCGTCCAGGCAGCTCCCATTCGAGCATATATGCCTTGAGCTCCAACGATCCATCACAGTGTCTCCACACACACACACACACACACACACACACACACACACACACACACACACACACACACACACTCACACACACACACACACACACACACACACACACACACACACACACACACACACACACACACACACACACACA